>NC_090261.1:13863797-13867750 GCF_037325665.1 Littorina saxatilis | reverse complement strand
TTCCTTGTCGGTTCCTGATTCCAAAAACAAACAGATATGATATGTTTGGATTAAAAACACGCTCAGAAAGTTAAAACGAAGAGAGGTACAGAAAAGCGTGCTATGCAGCACAGCGCAAACCACTACCGCGCTAAACAGACTCGTTAATTTCACTGCCTTTTGCACGAGCGGCGGACTACGGTCATTGTGAAAAAATGCAGTGCGTTCAGTTTCATTCTGTGAGTTTGTTTGTTTGTTTCTTTGCTTAACGCCCAGCCGACCACGAGGGGCCATATCAGGGCGGTATTCTGTGAGTTCCACAGCTTGACTAAATGTAGTAATTTCGCCTTACGCGACTTGTTTTCTTCTTCTGTTATTCTCCTTATTCATTTGGTTCGTCAGATGTACACTCGAATATAATTATGCGATGAAAGTTAAGGTCAAGGTGGTCCCTAATGGAGCCCGAAGTCGACTTCGCGAAGTCGTTTTACCGAAAACTCAGTGCTAAAGCTTCGTGCGGCCAGCTTCGCAAAGTATACTTCGCGTAGTCGTTTTACCGAAAACTCAGTGCTAAAGCTTCGTGCGGCCAGCTTCGAGAAGTATACTTCGCGAGGTCAACGTCGCCCAGTTAAGGACAGGTGTTAGGGTAAGGGTTAGTCGCAGGTCCTGCCAATGATCTCACATATGGGTGCGCATAATAATACACATTTTACTGTTGACATGGATTATTATTTTGTATAAGAATAGCTTCTTCCCACACCCACAAAACTCATTTTCTAGAAACGACCCCTCATATTCCTCACTGGGTGTTAAAGACCCATTCCTTCCAGTGAATACAGTTTAGTTTACTATTTCAGATGTGGTCATGCATGGGAACAGACCCTCCCTCCTCTACCTGCTCACACATCTGACTCCTGTGCTGAGTTTAAGTTTTGATGAATTCATTTCGCAGATACCGGCACGGTTGGCCTAGTGGTAAGGCGTCCGCCCCGTGATCGGGAGGTCGTGGGTTCGAACCCCGGCCGGGTCATACCTAAGACTTTAAAATTGGCAATCTAGTGGCTGCTCCGCCTGGCGTCTGGCATTATGGGGTTAGTGCTAGGACTGGTTGGTCCGGTGTCAGAATAATGTGACTGGGTGAGACACGAAGCCTGTGCTGCGACTTCTGTCTTGTGTGTGGCGCACGTTATATGTCAAAGCAGCACCGCCCTGATATGGCCCTTAGTGGTCGGCTGGGCGTTAAGTAAACAAATTTCGCAGATTGAAACCACTGGCTTTTACAAATCTAATTCAAAAACCAAAAATCGCACGCTGCGGAAAAACCACTCAGTCTTTTGATTATCGGTATGTGTCCAATATAAGGAATGTGCCTTTAAATGACCGAAAACGGACAAGGACAGACTATGAGAAGTTACCACTCCCCACTTCAATGTCTGTGTAAGTTACTTGCTCTGAATGTATGTTTAAACAACATTATTGCTAGGCTAACAATGCAGTCCCGCTCTCGCGTCTGGACGTTCCTTTAAAACACATCTGTCTACCGTGGGTTGCTGATAAAATTTTTTTTAAAAAAGAGTCATGAGCCGCGGGACCACTGGGACGATATAACGAAGCGATTTAAATTGATCTTCGCTCTCGTGCTATCGACTCCTCTTGGCATTCCGCGCAGAGCACCGCTAGTTGGGTCATATCCAAGGATTCCGTGACCGTTGAGAGCAAAGGTCCGTTTCTCGATGGATTTGACTTCCGTGAAGGTTAAATAAAAATTTTAGAATGGGTGTACCTCGCGAAAGTGTGGGCATAACTTTTGAGAGCCCCAAATTCAAAATGGCCACCAACGACCAGTATGAAAATTAACTTTTTACTGGTTTGGCTTAGAATGCTGCACAAAACATGTTTTCTAGGATAGTTTGGCATGGGGAATTCATATTTGGTATTATTTATATGATTTTACCTGTTTTTGATGTCCAAAACCAAGATGGCTGCCAATTTTCATGTCCGAACGGTCACTTTTGCAAAGTCTTGAAAGGTCCTTCCTAGTAGGCTGTAATGTCCGTTTCTCAGTTGATTTGGCTTCCTTGAAGGTTAAATAATGTTTTTATCCTGGATGTCTTTTGCAAAAAATGTAGACAGGAAGGTACGAAAGCCCCAAATCCAAAATGGCTTCCAACGACCATTATGAAAATGAACATTTTACTATCTAGTTGATGGAGCATACACCGATTGGGTCTGTGTCTAGTGGGGTCTCTACACATCTGTATCTGTTGAATCTCCAGGCTCGCTCCTCTCATCATCACTTCCACTTTCATCCGAATAATCGCGAAGTGTGAGCTGTTGGGGCAATGGGGGTTAGGTGTAGCGTACTGGTCGGCACTTCCCATCCACAAGTTCCCAGCCGTGCCCAATTGGGGATGGATGGTCAAACAGGTTGTAATGAAGTTGGCAATATGTGATATAATTTGTCCTCTCCACATGGAGATTCAAGGAGTCGTCATCGGGTGGGAGGCGGAATGTACTTTTCCTCTTCATCTTGTGCCACTTGGAAGCTCTGGCCTGCCCGCAGGTAGCATCTGCACTTTCACCATAGATGCTGGAGAGAACAAAGGACTTCATGTCAGCTTTTACACTGTTCTCTAAGTCGGGGCTTTCGCCGACTCGTTCCAGGAGTTCCCTTGCCTCAGGATTAGTCATCGCCGTCTCCATCACAGTCTTCTTCCCATGGCCATAGAATCCTGAGGTATGATCACTTCCAATGATCACATGGAGAGGTATGATGATCTGTGAGACTTCGTTGGACAGCATGTCACTGCAGTTGATAAAAGCATCTTTGCGTTTAATCAGCAGATCACCAGGAAGTTGTTGTGAGAGATATGCTCAACCTGTGCTTTGTTGAACAGCTCCAACATTTTGCTCTTCATAGTCTTGCGGAAGGATCCATCTACGTTGTACAGAGACAAGTGACCTCAGTGCAGGTGATGACGTGTCAAACGGCTGAGCGTTGAACTCTGTCATGCAGCCCTGCAGGTCCTGAATTGCTTGTTCGTCCTTTTTCATCCTTGCTGGCTGGCACTCAACATGTTTTCTGTGGCTACGCTCAGCCGTTTGACACCTCATTACCTGCACTGAGGTCACTGCAGTCTGGCCTGGTTGCTTCTCCAGAACTTGTTCAAGACCTCAATACTGCATTTGCAGACGGACAAGATCAAGTTGAAACCCTCCTGAATGACAGGGTATTCACCAAGACAAAGCTTCTCACTGCTACCATCCACAAGAATAAAAGGCAGACATTCGCCAGCGAGCGGATTTGTGCATCAGTTGGTGCGTCTACAAAGGTGGCTCAGATGGAAAAGTCGGGACTTGCGGCCCTGGTGGACCTCGTGGATGGTTCAGGCATGTTCCAACTTGAGCAAGTACTTGAGGGGAGGGTGACCGAGGAATGCTTGTCTCTGTACAACGTAGATGAATCCTTCCGCAAGACTATGAAGAGCAAAATGTTGGAGCTGTTCAACAAAGATCCAGTTGCTCAAAAACCACAGACCTACATCAGCATTGTTGACATGGGGATGATCTGGCGGTTAGCCACTCCTACACCTGATGACCGAGAGGCTAGGAAGCGTGATGGTTCGCACTACAGCTGGAATGACTATCTGCATAAGATATGCGCGATCATCTTCTCACGCCATGCTAATGCAAGCCCCTACATCATCCTGATCAATGACAAATATGACCTTCCCTTCAGCATCAAGGACGATGAACATGATCGACGGGCTGCAAAGCATGGACATATTCCAAATGTGTTCCCTAAGCCCGAAGACACTTTACCAGGTGCTGCTGAATTCAACCAATTCATGGTCAGATCAGGAAACAAGGTCAGATTGCAGAAGCTCCTGAAGAAAAAGTTGGAAGCAGAAGTTGCTCGGGTGGGGTGTGAGGTCATTTACTGTGAGGGTGAAACAGCAGTGAACCTGTCCACT
>NC_090261.1:13833797-13858797 GCF_037325665.1 Littorina saxatilis | reverse complement strand
TGTGTACACTACACACACTGAACCTCGGTTTAAGGTCTCATCCGACAGTATGTGCATGTATTTTATAATTTTAAGAAGTCAAAAAGATAATTCATTGTACAAAATTATCATAATTTACAAGATTGTACAACATCAGTTCAAGTTGCATGACACTGACAGGAAGATTAGGCACACAAAAAAAAAGTCTGTTCCTGATCACCCGACGAACCCTAGCTTGGACTCAGAGGTTTGGGGTCGGGGGTGGGATGGCAAGCATAACATTGATAGATGACTATAGTTTTGCAGTGGTTTGCTGTCTTGTACTATGAGTGTTAACAGCAATTGTTTATAATTTGTTACTCAACTTACAGTAAGGACAATTAGCTTTTCTCAGCAACTGCTAACAATTGTGACTTGCAACAGCGCTTCCTTAAACATTGGGACACTTCTTTTGTTGTTGTTGAACATTTAATGGCTATAGTGTAGAAACTAGAAATGCTGAGATACATTGATGTAGTCATGAACAACAGCAACAACAAAAACAAGAACATGTTTTGAATTCTGATAGCTAGTGAAACTGACAGCTTGATTAGAATTATGTAGTTTTTGCAATTGCTGACTGAGTTGCATCCTTTGGTTTTACCTTGCATTGATTATCACCTTTGCTGACAATTGACTCATTGAGTGCAGTATTGAGTAACGTATAGTTATTTTATTTCAAGTTAACTTCTGCATGATGTTAATCCTACTCAAACTTAGTCAAAGTAAGGTATCATTATTTATGAATAATGTGAAGTTGAAGATACAAATTAATGAGAAAGTTTGTGTATTTTTCTGTACACTCTTGCTATAAAATTACTGTTTCAGTGCTGAACCATTTGCTTGAATTCTTGATCAGATGATGACAGAGTGACACCTGGTGGTACCCAATAAAACTGCCTTTGCTGCTATAACTACAAGCAATTTCTACAATTCAGAACAGTAAGTGCATGAGGTTCCATTTTAAGAGTAAATCTCAGGAATAGATTAGAAGATTTAGTTATGTCACACGTCTTGCTTTCTTGACTTTTCTCACACTCTCTTGTCAGACTCAGAGAGTGCATGATTGTACATTTTTTTTACAGTAATTTTTAATGTTCCTAATTGGAAAACAAATGTGTCATAATGTTAGTGTTTAGGATAACTATATGGCAGAGAGAATCATGGAAATGATTGAGTGATGGGGGTGTGTCGCTGGTGTGCAAGAGGGTGGGTGGGTGTGGAGAGAGTAGTGATGGTAGTCAACTACTAACTAAAAGATTACTGATTGCATACATTTAGTGTTTATTGATTTGGAGGGTGGGGGAGGAAGGCAAGCAGTATTATTACATGTGTATGGGTATACTAGTTGTGCGTGTTCCAAATGGGGGTGGAGGTTGGCATGGCAAGCAATAGCTCAGTCGGTATAGTGGCCTTGAAACCAGTTGTGGGGATTTATTTCTCAGAATTAACGTTGTGCAGACTCTGCTTGGTTTCTGAATAGCTTATTAAGCCTGTGACTGTGTGCATACATAAAGATCTCAAGTTCACAGTTTCAGGGCTTGGAATTAATGGAAACATCAACACACATGTAGGAAAAACTCAAAAAAAGGAGGGGGGGGGGGAGTTTGGTCCCACGGTAGTGTTTGAATGAAAGCAATCTTACTTTTTAAGAGGGTAATCTTGCAGGACTATGATTCTTACATTGGTAGTTGACTAGTGTAGTTGTGGTTTTGTACTAGTGAGGAATGTCATCTATGTCATGTGATTTCTTGCTTCTTCTTTTTGTGTGTGCAGCTAAAGATGTTGGACCTTGCCTACAGCCTAGTTTTGCATCTCCAACACCGTGGCTTTACTCTGAGACACCACAGAAAACACAGCCTTTTCTGCTGCTGAAAGGTAAACATTAGGTTAAATTTGTGTTTGTTTTGATTTGTATGTTTTCCTTTTGTAGTCTATGGCAGGAGATTTGTGCAGGTGTACAAATGGTAGAGGTGTCAGAGGAAATGTCCACTTGTTACTTGTCTCTATATCAGTATATATGTATCACAAATACGCATCAAATGTACTGATAGAGACCACATGGACAATTTCAAGCACTTTTCTGCCAGGGGTAGGGTCAGCTATGTAAGAATCATGTCTTACTCTGTTCATGCAAAAATAAGGTTCTGCATTTGAATGAGTTTGAATCAGGCACCTGTGTTTTTGCTCTTGTTTGTGCCCTCTTGTGAACTGTTAACTTATGAACAACCACCCCAGCAAGCAACTCTTTACTGTTCTGAGCACAACAGAAGGGCGCATGGTCTGGGCATATGGATGGTAAACACATCTCATGCACAAGTACAGGCCTGAAAGTGGCGAGTATTTTCAATTACTCGCCATGGCGAGTAAAAATCATGTAAATGGTGAGTAGAAATGTTAATCTACTCGCCACATGCGAGTAAAGTTGATAAAACAAATGGTTGTTTTGATGAGTAAAGTTTCAGTAAATTATGAGAAGTACATGTACTAGCAGTGCTTCATTTTGTGGACTTTCAGTGCTGAAGTATGATTGTGTGGATTGATCATTTTGTATTCTGTTATTCAGATTGCCACTTGCTTTCTTTTACATATATTTACAAGTTGGTGGCTGATTTGTGTGTGTTGCAGAACACAGGTCCATGAATAAAAGAACCCAGCTGGTATTCTTCATTCATGGAAAATGAAAGGAAATTTATCAGCCAGGATTCGCCACTCACTCTGCTAAGGGGGAACCCCGGTCAGCCCTACAGTGGATGAACAGCTTGGTCCTTGGAGGGAAAGGTAACTACTGCAGCACTTTAGAAGGGATCTATGTCGACCAACAGTGGCTGTATTCCCTGTATGTTAATTTCCTGTACATATACAGGGAATATACTTCCGTTAGACGCCATGGAGTTACTTCAAGCTTACGAGAGTGAAAGTGAAAGTGATTCAATGGACGAGAGTACCAGCGAGGAAAACATAATACCAGGCTGTTGGGGGTGGGGGTGCAGATGTTTCTTTTTGATAAACGGTTGAAGCATGTTTTGCTTGACTGGATGCCGCACGCGAATTCAGGATTTTAAATAGATTCTCCTATCTAACCGCAGTCACGCGCTTGGCGCAAGATTGTACGATATTATACTTCTCTACAGAAAATCCAACTGTATTCCCGGTACACAGGGAAAACACCTATGGCTATGGGGAATACACCTTCTTTTGGTCGACATAGACCCCTTCAACCTTACAATATGTGAATGTGTAGAATATTATGCTTTTGCTTAAAGCTTGTTACATATGACTAAGACAGAAATGTTAATCATTCCCTTGGTGCAAATCATAAAAAGAACAATAGTGATCTGATGTACTGTAGATCAATGAAGGAAAAGGTGTGTATGACCTAGAAGAAACTGGTTTTGAAAGTGCTGAGGATGGATGGAACATTGATGCAATATCATTTACTACATTGAACCTGGGTTTCAAACTGAAGTGCTTTTTTATGCTTCTTGTTGTTATATATATGGTCTCGATTGACTCCTGTGTTCAAGAGACTGTAAACAACCATAAACAATCTTGTGTTGTTGTTATGTGGTGGTGGTTTTGCTGTTGTCTAGCATCTACCCGTAATTGGCTTTATCAAATGCACCAGAAACGAGCATGAGTTTGTCGGATTAGTGAACTGTTTGAAAAACTTTAATGTATTTGTGGTTGACAGGTTGTTATTATTTCTATATTGTGTTCTTCTTTTTCTCAGGTGGGCTGTCTTCTGAAACATATGAATCGGGAGCGTCACATCTTTCTTCCTGAGACATCCCCTCTTGAAAATGGTGTGGCGTTTAGCTGAATGGAAACGTGGCAGTGTCCTGTTTTTCATAGCTTCGATGCGCGAAGTTGGGGATTTCAGCAGAGAATTTATTGATTGATTAATTAATTAGTTATTTAAGCTCACCTCACTCCTTAGTGTTATTTAGGGGGATGGGGGGGGGGGGGGGGTGGTGTTGGCCTGGATCTTGTTAGTGAACTTTCTTTCTGGCAACTCGCATCAGAAATTCCAGGTTTGCTTTCAAGGCAATAGACGGTTTTTGAAAATAATTCTGTTAGGATTATCAGCAGTCCGGAGGTGTAAAAATCCCTGCACTGCAGTCAGGTTTTTCAAAACATCTCGAGCACGCTCTACGCCTCTGACGGGCTGTATCCCACCATCGGGACAAACGACCAACTTGGATGTGTATGCCATGCGCACAATATGATACCCCTTGCCTTTAAAAATCAGCGGTCACGAGTTCATCAGAGTTCAGACTTTGTTGTGTAAAAGATAGCCGCTGTCAGCTAGCCATTCGTGGCTCAGGTGATTATATTTAATACAAATTTAAAAAAAGGTTTCTTGTGTAGCGCACGCCGCACAGCATACACATTACAGTCAGTCGCTTGTCCTGATCGCAGGATAGCGTGAAACATGCTCCGGGAGACTGCCAATAATCCTTACATAGTTATTTAAAGAAATTGTGTATTGGTACAGCATGTTATGCATGTACTAAGATAGCTATTTGTAAATATTTGGTAGATATTTATGGTGGTGTCCCGAATTGCTCCCTCCCAATTTGCCCCATCCCATATGGTCCCCAATTATTCTTGCATTTTGCTGTGAGTAACATAACCTGTGCAAAGGCATTTGTCTGAAGCGCATTTCCAAAAAGACCCCCCGCGGGTTAGGGGGAAGAATTTACCCGATGCTCCCCAGCATGTCGTAAGAGGCGACTAACGGATTCTGTTTCTCCTTTTACCCTTGTTAAGTGTTTCTTATATAGTCAATGTTTGTAAAGATTTTAGTCAAGCAGTATGTAAGAAATGTTAAGTCCTTTGTACTGGAAACTTGCATTCTCCCAGTAAGGTAGTATATTGTACTACGTTGCAAGCCCCTGGAGCAATTTTTTTATTAGTGCTTTTGTGAACAAGAAACAATTAACAAGTGGCTCTATCCCATCTCCCCCCCCCTTTCCCTGTCGCGATATAACCTTCGTTAAACACCAATTAAAGAAAGAATTTCCAAAAAGCATAGTTACCATTTGTTTTTTTAAATCTGAATCCGTGACTGTTGTTCTTGAATACTCTTTCGTTTAGGTTTCCAAAAATGCTGATTTAAAGGGGAAGGATAGTTGAAACTGTAACCGTTTACATTTTGCTCCCAGATTTGCAGTTGTTGTTTTTACTAGGAGTTTGGACGGGCTCGGTGTTCTTGTGGATAAGACATCGGCCTCCTATTCAGAAGGTCATGAGTCAAAATCGCGGCCGCCTAGTAGGTTAAAGGTGGAGAATTTTCTGATCTCCAAGGTCATTGCTTATGTGCAGACCTGCTAGTGCCTTATCCTCCTTCGTGTGTACACGCAAGCACAAGACCAAGTGCGCACGGAAAAGATCCTGTAACCCATGTCAGAGTTTGGTGGGTTATAGAAACACAAAAATACCCTGCATGCTTCCCCCGAAAGCGGCGTATGGCTGCCTGAATGGTGGGGTAAAAACGGTCATACACGTAAAAATCCACTCGTGCAAATTTGTGAGTGAACGTGGGAGTTTCAGCCCATGAGCGAAGAAGAAGAAGAACTATGAGTTTTACTCTTTTAAAAAAATGATTTTCAAATTCGAAGATTGCCACAACAGTAGTCTATCTCATCCGACTTGAACCCTTCAGACTCCCTGTACATGTACTTGCAGTTTAAACTCATATTTTGTCTGAGAATAGTTTTCAAATGCAAAGTCCTTCAGAAAAACTGCGAGATAAAAATCTGGAGTGCTAATATCGTGTTGGTGTACCTACCACTCAGTGGCCGAGTGGTAACGCACTTGCGCTCGGAAGCGAGAGGTTGCGAGTTCGACCCTGGGTCAGGGCGTTAGCAATTTTCTGCCCCCTTTCCTAACCTAGGTGGTGGGTTCAAGTCTTTCGGATGAGACGAAAAACCGAGGTCCCTTCGTGTACACTACATTGGGGTGTGCACGTTAAAGATCCCACGATTGACAAAAGGGTCTTTCCTGGCAAAATTGTATAGGCATAGATAAATTTTCATAAAAATGTCCACCAAAATACCCGTGTGACTTGGAATAATAGGCCGTGAAAAACAGGATATGCGCCGAAATGGCTGCGATCTGCTGGCCGATGTGAATGCGTGATGTATTGTGTAAAACAATATTCCATCTCACACGGCATAAATAAATCCCTGTGCCTTGAATATGTGCGCGATATAAATTGCATAAAATAAAATTAAAATAAAATCCCTGAGCTTAGAACTGTACCCACAGAATACGCGCAATATAAGCCTCATATTGATTGGTATGTAAGAAATGTTAAAGTCCTTTGTACTGGAAACTTGCATTCTCCCAGTAAGGTAGTATATTGTACTACGTTGCAAGCCCCTGGAGCAATTTTTTGATTAGTGCTTTTGTGAACAAGAAACAATTAACAAGTGGCTCTATCCCATCCCCCATCCCCCCCCCCCCCCCCCCCCCCCCCCCTCTTTCCCCGTCGCGATATAACCTTGAACGGTTGAAAACGACGTTAAACACCAAATATAGAAAGAAAGAATAATCTAGCCGGTTGAACAGCATTTGGTTGGAAAATGAAAGTCTTCACAAAGCTATCTTCTTCTATTTGTGTGGGTTAATAAATAGGATTTAACATAACAATGTGGTACTGGTATGGGTTTTGTAAAGTGATTACTCAACTTCTGTGAATTGTACCTTCGTGGTGATCATGCTACACACTGGGTAATTCAACCACAGAAAATAATATTTCTTAATAATTTGGCCTTATAAATGTACTCCGTGACTGTATTTGTATATGGTGAAAAGGAGAAGATATAAAATTTGTGAAATAGGACTTCGTATTTGGTTTTGTCATAATGAATGTGTTGTTTCTCTGTGTGTGTGTGTGTGTGTGTGTGTGTGTGTGTGTGTGTGTGTGTGAGCATGCATGCGTGCTTATGTGTGAGTGCACAATTGTGTGTGTGTATTAATCCAGCAGAAACAGCTTCTCTTCCATACATTTGAATCATTTATATTGATACCACATGGAGACTATTCTGAACACACAAGCGTGGTTTTCTCTCTACAGTGCTTTTCCTAAAGTTAAATATTGAATTTTTGAATTTAAAAGTTTTTGGCACACCACTTTAAGATAATGCTCAAGGAAAATAAATAGTCTTCTTTTTTCATTAACGCTTTTTCTCACAGTGATGTGTCAATATCTCAGACGCAAATCCAGAGTCATGCACCGTTTTATGCTTAGGAAGCGCACTACACTCACTGTTAGAAACATGCATACCAATCAATCAATTGAGCAAAAATGAATGATAAGATTCGATTATATTCTTCTTTTTGTGCACAGGCGGTTATATATATACAAACGTGCATAGTGTCAAAAGAAATCACACACACACACACACACACACACACACACTGAAAGTATGAAGAAGCCCCTCCAACTTTTGGTTGAGTTTGACTGCATTACTTTGAGGAGACTGACGACACTTCACAATGGTAAAAAAAAAAACTTTTACATTTCAGTGATTTGTTTTAAGTACAAAAGTACAAGTGAAAGTAGAAATAAATTAACGTGACACTATCCCGTAATCACATATCAGGGTCAACTATAATCAGTCCATTGGTTTACAAAACTTTATTCAATTTGTTATCATGACAGAAACAATGCATTGTTTTTTTAAGATAACTCAAGCATAAATGCTTATTTTAAGTCATCCTGGTTTGTACATAACAAAGTTTAGCATGATGGCGGACTAGATACATTTACTCATTTCAGACAACGAAAACAAACAGACAAACCTGATGCGCAAGCAATCAAAAAAGGGAGGGGGTGGTAGTACAGAACTTGGTGGGGGTAAAAACAAGAAACAAAAAGAAATGGGGTACGAGAGAACAGAATTCAGCATAAGGGGGAAAAAAAGGACGACGAAGACTTGGAGCGCCAGAAATGTTGGAAGAGTGGGTCACGTCACAATAATATTAAATGCACAGAAGACACACACGCAAAGTTAATAGCCTACATTTTGTGATCGGCGAAAATGGCACTAAATTACATAACGATTGGGCCATAATCGATAAGTCGAAACAAGGACACAAAACACGAGAGAAATTACGAAGAACAATTGGTCAGGCAGCATTTGTCTCATGACAGTGTCAAATGAACATTATGAATAAAATGTAGAGGCTCATGTACGGAACATGCCTGTTTGTCTTAATAAATTCTTGTACAGTTATGAATATGGTCTGATTGACATTCCGGGAATATTGCGGGATGCCTTTCAATAATATTTCAATAAACTTATAATCAGTTATCAATTGACAATAATCGTACATCTCTACACAAGGGTCAATGCAACAAATAGTGCTCAGCAGTCTCCCTTGGGTAACCGCACTCACATTTGGGGCAATCCTTGAGGTGCCGCTGACATAATGCTGTTTTTATATGTTATACTCTTACTTTCTCCCAAGCGCAAGACAAATTCTTCTATGAAAATTGAAGCCAATAAAATTTGAGTTGAGTTGAGTTGAGATAAATCAAAATTCAAATCACTCATACCAATAGGCCCTACGCAGTCTGCAATTATGGACTTTTTCAAATCTATCTCCAAAATAATAATGACATGGTACTTTAAAATCAACGTTGATTGCAGTAAAGTAATTGACTGACAATTAAGGTTGTATGTGGGGTGCCTAAAATTTGAACTTTTCTTATTCCCGAATATTTTTTGTGGGCGCAGAAGCACGGGGCAAATGGTATTGTTTTTTTTCTGGAGGGGGATCAGACAATATAAAACCAATTAGAGGCCGAGTTGCCTGACAGAAAGGCCAATTCCAGCCCCAGTCCATGCCGGTTACATGTAATTAGCTATGCACACATTTGAGATCGATACCCAACTTTGAATTACTGAGCATCAGTTCTTTGCGTTATTTTAATTTTCTTGTTTTTCTTTAAAATAAAAAAGGGAATGGTTTTATTGATGTCATTTTATTATGTCATTATCTAGTCAGCATAAATGACTTTTATGGATACAGGAGAAAGTGTTAAAATGTGAAGATTTCAAGTGTGGTTTGTGGTCATCTGCTCAGTTGACCACTTAAAATGTTGTTTCATTTGATGATACGTTTTGTTTGGTGTTCCCGCTTGAATGTGACAGTAAGTTGTACAATGTTATACTGTGGGTGTGGGTGTGTGTGTGTGGGTGTGTGTGTGTGCGTGCGTGAGTGTGTTTGTGTGTGTTGGTGTGTGTGTGTGTTTGGTAACCGGCTTTGTACAGCGGGACCACCTTATTTTGTCATGTATTTTTATTCATTCTGGAGCTTTATTAAATAAACTGCCCATTTCAATCACAACTCTGGTCTGGTCTTATTGTCAGTGTTGCATAAATGATTGTATGTGAGCTTGTGAACATACAAAGAAAAAAGAAAGAAACATTCTGTGTCGAAATATCTTGACTAAAAATCAGGCGGAAGACTACACCTGTTGCATTTCCTATTATGCTCAGGCAATTATAACTGAGGGCGGAAGCGACAATGATTCGTTTTCCCCCCAGATAACATTAATTTGTAGAGACGGAAAAGGAACACGCACATTCTGGAACTGATTTGTGTAAATAACTGAGAGGGTGTTTTGTCTGTTTTGTGAAACGGTCCTCACACATTTGCAAAGTTCCACAGTTAGGCAGCTGAATTAAAGCATTACATAATGCATAGTGTAAACTCTAGGCCTACTTCAAGGTCTTATTACTTCAAGATGCATACACGTGCTGTTGTATCTGTTAGTGCTTGCCGGACACCAGTGCTGATTAAAATGGCTTAGATTGTTACTAATTTGAAACTACAGTATGTCCTTTTACGTGTTGTGACAATTTTGTTGGTACCGATGATTTATAAAAAGACTTTTATCACAGGTTTATTTCGTATCAAACATTTATACTTACTTTCAAGTTCGAGTATACCTTTACTTCCACGAGGAGAGTCTCTCTGTGTGCGCGCGCGCGCGCGTGTGTGTTTGTGTGTGTGCGCGCGCGCTTAAAGATTCTTGATTTTGGAACATAAGCAGTTTATCTGTCAGGGAGTTGTGTGTGTTTTCATGGCTGCGTGTTCTTTTCCCTCTCATTCTTCCTCTCGGCAGTCCGGCTTCAGAGTCATTTTGTTCCTCCAGGCTCAAAGCAGAAAGCAGCAATGTTTTAAAACATTCAAAAACAAGGATTGTATGTGAGTGTGAGTCATAATTTTCTTTTAAGAACCGAATCATAGCACCACAAGGTTCAAATATGTGCACAAAGCAAAAATAGTGCAAAGCAAAAATTAGGAAAGCAGCATATGGCCATGACTGGAGACACTGCTTTTTGTATCGATCATTCTGCAGACGTCACACTCTGGAGAAAATAAAACATGACAGAACTCAGTACTGATGTTCTCTGTAAACCATGATTTACATCTTTTACCTTATTCCATACGACATTGTGAGTTTTGCCGTTGTTTTCCTGATAATAAGTCTCGTACTTAGGCACTGTTTGTTTTTCCTCAGTTAATATTCAGAATTTTGCCATGTTTGTTTTGTTGTTGTTGTTGTTGTTGTGCTTGTTTAATTTAGGTTTGTTGTTGTTTGTTTAAAACACTCAAACATACGCACACATCACACGCACACTTTTACTTTTTAAGTTATAATAAGTATTGCATTCAACCACTGTTTTTTTCTCCTCAGTTGATATTCTGATTTTTGCCAGTTTTTGTGTAATTTGTTTTTGTTGTGCTTGTTTGATTTAGGTTTGGTGTTGTTTGTCGTTGTTGTTTGTTTAACACACACTCAAACACACACTCACACACACACACCACCACCACCACCACCACCACCACCACCACCACCACCACCACCACCACCACCACAAGAATAGGTTTACACTCACTTTTTCCTCCACGTTTTAATTTTGGCAATATCATTAACCCAGGATTGCAAAGCAGGGATCATTTGTCAATTTCATAACAACGTACATACAATTTCAGCTGGTTACTGCAATAAAATGTGCATCATCACAGGTTTCTGCTGGAATGACAGTGTCTTATGTGTCAACACAAAATACACACACACAAAATGGGTGTGGTGCTGCATGCCCCATAATAGATCCTAACTTCACCCTCTAAACCTCCCTGCAGATGCATGTTCTGTGCACAAAAATAGCCTTTTAAAATATGCAGTATACAAAATAAAAATGCAGACGACATTTCTACATTTGATGGGGGAGTTGTCCTGTATTAGAATTATTTATCAAATAATTAAAGTTAACCAAAGTATATGTAATAAAACCAAGGAGTCCTCTGTTAAGTAGCTCAACACAATGATCGCAGCCCAGGGTGCTAACACAGTTAGGGTATGTTGTTCAAGACTTGGAAGGTCAAGGTTTTAAAGTATGCTTCAGTAACAGAATCTTATAACAAAGCTAAAACATTTACCACTGAAGCAAAACCATCTCTGAACAATTCAAAATTGTCACACGTACTAGTTTTACATTTTAAGGATCTTGCCAAGTGCATATCTTTTTATTGTGAAAAATTTGTATTGCAAACAAAAGAAAACACAATGTCTTGTGATCTGTAAATGTTCTTGATACTTAATACATTACAGGGAACCTTATAAATTGTTCAAGTGAAGTACTGTACAGCCTATTTAGCTTGTTCGTTTTCTCCCTTTAAGGTAATTTTGTCTCAACAATCATGTTATCTGCTACAAGTCTATAAACTGCTGTAAACCTTTCTGCCCTTAAAGTAGATTCATGCCCTTCTGTGTGGGCACCTTCTTCTTCTTCCTCTTCAGTGTTCAGTGTTTGCATTTGGATGTGTGCTCTCTGGCCAAGTCTTGTTGCACAGGGGTGGCAAGGAAAGGCCACCCTCTCAGAACGTGTTGCAGAGTCTGTTCTTCCTACCCTAGCCACAGTCCGCTGTAGGTGCAAAACCTATCCTTTTGAGGTGTACCTTCAGACAGCAGTGTCCTGTGCGAAGGCGGAAGATGGCTCTCTGTTCTGTGTGAGTAAAATGGGGATATGGTCTTGAATGAGCTGGTATCTGTCTGTCTTTTTGTTGTTGATATAGACATCAAAGAAGCTCCAGCACCAGCCAAGTGTTGACTGTTTTCTTTATGCGTAACCTAGTCCTGGCAGCAGCTGTTGTCCATCTGTAAACAAGCAAGATCATTATCATAATATATTGATGGTGTATATGTTTTACCAGAAAGAAGAGTAAAATACCACTTAATTTTTGTTTTAGTAATGAGGCATACATGCAGTTGAACAATCATATCTTGTGATATCTGCCCTCTGAAAAAAACCTACTATTCAAAATGTACTTTTACATCTTGTTTTTTTAACTTAGGCTTTTGAAGATCCACATTTACCACCCAAAAGGAGCCTGGCGATACTGGCATGCTTTAATTAAGATGACGTGTTACTCAGAAATAGTGCTTTTAGTTATGCGCTATAGAAATCTCCTTAATAAATAAATAAATACTGGTGGTGGTTCACTGCAAAGCATAACCTGATATGATTTCTTCATAGCACCTGACTGGAAATGAAGTTTCATACAATAAAAACTATACTGCGCCAGATTTACAGCAGTTCTGTTGAATTCACACAGTCAGAAAATTTCAAGGCTGTCCTCAACATTCTATGCTCACACACACACGACTTGACTTCACTTAGGAAGGTTATGTGATGCTTAAATCATCTGTCTTGCCACTATTTCATCACAAGTAACCACTGTGTTTATTGCTGGTATGTGCCGGAGTGGAGGGATAGTCTTACCCCATGTAAAAAAAAAAAATAAATAAAAAAAAGCCTGGCAGGTGATCTGAGATGCCTTTAATAACACAAAGCTGCCTCTGTAAACAATTCTGCTTTTACACATGCTATCCCTTAACTTGGATTCATACCAAAAATCAAGCCTAGCTTCATAGGAAACAGAATGTTACTTCAGCATTTAGAATTATGATCTTATTTCATGTACACGCCTTGGCAAATCTGACTCGATCACTACAGCAAGAAGTCAGTGTGTTGATTGTTCATATGTGACCAAGTTGAGGGATGAGCTTATCCTATGTTAAAGCCTGGCCTGAACTGAGACGGCGAAGAGAAGTAGTGTGCCTTTAATGACACAATGCTTTCTTTGTAAGCAATAGATTCAACATCTCAGATCTGGTCAGGCCTATACAAATGCCATCCCTCAACTTGGTTCATACAAAAATCATGTGCCTGGCTAGAGAGTGGGGATTTGTTGTTCTCTTTTTCGAAATCCAAAATAAGCAAAATCAGGTCTTAAAAAGGAGCAAGTCTTAAATTTAAAATGGGAGTGAATTTACAGATGTTATGAACAAGAAGTCTGCGTAAACAGGGTCATTAATAGGAAGGAGTCTTAGATTGGGGTGTCTTAAAAGGGGCAGGGGTGGGGTGGTGTGTGTGTGTGTGGGGGGGGGGGGGGGGGGAGTCCACAGTAATGACCATAAAATAATCAAAATAATACTATTAGTCATCTTATTCTCTACCAAATTTCTAGAGGTCAAGACAATGATACAGATTTTTTACTTGTGTCACTGTTAGTGTCATTCTATGAATAACAGACCAATAGAAAGAGAGAGAAAGAGAGCTCTGTGGTTTTTTTTTACCTGAAATAAGTGAACTTTGAAGTGCATTCATAATTAAAGCCCAATCATGTGGTTTAACCTACCTAGTCTTGAAAAGCCTGTCCGAGGAAACAGAACAAGCACCCTTCCGCAGACCTTCCTAACTGGAGAGTCTTGGTTGTAACCGCACACTTTCTAAAGTAGTCCATAAGCAGTTCCATGTGCCTATGTTTTCACTGGAACCAGCTCCTTTGTGTACCTGTGATCTGGATGAGCTGCAACACATAAAACTTTCATATGAACACTATGTCATAAGTACACCAGTTAGCATACATCAAACACTGAGGAGCATCACAAGATATGTTCTAAGGAGGTAACAACTATTGTCACAAAGTGTTTATGATACAGCCACAGGCACATGGCACTGAGTGGTCAATTGGTGAGGGGAGTGGGGGGGGGGGGGGGGGGGCAGAAGTTCTGCTCAGTCTTGTCTACTGATACAACACTTTGTGGTGGTGTAAGGCAGGGAATCACACCCCAACCACTGGCCCACGCCCACCTGGTGTCGAGTGCCTGAGGATACATCAGTCCCAGTCATGGCTGGCCCCCGGTTTGACCAGACAACTGCCATGTATGGGTACATTTACTTTACAGTACAGATTAGTTTTCAATAGCAATGACATCATGGACGCACACCTGCCCAACACTGACACTGACAGCAAAATCAGCGACCAAACGTGATAAAGAGTAACTAATCGTCACAAACATCAAAATGCTTTGCATTAATTTTCTTGAAGAGGTCATTCTTAACCAGATAATCATTTCTAGGCAATTGAAGATTATTATTCCACCTACAGGCTATCACTCCTATGGCTGTTACTTGTAACACATTTCATTTCTTAAAATATGTTTTGTAAAGTACATAGATTTCACTAAAAGGCACATTCCTTCTCATGAAAACAATTTGGCTCACCGTCTCAGATCTGGTAGGGCTTTAAAATGGGATAAGACATGATCTCCAGGGGTCGACACTAACTAATTTGGCCTGGGGCCACACTGGCCCCAGAGATGGAAATTGCTGGGGCGGAAAAAAAAAATCTGGGGCCCACTCTCAGTATTCACGTGCGGCAATGGATTGTCTGTTTTTCTTCATCGTACTGAAGCCAGGGAAATTCTTTCAACCATTTGACATTGAAATTACGACAGCGCTTCGCGCTTTTGGCTGCATCGGTCTCCTTTTTTCGTTTCTCTCCACCCTGTTCTTCATCTTCATTTCCATGTCTTTTTACACCAGGGATGTGTCGCCACATTTTGCGTTTGGCATTTGAAGGCGATACTTATCTCTCACGCTAAAGAGCGCAATCTGCGAGTTATTTCCCTTACGACATTGTCCTTCGACGATTTGAATGTGTTTTTTCTTGACTGCGGCATTGATCGTAACGCAAATTTCAGTGACGACTTTGACTGGCGATTTTTAGTGATTGGCTCTGCTGGCATTAGAATTTTCGGTTTGTCATTGTTGGAATTTATCCTTGGGCGGAGTGGGCCCCAAGCTTCGGCAATGTTTGGGGCGGAACACAAAACTCTGGGGCGTTCCGCCCCCCGCCCCCGCTAGTGTCGAACCCTGATCTCTTAACTTGTTCACATACCCCAAAAAGTGCGATTGTGTTATGAATAAATGCTGTAAAAGCTACCTGTACTAGTTCATTAAAAAAACAAATCACAAAATGTCACTTCACCACAGCATGCAAACAGTGTGTTTATTTCTGGTATGTGTCTAAAGGCGGAGACAGACGCACAACACAAAACCCTGTTTTCGACAAAAACACCATCTCAAAACGTCGGGGAAACACATGTTTTTAAAGAGGGGATGTCACATGCGAAACACACAGATGAAGCGCGGTGCGTGTTTTCACAGAAATATCGGTCAGTGTCAGCTTGACCCGTCCAGCTATCGCCCTGTGTTTGAGTTTGTAAACAACACGGCTGGCAGTGCCCACTGATACGGTCAGTGTCCACTGATACGGTCAGTGTCCACTGATACGGTCAGTGTCAGCTTGACCCGTTCAGCTACCGCGCTGTGTTTGGGTTTGTAAACAACACGGCTGGCAGCGCCCACTGATATTATTGCCTCTCTTCAATCGTGACAGGATCCATAGACTCTAGTTAGGATTCATGGGTCCGATACTACCCTGAATCGGTACCACATCTGAGTCTGCCATTTTTTTCTATCTCCGTGGTGCCGGAAACCGAGTCACTTGAGTTGATCGTCCGCGTTCATTGGCTGACTACCAAAACGTGTTTTTAGATTTTAGAGCATGCTCTAAAACCCAAAACACGATGCAAAAACACGAAACAGTGTTTTCTGAAACGCGTTTTGGGGGATGTCACATGGGAAACACGCTGTTTTGTGTTTGTTTTGAAAGGAAACACTGTTTTGTGTTGTGCGTCTGACATGGCCTTAACACAGACACACACACACCATACACACATACACCAAAGCAACACAAAAGCCGAAAACATGCCTACCATCTAAATGAGGATATCCAGTTCCAACTGTCTTCTGCCAATATAACACTGCCAGAGACACCATGGTGTAGAAAGTCAGTTTAAAGAGAGACTACCTGGAAGAAAAATATATATACTGTAATAATAATAAAACACCCAGTGCAATAGACATACTTTCTCGTTAAAGGCTTACTTTACTATGTAAAACATTTTGCTTCACAATCACAGTCTCAGATCTTGTCAGGCTTTTACTTGGGATAAGATCATCCCTCTACTTGGACGCATACCAACATAGATCAGCTTGAATGTTTGTGAAAATATCCCATATTTTGAGTTAACTCACCACAGCAAGATGGTATGTGGCCAAGATGAGGGATTCCATGTTAAAGCATAGCCATATAATATCTGAGACAGTGACCCACACTATAGTGACAAGGCAAGTGTGCCTTTAAATTGTAAACTGTTATATATGTGCATTTTGACTTCTTCATAAATTATAACCCTGATGCAGGCAGTCATCAGTAGTGGTTTAGTACCTAGAACGAGAAAAGAATGAACTTGCAAGAAAGAAACTGAGTCAAAATCAAAATACCCTTTTGAATTACAAACTAGATTCCACGGGGCAGACAGGGTTTGAGGTTAGAAAGCTCTGAAATAACTCTGCTATTTGAAATTGACTAATAGTATTAACTTATAACGTCATACATGATACAAACAAATGAACTAAGGCCTTTGAAGATCCATATCCAATCCTGCTACACAAAGGCACAAGCAGAGGTTGAAATTGCCAGGGTCATTTTCCATCCCCATGTAGCCTGGATTTAATTACTGGCATGTTTTTTTTAAAGAGGTGTGTCACTCAGAATGACTGGAGATGGTTCATTCAATGCAGAGCATAATATACCATTGATTTCTTCATGCCATCTGATTTGCCGGTGAATTCACAGGGCGAGAACAATTCAAGACTGGCCTCAACATTTTATGCTGACTGTAAATTGTAATTATATAATATATCCACCCTAGCTAACTGGTACACTAATCACTTGCTCTGGCGGACTTCTTTTTCCAACATCATAAATCTGTTATTTGTACTTTAGCCTTTTGTGGTAAAATATTCTCATTACCAGTTGCACTCACAATCTATTGCTAGTGTATTTTGGAAATGATCAAAAGCCTTACTTGTGTTCTATAACAGCACCATGTCACTGTTGCGGGAAGAATGAGGCAGGGCTTGGTAATAACTGAGACCTGCAAGTAAACAAAACATATTTAGAATCTCATCATGTGTTATTTTGTTATATAATAATATCTATGTCATGAGGTCTTACATTGCAATAACAAACACACGCATAACTTAACTTAGCAAGGTGTTCTATGTGCTAAGAACAAGAGTAATTGTTTAATGAATTAACGCTGAAGAAGCTACTAGTTGCTTAAACAAATTCATAGCAAAATGTCACTTGATCACCACATCAAGCACACTGTATGTTCATTTCTGGTATGTATGCAAGTGGAGGGATGATCTTGTTCCATGTAAAATCCTAGCTCAGCTGATCTCTCTCAACTTGGATTCATACCACACATTAGGAGCCTGGCTGTTTCTGTTCAGTGGGCATTTCTCCATTTGTTTTATTTGAATGCATTTCTTAAAAAGAACACTTCCTCTGCACAGCAAGCAGTCAGGATGTTATATGAAGTCTTATATCGCGCGCGTATCTCCAGACTCGGACTCAAGGCGCAGGGATTTATTTATGCCGTGTAAGATGGAATTTTTTTTACACAATACATCACGCATTCACATCGACCAGCAGATCGCAGCCATTTCGGCGCATATCCTACTTTTTACGGCCTATTATTCCAAGTCACACGGGTATTTTGGGTGGTCATTTTTATCTTTGCCTATACAATTTTGCCAGGAAAGACCCTTTTGTCAATCATGGGATCTTTAACGTGCACACCCCAATGTAGTGTACACGAAGGGACCTCGGTTTTTCTTCTCATCCGAAAGACTAGCACTTGAACCCACCACCTAGGTTAGGAAAGGGGGGAGAAAATTGCTAACGCCCTGACCCAGGGTCGAAATCGCAACCTCTCGCTTCTGAGCGCAAGTGCGTTACCACCCGACCACCCAGTCCTTTTTGTTCCAAATCAAACGTTGTTTTGCTCCAACCAAGACTGCAGATCTTGGCAAACATGTGGCATAAAAACTAGATTTGATGACCTTACCCGTACTCACCCTGAAAAGTGCCGATCTAGATTTTGCTATTTTAACAGAGGGGACAGAGGTTGTACCTCTCCTCATGCAGACACCGCATAACAAATATATATATGTGTAACAAATCCAGTTGCAACACTGTAGTTTCATGGCTTAATTTCATTGACTGATTGAGTCAGCAGTAGTGAGTACTACATGTCATTATGATCATACCAGTATTAGTGAGTATTACAATTGGAGCAATCTGCAGAATTGTTACCAATACATCATCATAACAGGAATTCCTCAGTGCATGAGACATTGGTGTGTAGACATTTATATGTAGATCTTTAAAACATTCAATGAGTCATGGGACTAAAAACTGCTAAAGCCTTATGTGGCAACATCACAAACAAAATTAACCAACCCCAAATTATGTCAACCTCATGGCCCTTGTACTTGTAGTTCAAGTTGTACTGTTGTACTAGCCAACAGACATAACAAGGAACTTAGCTCAGTAGGTGTTGATTGCTCTGCGTCATTATCAATATCATGATGCTGAGAGTCGAAATGCAGTTCAAACACAGACAGAACAAAATGGAATCTTTGAGTTTGAAATTGAATGAAAAAAAAAAGTAATTTGTAAATTGTATGGTCATGGTGTAGAAGTTTTGAACTTTAGCGTTGTAAATTCATTGCTCCGAATCAACTGCAATCTAACCCTCCGATTTATGTCCTAAGTCATTTACATACCTTTGGAATTTTAAGGAATGGGTATAACGTCCTTTCATCTAATGATCTAGTCTACTTTGGGATTTTGCCCAGTCGCCGTCACCGTCTCCCAGTCCTTGACCTACTTGGAGTCCTTGCTGGGTTGAATCGGCTGAGGAGCGAACCCATGACGACTCGCAACGCGAGGAACCAGAAGAGGAATCTAGGTTTATTTTGCGTGTTTTGGGCCTGCCGACCCTACTTGTACTGTAGTCCGATCCACAACCGGACCGGCACGAAGCTTCTTTTCGCAGGGCGAAACCGCCCCACTCGTGACTTCATCCGATGTCCGCCATGTTTCAAGTTACAAAAAAGTAGAAACGATCTAACGAATAACTTTCATTTCAAGCACAGTAAAACAATTGTTTTAAAAAAGTACAAAAGAAGGGGTGGAGAAAATGGCATTATCTAGACAGACTCAACTCGGATAAACTAAGAGGGACTTATAACTACTGAAGATTGAGAGCACAGCGGACGTCCTGTAAATTTCCGATCCATTTTTTCCCCTTCCCATTTCGGTATACTGTTCTCTGCTTGTAACGCTACGCAACAGGATAAGAGATATCCTGAGGGTATAAGTGATACTCCCACATACGTTGCACAAGCATAATTTGACGTTACCTTATATACGGTCCAACCGGTGTGCAATGGGTGGTCTCTCTGTCTGTCTGTCTGTCTGTCTCTCTCTCTCTCTCTCTCTCTCTCTCTCTCTCTCTCTCTCTCTCTCTCTCTTCATCTTATTCCTGGGTACTGTATTGCATTGTAATTTATTGCAATAGTTTCGGGTTCGTGTTTTTCAATAACTGAATGTTGAATGACAGATTTTGTAATCACCAAATCAACCGTCCAATTTTAATGTCACTAATGTTGAGGAACTTGTATTATACGGTGTACTTCATTTAGGGTGTACAATTCACAGATGTTTTTGGTTTGTTAACTTTTTTCATACTTCCAAACTTGCTGGGATGTTGAAAACCAAAAGCGTTTCATACATATATTTTATAGATGTGCGTCTGTTTTTCTTTTAGCATGTAGGCAGTATTTACTGCTAAAATGTACTTAAAGCATTGTTGGTGGCTTGCTCGTGCGTCGATCGATACGTGTGTTTTTTTGCCTGAACTTCGACTCCTTCTTCTTTGCAAATCTGCAGTAATTTCTTTAAGTTTTTTTCTTCTAGTTTTTGTTTCTTTCTTAGGCCTAAAAAAAAAAATAGGTGTGGTTACGGTAACCCGACCTACCCTATTTTTAGGGGCCGACCCTATAACTTTTTATTACATTTGTCAAAAAAAATCCACAAAAAAACAAGAAAACGAGTGCAGAAAACGCAATGAAAGCGAAAGCGCCCGAGTCGCACACTTATTTCCCTGTCAAGTAGGTTTAATTTGTACACATTAGAAAAAAAAGTAAAAAAAAAAAAGTGATTGCCTACCTTCCTTCCCTATTTTTTTTGGCTATGTTACCGTAACCACACCTATTTTTTTTTGGCCTTATCACAGTGCTTGGAAATTCGGGTCGCTTAATCCCAGTGGAAAGCTAGCAGCAACTAGGTATGGGCGTATTCAGGTAAAAGCAGCCACCTGCACCTCTCGCCGAATAATTGGTCTTTTACGTGCAACGGGGGTGGGACATGGATAACGTTTCTGGGTCGTAACATACAGTTATGCGGTAATGAAGACTGCGGAAGGTAGTCTGTCCGTGGGATTGTCTAAGGATAATAAATTAGTTGTTGCACATTCCAATGCGGCATAATCTCCCTCTCTCCCCCTCTCCCTCTCTCTCTCTCTTTCTATCTTCTTTTTGTTTTTTTCCCCCCAACTCCTGTCCTTTTTCCTTCACGGTACTATTTCTGTATTAGTTGGGTCACGTTAGGGCGAGGGCTGACCTGTGAAAAAAAATAATATATACTGACAAATTATCGGTTGCCATCGTCAATTAAGATTCTCTCTCTCTCTCTTTATCTCTCTCTGTCTCTGTCTCTCTCTCTCTCTCTCTCTCTCTCTGTCTCTCTCTATCTATATATCTGTCTATTTATCTATTTATCTCTCTCGTTTGCAAGCTTTTGTTTCCGCTGCCACGCATTCTGAATGGATACAAAAGATCATGGTATATTTTAAATGGTGGGACCAATGTCTTTTGCATCTGATGGTTGATGTGATTCCCGATTTAACCTCGTGCCTAGTGCATGTTTTATGTATTATTCACAATTGTTTGAATTATATAATTAAAAGGTTTTTTGTTTTGTATGGATTTGTGTGTCCGCCGGTCTTTCTCCCTGCGAGAGAGAGAGCCTGACTGAGAGAAAAAGAGAGAAAGAGAGAGGTACAGACATAGAGAGATACAGACACTGTGTGTGTGTGTGTGTGTGTGTGTGTGTGTGTGTGTGTGGTGCTCGTCGGTGTTCAAGAAACTCATGCAGCGCCTAACATCCGTACTGTTGTCACAAACCGAGGCCTGTGCGGCCTTTAAAAGGGTTTCTAAATCGGTTGCAAACATTTAAGGAGGTTTAAAGAGCACCTGTGAACTGTACTTAATAACCTAACATCCTTTGCACGAAGTGTGCAATTAGCTTAAGCACTGAACCGTGTATCGCACTCTATCGATTGCAAACGAATTAAAATGCATTTTATTTTGGGATGAGATTAGGGTGGAGAAAAGGGAAGGGTGGTTGTGGGCTTGTTAAATAAGTCCAGCCGCGGATCGACACACACACCGCGCGCGCGCAAACACACACACACACACGCACGCACGCACGCACACACACATACACACACACACACACACATACACACACACGCGCGCGCACAAACACTGACACGCACGCACGCACGCACGCACACACCACACTGACACACACACACACACCCACACACACACACACACATGTGATAAAATCGTATTTTATTGAACTATACAATGCTTGCTCAAGATTCTGTAATCGAAAGACAGGGCCGATTACATGTGCTGGCTAAAAGAGGAAAACCACAGACTCAGAGCCGGAGTTCAAAGTGTGCGTACAAGGTGCCGACTAAAATCATTAAGTTCTGCATTTGTCGGTGGTCGTTCACAGTATGCTATTGGATCAGAAAAGGTCCAGAACCGTGTTTGGGTTTGGACGTTTCTACGCAAAGGAAAGTGTGTACCCCTACCCCCATGACAGTTATTCCACACATCTCAGTATAGTGGGGGTGTAGCACACTAAACACTACACTGCCCTTCCCGAACTCCCCCCCTCCCAACACCCCAACCCGCCCACACCACAGAGATATAGCCTTTTCTCTGAGGCCCACACCCTTTCCAGACTTCAAACTATCTGAGAAAGTAAAGATTGAGGTTCTAAATGGGGGCACATTTTCAGAGGTCATGAACAAAATTCCTAAAAGCGTCTCAAAAGGGAGTGTGTCTCAAATCGGGGGGTATCCAAACCGGTATCGGGGAGGGAGGTCCACTGTGCGGTACTAACTATTTTTTATTCACAAAATGTTTAATGAGTAACAGATGATTGAGAAGTGCCGTTGACGCTTTGAGCTTTCCCCTCTCGTGTCTTTCGTCTCGCAATCAGAGACCTGACAACAGATAAGGACAGATGTTCTGTCAGAGAAAACACGTGATCAACAGGGTCGGACAATTGGGGCATGTACCGAGTGCACGTGCTAACCCCCCCACACACACACACACACACACCTAACACACTCCCCCCCACACACACACACACACACACACACACACACACACAAACACGCCTCCTCTATCCCTTTTGTTTTAAGAAGAAAGTGCGCTTTGGAACAAAAAGGCTTGATGTTTACACTTTGGGATTTGGTACAGGTAAAAAAAAGTTTAATTGGAGAGTTTTAGAATAGGAATCAGAAAGACACACACAGATTTAACACTCAGACGAATAAACATGCCTTCTCCTGAAAGACAACACATATGACCCCCCCCCCCCCCCCCCCCCCACCCCCTTGTTTCCTGAGAAAAACGGGTGTCGTGTGGGGAGAGGGTGGGGGATATAGAGACCACTTACACAATACAGCACGCTCCCAAGAAGCTGATAGCAGAAAATCCTAGGAAGGGCAAGCCATGTATACGGCCCAGAGAGATCTTGTAGACATAAGGGGACAGCACTCCTGTCACAAGGGTGCTCAGCATCTCCGTCACCCCAATGCCAGCAAACAGGCAAGCTGTAGAATTGAACAAAAAAAGATCTCTGGAACTAAGTGCAATAAATACGGACAATATCTAGTGTCGTTAGCGCTCTACAACTGTCTACGATTCTTTATTAGCTTTAGATATCGAATGTCCAATGCCAGCTAACAGGCAAGTTGTGGCAATGAACAACAATAGATCTCAGGAACAAAGTGCTATGCTATAGAGACAGCATGTTGTCATTAGCGCTCTACCTCACCTGGTTACGATTCTTCATTAGCTGTAGTTATCGCATGTCCCGACCCTTTTGTGTGCTTTTGCGGAATATCTAGGCCACACAAGTTATAAGATGATAGCCTTGTTCCTTAACTCACCGTTTGCTATCCTTCACAATTATCTGAAACGAATTATCCCCGATGTCGGAACATGAATTCATATTACATAATAATCAACCCACTGTGTCCATTTATTGACACATTTTTTCATAGCGTGCTGACAAAAGGTTCAACCTTTTGACATAACCTGTGCGTTCTAGAAACACTGGGCATCTTAGACATCTTCTCAAGGCAAATGCAGATCGACGAAATGTTTAACCTTATTTATTTGTTGTCTACGCCTTTGTCTGCCGTCAAATTAGCTACACGTCATGAACAAAATCAAAACTAATCAAATAGACCTTTTTCACTTAAATTTTGGCGCATGCGCTGTGAAGTTTATTGTCAGATCTACCGGAACTAGGGGGCAAAAGGAAAAATCGACAACGAGGCTTGGTGCAAAGTCAAGTGCGGAGACGACGAGGCAAACTGTTGTGTTTGCAACTGCAAGTGCAACAGTGGAATGAAGAAAGAGAAATACGGTGGACAGAATTTGTCATTGTATGGCTTTCCGATGGGTGCAAGTGCGAAGGCGCAACAGCGAAGGACGCGATGGGTGCAAGCAATCCGACGACAGGGGTTTGTCGTGCCATTGAAAAGTCTGCTCGAGTCACTTCGTGTCTAACAATGGCACGGCTATCAGCGATGCCAACTACGTTGACTTCGTACCCACCCTTAATCTTGGATTTCCCCCTCCCCACTCTCTACCTCTCTCTCTCTCTCTCTCTCTCTCTCTCTCTCTCTCTCTCTCTCTCTCTCTCTCTCTCTCGCATCATACCGTATATACATACACGGATGTTTTTCTCTGTGTGAGTTTGTGTGTACGATACCGTGTGTACGTGTACGTGTGTGTGTGTGTGCGGTGTGTGTGTGTGTAATGAAGAGAGAGAGAGAGAGAGAGAGAGAGAGAGAGAGAGAGAGAGAGAGAGAGAGAGAGAGAGAGAGAGCGGTAATTGAATTTGGCTTTTACCGAATGAAAACTATTGTCAAAAACAGTGCATTAAGAACTAAAACCAACCAACCATAAAATAAAAAACACCCTCCATCCCTTTTAACTGTCTCTCTCTTCCGCTTTCTCGCACTTTTTCTGTCTGTCAATCCCCCCCCCCCCCTCTCTCTCTCTCCCTCTCATTTCATAAAAGAATTTGGGAGAGAAGAAAAGGTTTCAATATCCTCGGTTATACCTTGTGTTAATATTTCCATTTACAAATATATGCCATAACACTGTCTTACAATTAGTCAAAAACAAAGCCCTTTTTTTCTAAAAAGATCAAAATCCGAAAGAAACAACTGAAAATCATGCAGAGACTTTCTTCCGAAAATTACAAATCTCTGGCAAATTGAAAGGAACAACAAAATATTCCTTCA
>NC_090261.1:13728797-13831297 GCF_037325665.1 Littorina saxatilis | reverse complement strand
AGTGCAGGAGGTAGAGGACGATGATGCTGTTAGAGCCGAAGAGGTTCAAGATGCCCATGAAGAAGGTGGCGATGGAAGTCAGGAGAAGGCCGCGTCTCCCTGTGGGCGTTTTCTGTAGTCATCAACTCTGCATCGTAACTGGTTCCTTAGTCAAAGTCCATGTTATAGCTTCAGGTCATGTCAGAACTTATTTCTTTTGACTAAGTCCTTGTTACAGTCCATGTCATGACCCCTTCGTTACTCTGACGGAGTCTACATCATAACCTCTTCCTTACTCTGATGAAGTCTATATCATAACCTCTTCTTTACTCTGATGAAGTCTATATCATAACCTCTTCTTTACTCTGATGAAGTCTATATCATAACCTCTTCCTTACTCTGATGAAGTCTATATCATAACCTCTTCCTCACTCTGATGAAGTCTATATCATAACCCTTTCCTTACTCTGATGAAGTCTATATCATAACCTCTTCCTCACTCTGATGAAGTCTATATCATAACCTCTTCCTTACTCTGATGAAGTCTATATCATAACCCTTTCCTTACTCTGATGAAGTCTATATCATAACCTCTTCCTTACTCTGATGAAGTCTATATCATAACCTCTTCCTTACTCTGATGAAGTCTACATCGTAACCTCTTCCTTACTCTGATGAAGTCTAAATCATAACCTCTCCCTTACTCTGATGAAGTCTATAATTATCATAACCTCTTCCCCATGATTGCAGACCACTACCCTGAATAAGCGTGGACCCACGCCTACACTGATGGGTCAGCCACTGATGCTGTGAGAGATGGAGGAGCCGGCGTTCTAGTTCGGTGTTACGGCTGGAATTTACGTGTGTATGTCTGTATGTATGTATATTTACTCCTATTAAAAATTGTGCGTGCTTCTCTCTGTTTACTATCTAGCCTTCACACACACACACAACACTCCAACCAGGCACAAAGACACAAACACGGTTACAGCCCTTTGCCCATGTACCTCTATTGAAATAATCAACACAACATAAACATCTTATTTCCCATTCATTCTACAAATCACTCTCACTCAACATGAAAGTTCTATTTCTGTCAATATACAGAAATCTAGCTGCACAGAAATACACACATGTTACTTTCTCATGCAGTCTATAATTCACGTGCCCACGTAGAACACTTCAAGCTTTGTTCCGTGAGAGCCTGTCTGTCTCACTACACACGAAGTCATTGTCTCAGGCAATACTTCTGTCAATTGTCATTTCTGTTACACACAGATAATAAAACCACGAACGCTCTACGTCTCGTGTTTGTTTACTTGGGGAACGTATCTCCGCACAGCTATCTCGCTGGTTACTTTTTCCCAGTCGTACTCACACATTCAGTGGCACGTACTGATCCACCCCACCCACGCAAACTGTCTTCGCGTGGTGGAATGGGACGGGGTCCCCGTTCTACAGCGCTTCACGCTGACTCCCTCCTGCGCTCCCGCAGCTCACGGCTCGGGACGTAAGGGCGGAACCTCCCGTCTCGTCTCCCCACTTCCGCGACCCTCTCGGCCCGGGATGCTAAAATACACAAGTTTAAACTACCATAAGTCTCCATACTTGAATAAACTTTTCTGACATTCTTTATCACTACCGTCAACTAACTTATGCGGTTACAGTATATACACCCGCTTACTCATAATCTGGACTCCAAGTGTGATCGGCGATCGAAAAGAAGAAGAAGAAGACTCATAAGCGACTTCATTTCCGAAAAACATGTAAACATTCCCTTTTCAACAATGGCTGACATCAGCGCACGCTTTTCAGCCAATTCACACATGACTCTCCCGGTCATTTCTCAAGTCAATATTTCCGAGCAAAATAATATCTCCGAGCAAAATATCAATTCAATAAATACCTGTAAACACAGCAGTTGAATCCAACGATTCAATACCGCGGCACGAGTCTAACCGACCTCCCAGCGCCCGGTGAGAAACTTTACCCAACAGGAGACACTTCTTCTCTCTTCAGTGGTCTATAAAGCTCTGCCTGTCTTACGGTCTATCAAGCGCGACCTCAGTTAATACTCTTCTCTGATTGGTCACATCTCACACGTGACAGCACTGCACTGCACCAGTGACATTCCACCGTGCGGTGCCCACTCAAAGTTTGTGGCCCATGAAATTGTGTACACCTGCGTCACATAACTCCAATATAAAATTATGTGCAAATCCGTTTGTCACATTCGGTACCCAGAGGGAGAGGCACAAACAGCGAGCACTCACACAGGTTTGCACTGCACCAACTATAGTGCAGAAGTACAGGCCTTGAAGACAGCAGCCACAATAGTTGACGGATCAGACCATGAATGTCCTCAGGTCGTCTTTCTGACAGACGCAATGTCAGCACTCCAAGCTCTGTCTGCCAACAAAGAAACTGAGCTCAACAACGCCCTCCAACAGGTTGCTCAGAACCGAAGGGTCGTGCTTCAGCGGGTGCCAGCTCAGTGTGACATAGCAGGAAACGAGGCTGCAGACAAACTTGCCAAGGAAGGTGCCTCAAAGGAACAGTTCACGTCCCAGCTGCAGTACAAGGAAACAAATACAATCATCAAAAACAAGAGGAAAACCAGAGTGGAGAAAGATGAAGAACAAGTCGTCCTACTCAGACTCCGCACTGGACATAACAGACTAAACCATTATGGCCACAAATCTGAAGCTAGTTCCCTCCCCCCTATGTCCGTGTGGCAAGAATCAGACAGCAGAGCACATCCTGCAGGCTTGTCCATACCACAGTGCTCTGAGGGACACCACCTGGCCAGAGGAGACAGCGCTACAAAAGAAGCTATACGGCCCCAAAGAGGACTTGGAGAGGACAGCACGTTTCGCCCTGCAGTCCGGACTGACGATCTAACAGCGAACGACAAGAAGAAGAAGATAACCTCTTCCTTACTCTGATGAAGTCTACATCAAACACCTAGTCTAGACTTGTCCGTGGAAGAAAATCACCCTTCAGCTTAGACACCTACCAAAAATGTACAGCTTGCCTGCTTTCTGTGCTGAATCGATTTTTGCAGTTGGACACTGGTGTCGACTTCCAAATTGATTCAGCGAGAAATTCCTGTTCTGTACAGAAAGCAGGTCGGCTGTTGATTCTTGGTATGTATCCAAGTGTAACAATGCTTTTATCTCTCGCAAAAGCCTGGGGCCGAGGGTTTGTTGGGTGCGTCTTAAAATAAGCAACGTCTTTATACAGGGCGTCTGGAAATGGGAGGCGGGGGGGCAAACTATCCTTGATGATCGTTTGTTACTAAGCAGTATTGGAGGAACCGAATGTCCTTTAATGCAAGGCATAGACACTGACCTTCAGAAAGACCTTCAAGCTTTTGAGCAAGATGGAGCAGGAGATGGGTGTGGGTGGTGAGGAGGGGACAGTCTCGGGGACGAAGAGGAAGAGGAAGATGATGACAAAGACTTGTAGTCCCGCGGAGAAGAGCAGGGGAGCCACATAGCCCAGCGAGCGTACCCAGTACCCTGACATTGTGAGGCCTGCAGAGGACCCTGTACACAGAAAGAACATCAATCTTTATGGAATGTTTTGAAGAATATGTCGTCTGCCCTATATGTAGGGCATGAAAACCACATCTACCGAATTTTGAACAAGATAATAATGTAAATGTACTCACCAGATACAAACACGTACAGCAAAAAACTATGAACCGGTTTTTCTGTTTGTGTTGTAGTGTTATCTTGTTCTAGTTCTTCTCACCTGCCGTCTCCCGTTCCATATCGAAGTTTGGTTCAAGAAGCAAGAGTCAGCGGGAGTTATACAATGTCAGCTGCCTTGTGACTCACCCAGCATCGTAGCAGCCTCTGTCAGCGTGATTTTCACAGCTCGACGACTTCCGCCTTCTTTCGTTGCGTCGGCCACAATGGTGTAGGACGACATCAAGAAACAGCCGAAGCCCCCTGTCATCCCCTCCAGCACGCTCCCGATGTAGAGGTACTCCACGCGCCACTCGTAGTGGAACACCAACGTGAACACCGCCATTCTGGCCATCGCGCCTAGAGATACGAGGTACAGGGCGACTTTGCGACCATACCTGCACAAAGGAATACAAATACTGTGGTAAGATTGCCTTGATGGCTTGAAGGTCATGTCACACCAGAACCAGCACGCTACCGATGTAGAGGTATTCTACGCGCAACTGGTAGTGGAACACCATTGTAATGTGAAGGTCACCATTCCGGCCATCGCGCCCAGAAATACTAAATACTGGGCTGATTTGAGACCAAATTTCTATGGTAACATTAATGCTTATGCATTAAGGTGATGTCACACCGGAACGTGACCACCATGCTACCAACGAAGATTCACTCGAAACACCACTGGACATAGATGACGAACGTAACGTGTATATCACCATTCTGGTCATCGCGCCCAAAGTCACTTTGGTACAAGTCTGATTTACAACACTGTGACCTGCGCTAATGTCTGTAAAGTAATGTCACACCAGAATCATCGCACTGCCGGTGAAAGGTACTACAATTGCCGTACCACCGCGCGTCGCGGACTGCAACCAATGGGTGATATTTATTTTTAGATTATCCACTTGTATGATCAACACAGGAAGAACAAGCCGCGTAAGGCGAAATTACTACATTTAGTCAAGCTGTGGAACTCACAGAATGAAACTGAACGTAGTCCGCCGCTAGTGCAAAAGGCAGTGAAAGTGACGAGCCTGTTTGGCGCAGCAGCGGTTGCGCTGTGCTTCATAGCACGCTTTACTGTACCTCTCTTCGTTTTAACTTTCTGAGCGTGTTTTTAATCCAAACATATCATATCTATATGTTTTTTGAATCAGGAACCGACAAGGAATAAGGTAAAATAGTTTTTAAATCGATTTCGGAAATTTAATTTTGATCATAATTTTTATATTTTTAATTTTCAGAGATTGTTTTTAATCCAAATATAACATATGTATATGTTTTTGGAATCAGAAAATGACGAAGAATAAGATGAAATTGTTTTTGGATCGTTTAATAAAAAAATAATTTTAATTACAAGTTTCCGATTTTTAATGACCAAACTCACTCATTGGTTTTTAAGCCACCAAGCTGAAATGCAATACCAAACCCCGGCCTTTGTCGAAGATTGCTTTGCCAAAATTTCAATCAATTTAATTGAAAAATGAGGGTGTGACAGTGCCGCCTCAACTTTTACAAAAAGCCGGATATGACGTCATCAAAGGTATTTATCGAAAAAAAGAAAAAAACGTCCGGGGATACCATACCCAGGAACTCTCATGTCAAATTTCATAAAGATCGGCCCAGTAGTTTAGTCTGAATCGCTCTACACACACACACACACACAGACACAGACACACACACAGACACACACGCACACACACACACACACACACACACACACACGCACACACACACACATTTAGTAAAAAGTATTGTTAGAAAACGGAAAAGAAAGGAATTTTTCACGACGCGCAGCGAAGTGAAGAGCAGTTTGTGTATGGGATGCCCATCTTTTCTGGTGGGTCTGCGCATGTCTGCTGGAACCATGACCAGAGGTCAGCAGCAGCACGCGCAGAGCTTAGCGTCACTTAGCAAAGATCCCAGCAGCGGAAAGGTCAAGTTTTTCATTTGGTACTCATTTTGTTGTTGTTGTTGTTGTTGTTGTTGTTGTTGTTGTTGTTGTTGTTGTTGTTTCATTTTGTACCCTTACCTGTGCGATATGGACCCCATGAAAAGGACGGGTAGAATAGCAGGTAAGCTGCCGAGGAAGTTGAGGTACATGGTGTAGGTGGACACGCGGGCCTGGATGGTGTCGAGGAGGGAAGCACCGCCCCCCTCCCCCTCCCCTCCCTCGCTGCACCCCGTGACGTTGGGCACCCCCAGGTCCCGGTACTCCCGGGCCGTCAAGTAGTACTGCGTCACCGGCAGCGAGTTGTTTAACGACAGGAAAAAGAGGAACACCGGGATCTCGATACACACCCATCCGCAGACCCGGGAATGGTTAGCACTATGTCTTTCGTCTTTTGTTTCAGGCTGCGGGGATGTCTGGTGTTTGTGGTTAATGCTGTGGTTCTGTATGGCTCCGTACGAATTCACGGGTGGACCAGGCGCCGTTCCGTTGTCTCTTAGCGTGGGTCGTGGGTCGTATACAAGATCTGCGCTGTCATTCCCTATCATCTGAACAAACATAAAGAGAGAGACTAAATGTAAACTGCGATTTTTTCTTTCTCTGTCCGTACCCCTAGATTAATTGTCATGTGCAGGGTGACTCACACAAAAATGCAACGCTCCAAAATGCCAACTTCTTGTACATCGGTTGACCGAATCCCTTTATATTTGGGGGAAATAACCTTCAGCAAACAACAACAACAACAACAATAACTACACCAAAAAAACACTAAGCAGCATCAACAACAACAACAACAACTAAACCGAATCAACACTTAGCAGCATCATCATCAACAACAACAACAACAACAACAAAACAACACTTAGCAGCAGCATCAACATCAACAACAACAACAACAACACCGAAACAACTCTTAGCATCATCATCATCATGATCATCATCATCATCATTATCATCAACAACAACAACCACAACACCCAAATAACACTTAGCACCCAAATAACACTTAGCATCATCAACAACAACAACAACAACAACAACAACAACAACAACAACAACAACAACAACAACGAAACAACACTTAGCATCAACAACAACAACAACAACAACAACACCGAAACAACACTTAGCATCAACAACAACACCGAAACAACACTTAGCATCAACATCAACAACAACAACAACAACACTTAGCATCAGCAACAACAACAACAACAACAACAACAACACCGAAACAACACTGAGCATCAACAACAACAGCAAAAACAACAACAACAACAGTCGCTGTCCTCTCGGATAAGGATTCACACGCGCCAACAGAAATGATCCACTCCCATGCACCATCTAAACCAACGACAATTAAAAGTTGAATTTCTCGATCCGTTTTCTACTTTACTCACACTGAATTTTGCAGCAGCTTCTCTAATATCACATTTTAATGAAGTGGCGATTCGTTTATGAATACATATGACAAGAGCAAGTGGCTCGTTAGAAGATACTAACTTACATGAGCGTATTACATAAATAAGTTGGTATCTAACTCTTATCCAACTCTTATCCTAATCTACCTTTAAAGCAGCAATATCAGTCTGAGCGGACTAAGACTGTAATATTGTACTAAAGAATCATGAGGAAATTACACAAGGAAAGGGACAATTTAGTTTGATTATCCAAATAACAACAACAACAACAACAACAACAACATGCAACAACAACAACAACAACAACAACAACAACAACAACAACAACAACAACAACAACATGTTATTAAGATTTACCGCTCACTTTATTGATTCATTTGAACTATTCAGTTTTCCTTTAAACTGAAACTGTATTATGTCAGTACTTTGCATGTGCACAAGGCAACCATATTTCGGAAATGACGTTATTTGTGAATATAGGCCTATATTTGGTTTTTTGTTTGTTTGTCTTTTATACAGCCTACAAGCGTCTGTTAGTTTCACACACACACACACACACACACACACACACACACACACACACACACACACTGTGACACACACACGCACACACAGACACACACACACATACACACACACACACACACACACACACACACACACACACACACACACTGCACTGAAACGGTTATCACTGACGAAGGTCGATCAAACAAAGCTATCTCGAAATGAAACGTTATCACGTGTTATCGTGGAACTCGATCATCTTATCCTTGAACTTCAACAGTACAGCCCTCTTTTTAAGGCCTTAAAACTTCTTAAAAGATAAGGTCTTAAAAATGAGGGAGCCTTTATATTTAAGTTAAGTTCAACAAGTTTATGAACAGAAAATCTCGAATATCAAGGTCTTACAAGGGATGGCAGTCTTAAATTGGGTGTCTTAAAGGCGGGTTCCATGGACTGTAGTGGGACATAATCAACTAGACTGATGATATGTGTAACACCCTTCGCTTCTTCTCTCCTGCAACCGGTTTACAAGTTCAGGAACAGTATAATCGTGTTCACAGTTTGTCAGTCCGGCGGATCAAAATCAAACAACGCTTTATACGTGCGATAGACAGATCCAATATCTCTGATATGGTTAACAAAAAATTGTTAACTAATCTTAAGATGGCAGTGTCAACTTTTACCGTAAGATTTCAATTCATTTTTTCTTTCCAGATCAGGGTTTTGTTTTGACAGTCTCTCGTGTTTGCGTGCGTGCGTGTGGCCTGGATATGAAAAGGAGCAGCGCCACATGCTGGGCCCTTCCCCCCAACCGCAGGCAGGGATCAACCCCGAGAGTGTACCTGAATGAAGATCTCACCAAAGTGAGGGCTGAAGTCGCTGCGGCGGCCAGGCAAAGCAAAAGAGAGGGCAAAATAAGTGACACCTGGACGAGAGACGGTATCATTTTTTTGAAGAAGGATGACAGAATTTCAAAGATAACGACCAAACGAGAACTGGAAATCTCCGTCGCGTAAAACTTGCAAACATGCACTGTTATAAACATGTCAACTGCCTCTAACCCCTGTGTCAATGTTTGCTACAGGTACATGCGAACTGTTATTGCCAGTACACATCCTTGAGGTCAGGATAGCACGTGAAGTGGCCTTGATATAATATAGGACTGCGTGCATATGAACTCTGGCTACGAAGCATGCGTTGTCAAGCTAAAGTGGTGTGTGCTGGCCTGCAGCTGTGTCAGTGGACAAGGGTACAGCTGTACCGGGCTGCATCAAAACATGTACTCTGCCCAAACAAGCTCGGTGAACTGTGAGTGAGGACGATGCGTGCGTGTGGACTGCATGTTTATGCTTGTGTTTTGTGCGGTTTGTATTGAGATTCAGCAATCGCCGTTTATATGCTGATTCTCGTTCTGCTTGTTTATGCTGACTCATTGTAAAGTTACCAACAATAGGCAGTCTTATCTGTTGTACTAGCAAACTAGCCTGGGCCCTGTCTCAGTGCGTTTTGTAGTGTGTTTTTCTTTGTTTTTTCCCCTTGTTCTCCAGCACAACATATTCTAATCAGATAAAGAGTCACGTCATGAATTTTTGAAAAACATGTTGTCTATTCACATATGCACAGCACTACACATTTTCAAGTGTTTTCCTTGAATTCAAGCCATAATATTTTGGCTTCTTCTTTATTCCCTCTCGTCAGTTTCTTCTATTTGTTACATTACTTTTAATGAATCAGCATTTTCCTTCATTTTTTGTGACAATGTTCTGGGACCCCCCAACTGTAATATATGCGAACATGGAACTGCCGGCGCTGGTCTCTTTTCTTTTTGAAGTTTTACAGAGATCTGTAACCTGAATGAGTGGTAGTAGTGTAACACAGTATAGAGCCAGCGTGGGTATGTTCCAGCCCAAGGCGGTTCAACTGTCTAATAGAAAATTATTTTTCCTCGCTGCTGATTTAGTTGTTCCGTTTTTTGTGTTGTTTGTTTGTGGATATAAATACTTAAAGTTGGCCTTATTCCTTTATGTGTGTATGAAATGTAAAAACGATTATTCTTCAAATATGCGAAGGTGTGGAGTATTGTTAAAAGAAGTGAATGCAGAGCTTAAAGGTAAACGCGTCTGTATATCAGAACGTTCTGGAGATTGTTCATTTTTCATGTGTTTTGGAATAATGTGTATAATAGAAATTATGTTGATCTTAGCAGGCGATGTCCATGTGAACCCCGGGCCGGTCAAGGAAAAGTTTAAGAAATTATCTATCATTCACTTAAACGTACGAAGCCTTAGAAATAAATTAGACATTTTAGAAGTTCAGGTTCAAGATTTTGATATTGTGACATTATCGGAAACATGGCTGTCTAATATAGTAAATAATGATGATTTGTATTTGTCAGGGTTTAATTTACCGATAAGGCAAGATAGACCAAATAACCCCCATGGAGGCGTTGCAGTATATGTAAAAGATAATTTGTATTGTAAAACGAGAAATGATCTCTCCATTCCCGATCTAGAGGCCATTTGGATTGAAACTAAGATACAACAGGAAAGCTTATTAGTTGGTACTTTTTATAGACCGCCTTCTGCAAATGTTGGTTATTGGGACCTGATAGATCAATCAGTTAATGCAGCCGGTATGACTGGTATGAAGTATATTGTTTGTGGTGATTTTAATTCCGATGTTCTTAATAGTACGTGTTTCAATTTGCAAGATATTATGATAAAAAATGGTTTGTTCCAGTTAGTCAAACAACCTACACGAATTACAGAAACAACGTCAACGTGCATAGATTTGATTTTGACACCAAGCCCTGATATTGTTGAAGAAATTCAGGTTTTACCGCCAATCTGCAGTGACCATTCGGTCCCGCTTGCAATTGTTAAAGGAAATAGTATAGGCAAAGCAAGTTATAAACGGTTGATTTATAATTATTCCAAATTGGACGTTGTCAGTTTAAAGGAAAAATTATGTAATGTGGATTGGACGAGTATGGTCTCACTCAGTTCGATTGACGAAGCAGCAGAGGCATTTTCGGATACCCTAATGGATATGGTTACACAGTGTATGCCAGTTAAAGAAATAACTGTGAGAGAAGCGGATACACCCTGGATGACTGACGGTATTAAACGACTGATTGATAAAAAGAAAAAGATACACACATTAGCAAAACTATTGAATTCTGTTTGGATCTGGGATTTTTTCCGAAGAATTCGCAATAAATTAACTGATGTTATTCGATTGAGGAAAGCAGAATATTTAAAAGAATTGGATGATCGTGTTAGTTCACAAGACTGTTTTGGCAATAAAGATTGGTGGAAATTAGTAAAGTCGTTTATGTCACGCAAAGGTATGTCTTCAAATGAATTTCCTCCCATCGAAAACAATGGCCGTGTTTATTATTCCAATGTAGAAAAAGCAACAGTATTCAATGAATGTTTTGTAAAACAATCGGTATTGGATGATGATGATGATGAAGTTCCTGAAGTTAGAGAACAGAATACCACCATTGATTTTTTGATTATTGATGCTGCACACGTGCTTACTATGTTGAAGAATCTTGATGTACGCAAAGCCTCTGGACCTGATTCTGTTTCAAATAGAGTTCTGGCTGCATGTGCAGATATTATTGCGATGCCACTCACTGCATTATTCAACAGATCTCTCGAAGAAGCCACAGTTCCTGCAATATGGAAGATAGCTAATGTAATTCCAATATATAAAAAAGGTGAAAAGGAATTATGTTCAAATTACCGACCAATATCACTTCTTAGCTGTGTAGGTAAAGTTATGGAAAGGTGTGTACAATGTCACGTGTTTGCTTATTTGAAGGAGTATAACCTGTTAACACCAGTTCAGTCCGGTTTTATTCCATGTGATTCAACTGTATACCAACTCATTTGTTTGTATAATGATATATGCAAAGCTTTTGATGATAAGATAACATCACAGGCGATTTTCTTTGACGTGTCAAAAGCTTTCGACAGAGTTTGGCACAAGGGTTTGATGAAAAAGTTATACGCTATTGGCATAAGGGGACAGTTGTATTTTTGGTTTGATAATTATTTGAGGGAAAGAAAACAATGTGTTGTGGTAAAAGGTTGTAAGTCACAGTTTTTGCCGGTTTCTGCGGGTGTTCCCCAAGGGTCAGTATTAGGACCTCTCCTCTTTTTGGTTTATATAAACGACATTGTTGATAATATTGAATCAGTGATTAAACTATTTGCAGATGATACCAGCATGTATTTAAGCCTCGATGACCCTTTCCGTAGAACTGAAATACTCAATTCTGATTTAGGTAAGATTGCAAACTGGGCCATCAAATGGAAAGTGAAATTTAATCAGTCGAAAACAGAGTTAATATCCTTTTCCGGTCAAAGATGTATACAGAAATTTCCCCTTGTTTTTGGCGATGTAGCCCTCATAGAAAAAGAAAGTCATAAACATTTAGGTGTTATTTTTCAAGATAATTGTAAATGGGCCTTACACATACAGTCTATTGTGGCAACTTGTCGAGTACTTGTGGCTTGTTTAAAATCTTATAAATATAGGCTCAGTCGAAGATCCCTAGAAGCAATGTATAAATCTTTTATTTTACCTCATTTTGATTATTGTGATGTTGTGTGGGATAATTGTACAAAGAAGCTTTCAGATGAGCTGGAGAAGCTGCAACTCGAATCCATTCGAATTATTGTTGGTGCTGTTAAAGGCACTTCACACGAAAAATTGTATACAGAATCTGGCTTTATACCACTTATAGAGCGAAGACGCCGTCACAAATTAATGTTATATTATAAAATGGTCCACGGCAATGTACCAAATTACCTCAACGTTTTATTGCCACCTCTTGTTTCTGACCTAAATCCCTACCACCACAGACACCCACTAGAGCGTAAGACTCCCCAGTGTAAATCAGATTTGTACAAGTCATCTTTTATTCCTTCTGCAACTAGTCTCTGGAATAAGTTGCCTGAAAATATACAACAATGTGATTCTGTTGGTCTGTTCAAGCGACATTTCACAGCTTTTGATATTTCAATTCCACCATATTATACTGTTCAAAAAAAGAAACGCATAGCTTGTAATATTTGGTTAATTTAGTTATATGGCTACAAGGATATCCACCAAACTGCAGAAAATGTTTATCTGGTCGTCGACCTTTCGTCCATTGCCACAAGTGAGCTCTGCACGTGACGCATGCGTTATCAGTGGCTACAATGTCAAAATTGCTCATTTGGCATGACCACTCGTCATGCTTCAGTGTAATCTCGTGAAACTCGGGGAATATTGAGCTCTCACCATGTCTTCCAAAACCCATAAAAGCGGATTGTTCGCCACAAAGAAATCAGACGACAATTCAGCGACGAAAGATGGCCCGATTGAGCAGAGAAGACCGCCAAATTGCATCGGGTCGTTTACAAGCAGGCCAAAGTCAAAGTGCAATCGCCAGGCACTTCCACGTGTCCCAGAGCACCATCAGTAGACTGTGGGTCAGGTTTCAAGCCACTGGCTCCGTTGCTGACTTGCCACGAGCGGGAAGACCAAGGGCGACAACTGCTGCTCACGACCGCTTCATACGGCTCCGCCACCTCCGGAATCGTTTCCTGTCGGCCTCATCTTCTGTCCAGGCTCTCCCCGGGCCACACCGATTATCGGACCAGACCGTGCGGAACCGCCTGCATGAAGCTGGTTTGAGAGCTCGCAGACCTCACAGAGGAGCTGTCCTCACCCGCCGCCATCGCCAGAACCGAGTGCAGTGGGGCAACCAGCACCTTCGCTGGACCGTCCGAAATCACTGGAGACATGTGTGGTTCAGCGACGAGTCCTACTTCCTGCTCCAGCGACATGATGGTCGGAGGAGGGTCTACCGGAGAGTAAACGAACGTTACGCGCCCAACTGTGTGGATGAGGCACCCGTTCATGGTGGTGGAGGCGTCATGGTGTGGGGGGCGATCAATACCGCTGGAAGGAGCACCCTGGTGCACGTCCAAGGGCGCATAACTGCCCAGCGATACGTGGAGGAAATTCTGCGCCCACACGCCCTTCCTCTTCTGGCTGACCAGGATGCCATATTCCAGCAGGACAACGCTCGCCCGCACACAGCACGACTCACCACCCAGTTCCTCACCGACCACCATGTCCAGGTGCTTCCCTGGCCATCCATGTCGCCAGACATGAACCCGATAGAACACCTCTGGGATGAATTGGACAGACGTGTGCGCAGGCGAGAAGAAGCGCCGGCAAATCACCGCGATCTATTGCAGGCACTTCAGGAGGAGTGGGACACCATCCCACAGCAAGATATCCGGCATCTGATCCAGTCCATGCCCAGAAGGTGCCGGGCAGTTGTTGCTGCTCAAGGCAGTCACACCCCCTACTGACTTGACAGCCTCGGCACCCAATCGTATTGATTGACTGATTGATTTGAAGATGCAAATGAACTGTGTGTGCATTCAACTGTGTCCATACCAAATTTCAAACAAATAATCTAAATATTGGATTTTCTGTTAATTTTTTCGAAAAATAAAACAAATTTGGCAAGTAGCAACTATGCGTTTCTTTTTTTGAACAGTATACTATTCCCCAAATCGCAAAACTGAAGTTTTGCATTGCAGGTTAAGACTTGGAATGAGTGATTTACAATATGATATGTTAAATCGCCACCTAGTAAACTACCCGGAATGTTCTTGTGGTTATTTTGCTGAAACTGTTCATCACTATTTGCTATCATGTCCCCTGTTTAATGATGCAAGAACCGCAACAATCGGTACATTAGCTCCAGAATTTGTTAATATTGACACACTCCTGACAGGTGATTCAAACATTTCCATATTTGAAAATAGTGCTATTTTTGTTGTTGTCCAAAGCTATATTGAGAAATCAAACCGCTTTGGGACACCTTAGTTCGATGTTGGTGTGGGTTTTTCTAAATATATTACTTGGGGCCCATCTTTTTTTTTGGATATTTTGTTGTGTCTTTCGTTCTCGTTTTGTATTTGTTTTCGTTTTCGGTATTGACACAGATTGTGTTCGATAATTCAAACTAAGTTTTCCTGGCTGTTTTTCTCCTTTTCTTTTTTTCCTTTTTTTTATTTTTATTTTATTTTTTTTTTATTTTTATTTTTTTTCCATATATATATATATATATATTTTGTTTTTGTTTTTTTGTCTCATCTCTTTTTCAAAAAATGTGTCGCATTGATCATAATCCGCCATGAAATTTCAGGAATGTTTATGTGAGCACTTACCATAAGTTTTAAACTTGTTGTGCTCCTTCTTAATGATTTTGTTATATTATCATGTGTCTGTTTATGAATAAAATACTGTTTAAAGGACATGCTTTTTTCGACACGCGTGACGAGTATTTTGGCAAACGCGTAGCAAGAGACGCCGAGTTTCAAAACGCTCTAAAACGCGTATGTATAGAATGTCAGCTTGTACGCGTGTAATCGTGTCTGTGAAAACTAGGACCAAAACCAACTAATAACGAAATGATAATGTCTTAATGTTGTGTCTTCTACTGAGTTCTATCTTGCACTGTTCTGACAGACGTGACAACCATTATCAAAAGACGCACAAACACATAAATATCATCATAGCATTAATATATATTGGGTGGTTTTTTTAAGACAAAGACACAAATACATTTGTATATTATCATCTGAAAATACACTATCAAAAGACACACAGACCCAGACACAAAGACAAAGTCTTCAAGCATGTCTCATAACAGAGCTAAACAGATTTAGATTTTTTATTTTTTTTACACATTTTCAATTCTTTTCTGAACAGGCAAAACCAACAGGAAACAATAATGTCCGAAAATGTTTCATTCAATCATTATGGCCCTTCGTGGTCGGCTGGGCGTTAAGCAAACAAACAAATCTCTTTCTCTTTCTCTGTCTCGATTTTCAATGGCAGAGACTTAATCTCAGAATAAGCAGAGGACAGGTTTGGGATGCTACTGCGATAGTCGTTGTTTTGGTACGATTTGGTTTAATTTTGGTTAAAAGACACTTCCGTCCACAATCTGACTTCCGGTCAGACTTCTTGAATCTATTTCTGCTAGCGGCCGCGCCGTGACGTAAGAAATCATTGAGACGTGATTCTATATCTTAATAAAGATAATGATTTCAGATAAATAAAAGGGTGATATGCAACGGAAAAAGTCACAGGAAGTTATTTCGTTCCCTGCACTCGAAATAGGTTTACAGAGTGAAATCGAATGTCGAAGTCGTAGCTTTCGCTTTGCAGTTCGCTGTCATTCTCCAAGCCTAGGTAACTTACTACAGCTTACTTTAACTTGAATAAATTAGAATATTGCCGTTATTTCGTGGCTTCTCAGCTGGTTTGCAGGTGCATAGCGTTCACGGTGTATTTTCAGAGTTCTGCGCATGATAGTGATAGTGGTCTGCAAAAGGATACCGTGATATTCTGATTGCCATGGTGATTCAATGATCATCGATGGACTTTTTTGAGAATGGAGAATAAATGCCACAAACCTTCTAAAATCGGTGGGTCATCACACGACATCAGAATCAGACAGATCAGCTTCTTCTTGTGATCACCCAGTGACAAGGTCAGTTACACTTTGGTAGGATTTTACTTTTTAAATTTTATGAGTTTTAACCCTAATTTAAAACAATTTGAACAGGGTTATAGAACAAACTTATACTTATAGTTATAGGAACTCTAAAAGACTTTTTTCCTCTCTAGTTACATATGCACGTGCACACTATAGCATGAACATACATACAATTTGTTCTTTAAATAAACATTCTTTCACTTTCAGTAAACAGTATCACAGTGTTCTCACACACGCACTCATGCATGATGAATACACGTGTATTAAAAAATGTATCCACAGACACACACATACATACACACCCACATACACATCAATATTCAGGTAGTTTCACATTCTTTCAGTAAGTAGTTTCTGAGAATTATTCTGTTTGATGTATGAGTGAATGCCAAAAAAAGTGCACACGTACTGACGTGGACATGAGGGGGTTACAAAACAGGACAAAATAGTCTGGTGTTGTGAAACATTCTGTAGTGCCGCTGATGTATGTGAATTTCATTTAACTTCAGATTTATAACGCTTAATATTGCACCTGGACCCCCCTTGGTTACAAACAATGGTTCTGTCACTGTCAGCTAGTCTTGCAATGATGGAATGAGACAAATGTTCCCATATCAAGTCAGTTTTCTTTGTTGAGATAGTGTCTGACTCTGAGCTGGCGGTGGCATTGGCTTGATTATAAATCCAGTTGCTGTATTTCCTTGCAGAACCAGCCATGATAGAAGAAAAGGCATTTGCCATCATCACGAAGGATTCGGTGCAGTTGATGGCCGAAGGTGCAGGCCACAATTGCGTGTCTGACGATGTAGCTGTCCTGCTAGGGGAAGATGTAAGCTATCGACTGCGAGAGGCTGTGATGGTAAGTGCAAAGTTTTATTTGACATGTTATGAATCTCAGTCTGACTGTGGCTCTTGCAGTTGCAGTAACTGCGGAAGAAAAGTGAATGCATACAAAGTCAAAGAGTACAAGAGGTTATGATAATAATTTTTGGTGGAACTAAAGGTAGTGCAGCGTATGATTTAGTACTCATTAGGCATGGCACATTTCCAAGCAAGTATAGTTCTACTGCTAATAATCAGATAATATATACTCACGGAATGAAATAACTTAACATGTTTTAAAATTTAATATCTCAAAAGTGGCAGGAGAGCGGGGTGGTACGATCATAGAACCATCAATTCCTGAGAAGAGAAAAAAAACCGGAATGTTCTCGGTTGCTTAGTTTTTTCACAATTGGTCCTCAAAGACGCATGGTGTCATTTTGGAGTTTACTAGACTGACGCCTAAGCTTGCCGACGCTGCCGACAGCCAGTGCACGCTGTGTGTGCTGTAAACAGGTAGGCCTGCACTCTTTGACTCTCGGGGCACGTCTACCCGTACTTGAAACCTGCAAAAGGTCTGCTGCTGATCCACGAATATTGCATGAAAGTACTGCCTTTGGTTTGTCCGTTTGTTTGTGAGTGAGAACAACTCACTAAAATGTTTCTTTCTCTTTGCCCAAAACTGTCCACTCTGTCTTTCACCATGCCACGAACGTGTGTGAACGATAGACTCGTCGCAATAGGGATGTTGAGAGGAGGGATGACTTATACTGATGTTGCTAGGAGATTCGGAGTGACCAGGCAATCAGTGCACGCACAGCGCTGTCAAACACACAGTGCTAAGTTTGTAAACTCCAAAATGACACCATGCGTCTTTGAGCTCAAATTGCAAAAAAAACGGAACAAGCCAGACTATTCATTTTCATTTTCATTTTCATTACGTTCTTGTCACATCGCTGGGAAATTCGGGTCACTTCCTCCCAGTGGAAAGCTAGCAGCAACGGAGTCGCGCTACCCAGGTGTCTGCGTGTTTAGGTGTATTCAGCCACCTGCACTTATGGCAGAATGACCAAGGTCTTTTACGTGCCATTGTGATGACACGGGGGTGGGACATGGCTTCCGTCTCTGGGTCTGCACATAAAGTTGACCCGTGTCCGTCCCGGCCCGAATTCGATCCTGCGACCTTCCGATCACAATTCCAGTGCTCTACCAACTGAGCTACCGGGCCCCGGACTATTCCGGTTTTTTGCCCATAATGAGCAATTGAACAAGCTTTACGTTGGTACAAAAATCACTCCTGTAACTTTTTCTGATTTTGAGATATTACATTTTAAACAATGTTAAGTTATTTTATTCCGTGAGTATATATCTAGAAATATAGATATTTCGTTGGGTCGAAATATCTGTGAATGTATTGTTTTGTCAATAACAAACGTTCCAACAACCTATACCTTTCTTGTTTTTTAATTTTATATCTAGAGCAGTTACACAATACATGCAAGGCATAATAATTTGCAGGGGAAAGACATGACATGGGGAGACAGTGTGTATAAATAATCTTAGCTTTAAGTCTTAGAAAAAATATCAGGATTCATATGTCTGGTCAAAGGGGAGTAAGTTGGCTCTGGTATTTGTCTAGCTCTGCGTGAAAGTTAGCATAATATATTATTATCTGGGAGTATATATTTGCCTCTGATGATCATCTGGATTTTTTTTAGTTAAAAATGGCCTAACAAAGTAACATTGAATGATTGATTCTGTTTCATACTTATTCTTGCGTGTGGTACAAAGCCAAACAGTTCTCATTACTCATATTAGTCATATTTATCAGTTTTATATATAATAATAATAAATGAGCATTTATATAGCGCAACATCATAACTTTACAATTATGCTCTTTGCGTTTTGCTTGCTATCGATGTGTGTTTCTTGTGCATTCATCCCTTAATAAGTGTGTTGTTTAATCCCCTTTTTATATATATCGCATGTTGTTTTCTACAGAAAAGTGCTGCGTTCATGAAAAATGCCAAGAGACGGCGTCTTTGTCCTGAAGACTTCAACCAAGCTCTTCAAAACAGTGATGTTCCAGTAAGTTCTGTTTGTTTCATGCCTTTTGTTCTCTTTTACTTTGTTCTAATTATTATTGCCTCTAAAATTCAACAGATGTAGTCATGTACATTGTCTTACAGTTTGTGCTGTATTATAATTTATATGCTCCAAGTTTGTAATCCTTATCAAGAGACTAAAGGAGAAAAAGAGAAACAATATTTTTAATAAATGACATAATATGAGTTACTTCTTTTTATATTTTAACACTGAATAAGGATTCAAGGCCCATGAAATAGTAAAAGCAAGATGAGATGGCAATGAAGGAGAAACAACACAAAAATATGGAATAAAGGGCATTGGATTACAGATTTTGGTACATTTCTCTTCTTCTTTGCCGTTTGCTCAGACGCCTTTAGGTACAACTTCAGCGATCGTGTGTACTCAGTATGCCTATACCAAGTTCCATCATGTCCCTGGACTGTATGATCAAGGCAGATACATGATTGGTTAAAAATAGGCGGTTAAAAGAGTTCCTGAAGTGATTTATAATACTTGAATAGTTGCAAGAAAATGAAACAACTTCTTTGAAGCATAGTTGACACCCTCTTACTTCAGCCTCCCCTGTTTCCTAGCTATCTTTTATTTCTCGTCGCATGTTTATTCATTTTGGCCTGTGGTGAAAAATACAATTGTTTTCAGCCAATACTTGGTCATGGAACCAGTGTGGACTCGACAATTTTCCGACAGACACGCGAAGGAGAGCTGCACTTTGTCGAAGATCCTGAAGTCAATCTCAGCAATGCTGTCGGCAACAGTTATGTTCCAAAATCACTGGGAAAAGTCAGTGTTAAAGGTATGTGCAATGACATATATATATATATATCCAATAAGAAAAATCAGCAAACCATAAAACAGAGACTGAAATAGCAAACGGACAGAAAATGCAGTCCAACCTGTCCATGACGACCACCCGAGGAACCAACCAAAAGTGGTCCTCATAGACAGGTGGTCTTTATGGAGAGGTGAATTTATGTAAAAAGAATCTTGTCAGTTTTTTGGGGGGTGGTTGCAATGGGCAGGTAATCGTTGTCAAGAGGTGTTGGCCAGGGCACGTTCGACTGTAGTTTTGAAATCTGCATGTAATGTAAAAGAGATTTGTTTCTTTTGTGCTCGAGTTTAAATGCTTGTTTCTTACTTTTCATACGTAAGATTGCTTTCTTGGTGCAGGCATTTTGCTTTAAAGGGGTCCAGTCTGGTTCTCGTGTAAATAACATTAGTTTTTTGCTTGTTTAATAATAATAATGCAAACTTTTATAGCGCTATTCTAGAAAAATGTCTACTCTTAGCGCTTTACAATACATACATCGACCAAGCATACTATACACGCACAGGCAAAGAAACCGACCAAACATAACCAACAAACTATACATGCACAGGCAAAGAAAACGACCAAACATACAATACACGCACAGGCAAAGATAACGACCAAACATAAGCAAACATACTATGACCAAACATAACCAACATACTATACGCGCGCAGGCAAAGAGAACAATCAGCACATGTAATAATTACTGACAACTAATAATGCAGGCATACAGTGACAGTCCAATACACAGCCTAAGCACAAGAACCACAGTAGGCTTCTATATAAAAACGTGTCGACAGTTTACACTCGGGCTTTGCTTGTTTCTTTCAGGACAGTGGATGGCAGTTGAAGGGGTGAACAAGTTCTTGACACATGGCAACAGTCATTCACAAAATGCTTGTAAGGATTTTATTCATGTTCTGTCTTCCTTGCATTTAAGAAGATTTCGTGGCACGCTAAAGGGTAATGCTGCTCCTATTTTCTTTCATCTTTGTTTAACTTTTACAGTGGAGACCCCCTGATCAGTGTTTGGCTACGCATCCACCCAGCTGATTCACCCCCCACCCCCCAACAACAACAACAACAAAAATACAACAATAACAAAACAAAGAATTGATATTGTCTCAGTTACCTTTGTATTTGGAACTTCACCCACTTTGAGGCATTGGTCATTTCCAAGCAAGAATTCAGTACGGTAAGTTGAATTGAAAAAACAACAAACATTCTTGACATCCTGGGTAAAGCAGACTTTGTTTTTGCAGACAGGAACGCCAAGCGAGAGGTGCCGGCTGAACTGATGGAATACTACAGTCAGATCACAAAGGCTTTGCTTGGCTCTCACACGGTTCTAGTCAAGGTGAGACTGTCTTTAGCCTTCGTACTGTCACTGTATTTGTGTTGTTCTTGCCGTTTTCAAATCCCCAAGCCACCAGCAAGAGACTTTAAAGATGTGTGTATGCCTGTGTTACTTTTTATTCTAATTATATTTGCAGGCACTTCATTATATGTATGGAGGTTACTGTCTTGTTTTCAACAAAATTGAATAAAACTAAGTTTTCATTTTAGGATAAGAGGGGAGTGGAAAGGGGGGGGGGGGGGGGAGTTTGCAGCATAATATGTCCTGAAAATATTGTGTATCTGAGGGTCTTCAATGTGACAGACTGTGCTGCCTTATTTTTGTTTGTTTTCCTCACAGCAAAATTCTTTGATCTGTTGCAGTGGGCACTTGCAGATTTGTCAACAAATGTTGGTGTGACTCAGCTCTTACCATACTTCGTCAACTTTGTGGCCAATGGAGTGAGTGACATAGAGATTTATTACATTAAACTGTCTATCGGAAATGAACAGTGTTTGGACAGCATGCAGGCATGGTGACATTTTGAAAGGAAAGAAATCTCAGTGAAATCATCACATTCGGCAAAAAACATTCTGGGAAATTTAGTAAAGTAAGCTTTTTTAATGTGATTTGAAATTTATTTAAATTAAAGAATGAAGTATTGGTGAAAATTCTCATAAGACAGCTGAGACATTTTGGATTACCTTAACTTTGAACACACCTCCATCGGCAGATTTGGTAGATTTTGGCCCTTCCTTCATAACGTAACACTGTGTTGGTGCATTGACTTGCAAAAAGAAAAGGTCATTTTATGTTACTGTGCAGCCGAACTCTGTTATATGTTGTGCATTGTGAATAAAACCATTTTCAACTCACCTGAGTATCAAGAGAATTTACATAATTAACAGTGTTAGGCCATACAGCTGACCCTTTGACATTGAGTTTTGTCCAGACTTTTTTTTAAACTACAACTTTGAAACTACACACACTTGCAGAATTGGATAATACCTCCACGTATTGTGAAAATCTGGTCTAAACACTGCGAAGAGAAGCACTTCAATCATTTGCTCTTCTCATTCAATCGTTCTTATCGGCATTTGAATGAAATGTGTTTGTGTCAGGTAAAAGCTGCAGGCCATGATGTGTTGAAGCTGACTTTACTGCTGCGAACAGTGGAAGCTCTGGTAAAGAATCCACATTTGTTTCTGGAAACACAACCTTATGTGAGTACATACGGTCGAATGATGTGTTGAATGTGATTTTTCACTCACTTGAGTTCAGTGGTACTCCTCTTTTGAGACCCCGATAAGGGCGCTGTGGCGGGGTGGTAAGACTGACGTCGGCCTCTCAATCGGAAGGTCGAGGGTTCGAATCCCGGCCGTGGCCGCCTGGTGGGTTAAGTGTGGAGATTTTTCCGATCTCCCAGGTCAACTTATGTGCAGACCTGCTAGTGGCTTAACCCCCTTCGTGTGTACACACAAGACCAAGTGCGCACGGAAAAGATCCTGTAATCCATGTCAGAGTTCGGTGGGTTATAGAAACACAAAAATACCCAGCATGCTTCCTCCGAAAGCGGCGTATGGCTGCCTAAATGGCGGGGTAAAAACGGTCATACACGTAAAATTCCACTTGTGCAAAAACCAGGGATCGCGTTTACCGGTAATTTCCGGTATTTTACCGGTTAAGATTCGCCAATACCGGAAAAAAAAGTGGATGTCGGTCAGACGTACCGATTGTTATTTGGTTTGACCGGTAAAAAAAAAGTAATTACAAAAATCGTTTGTCAGTACGAGGGAGAGAAAGAGAGAGAGAGAGAGAGAGAGAGAGAGAGAGAGAGAGAGAGAGAGAGAGAGAGAGAGAGAGAGAGAGAGAGAGAGAGAGAGAGAGAGAGAGAGAGAGAGAGAGAGAGAGAGAGAGAGAGAGAGAGAGAGAGAGAGAGAGAGAGAGAGAGAGAGAGAGAGAGAGAGAGAGAGAGAGAGAGAGAGAGAGAGAGAGATTTGGATGGCTTGTTGTGACAGCGCTACAATGTTGCGATTATGTCTCCATTGATGACACTTGATGTCAAGGTGTCAAACATGACGTCAAAAATCAGACATAATACTTTTCGCGCCATTTCTTTCGGTTCCCGGTCCATCGTAAAATCTTATTGTGAGGCGAGTCGATTGCGATGAAGAAGCAACGATCTTTACTGTCTTTTCTACCCCCAAGAGGTGAGAAAAGGCCTTTGAATGAAGGAACTGAAAGTGAAAGTACTTCACAGCCTAGTACATCTGCAGAGCCCGAGTCTCAAGCGGCGGCACAGAAACCAACATCGGCATCTTCCACTGTCAAACGATTTCAGGAAAAATGGTGCAAAGGGTTTCTGTGGTTGCGGACAGACGGGGAGGGGGAGAACTTTCTCATGTTTTGTGAAGACTGCACAAAAACACGTCAAAAAAATGGTTACACAAGAGGTTGTCGAAATTTTCAACATTCATCTCTCGAAGACCATTCAAAATCGCTAAGTCATAGAAATGCTGTTGGCTCTGCGCGTGAAAACTTTTTGACAACAAAGACTAGGCGAAAGTGAAACTGTAACAGTAAGTAACTAGTGAGTAAGTCTTCCAGTTGCGTGATTACTATTTGCTTTCCTATTTTATTTCGGAAGTCTCTCTCTCTCTCTCTCTCTCTCTCTCTCTCTCTCTCTCTCTCTCTCACACAGCGGCTGCTGATGTGTCACTGTCAAGTTGTGCGACAGTTGCTTTGAGGGGGGGAGAGAAAAAACGTCCGCATATCACTGACATTGATTTAATGTATTGTAAGTCATTGTTTGTCTTTTACTGGTTGCCTTGGCAAGCTTACCGATTTTCGTGAGAGCCTTGTAGCCAGCTCATGACGTCATACCGGTTTGAAAAATACCTAGCGCGATCACTGAAAAACACGAGTGTACGTGGGAGTTTCAGCCCACGAACGCAGAAGAAGAAGAAGACCCCGATAAGACCTTGCTCAATCACACATTTTCTGTTCTGATGAACTTTGCAATTTTACCGTTATTTTAGTACTCCCTCCTTTTTAAGTCCTGGGTTTCCCAGATTTTTTCATGTTTAAAGGGGGGGGGGGGGGGGGGCAGGCATTGGACATTTATTTAGGGCAGAGTATGTAGTTCAACCGACCCTATAGGTTTGGCTGACTTAAAATCAGTTTTTGATTGACTTCCAGTGGGCAATTCAGTTCTTTGGCTTAGTCTGCTTCAGAGTTGTGAAAAACTCATCTTGATTTACGTTGAGTGGGTTTTTTTTTGGTCACTTTTTTTCTATCAGACCATCATGTTGTTTGTTCATCGGCGGGGATGTAGCTCAGTCGGTAGCGCGCTGGATTTGTATCCAGTTGACCGCTGTCAGCGTGAGTTCGTCCCCACGTTCGGCGAGAGATTTATTTCTCAGAGTCAACTTTGTGTGCAGACTCTCCTCGGTGTCCGAACACCCCCGTGTGTACACGCAAAGCACAAGACCAAGTGCGCACGAAAAAGATCCTGTAATCCATGTCAGAGTTCGGTGGGTTATAGAAACACGAAAATACCCAGCATGCTTCCTCCGAAAACGGCGTATGGCTGCCTAAATGGCGGGGTAAAAAACGGTCATACACGTAAAATTCCACTCGTGCAAAAAAACACGAGTGTACGTGGGAGTTTCAGCCCACGAACGCAGAAGAAGAAGAAGAAAGTTTGTTCATCTTCAGTTTTGATTGATTCAGCTTGAATACAACTGCACCAATATTTTGTGTACAGTTAAGTCTGCTGGTGCAGTCGTTGGAGAGCTGTTTGTTGGAACCGCTAGCAGGCTACGCCAATCAGCAGTCTGTGGATCATTGGATGATGAGGCAGTTTGCTGCTTACTTGTTGGCTGATATCGTCAGGTAATAGCAATAACTTGCCTGTCGTTATCTTCCATGCTTGCTTAATAAAATATCAGTCTAAATTGCGTAGCCTAACAAAATTGTTTGACCATGTGCAGCCCTTACATTTTAGGAAGAGAACACAAGTGAAAATGGTCTCACGGACATTCATTTTTTTATCAACTGTTTTAAGAATTAATAATGCATCATTGGATGATGAGCAGTGGAATCTTTTTCCTATTTAGCTCGAGCACAGAAACTTCACCTGTCTTTATTTTGATTGCACTTAACAAAGCTTGACAAGTAGCGTAATTTCAGTTAAACAAAAGGTGTCCTAAGAGACAGGTGGTGGGTTAGGAAATGTGAATTATAGAGAAAATAACCTTGTCAGGGTTTCTTTGGGGTGGTCGCAGTGGGCAGGTTCCACTGTATATATGTCTTTTTCAATCAATCAATCAATATGAGGCTTATATCGCGCGTATTCCGTGGGTACAGTTCTAAGTGCAGGGATTTATTATTTAATTTTTTTAATTTTTATTTTATGCAATTTATATCGCGCACATATGCAAGGTGCAGGGATTTATTTATGCCGTGTGAGATGGAATTTTTTTACATAATACATCACGCATTCACATCGGCCATCGTGTTCTATGCTCTTACAGCTAAATGAGAGTTTAATTTCTGCAGGAAATGCAACAATGAGACAAATCATCTGCATTCATCTGTAACGAAGCGACTGAGTGAGAGTCTACAAGATCTGACCCGCCCTTTCTGCTCTCATTACGGTGCTGTCATGGCACTGATGGCATTTGGAGCTACTGTACGTATGATTTTAAGCACATCGATTTGTGATTGTCACATATTCATGTTCTAACATAAGGCTCTCCACTGAACTTTATTTCACTAAGGGTATACATTTAAAAGGTCCGTTTGTGAAAGAGACACAGCTGGATGACAAGTCAGATAAAGTGGTGTTTAAGCGTTTTTCTACAGTAGGTTTTGAATTTCAAGACCACAACTTTGAATAATCACGTAAATTTACTCTGAGAAAGAAGGTGGCTTCAAATTCAAAGACCACACCTTCTGAAGACATGCTTACCGTACTTTCCGGGTGACAAGGCGCTTCGTTATCTAAGACGCACCCCCTTCTTTTTAAAAAAAAATTGTAATCCAGTCACCCATTGCAGCAGGGGGCCGATAGGGCGCACCAAAATGACCCAGTTTTTGCCATGAAAGGTGGTTCCCCTGTCATATCTGAGAGAGGAAACACTTCCTGCATCGGGGTCAGTGACCGACTTTAACTGAGTGAAAATATGTGTGGTCTGTGTGTGTGCCGCGAGATCAAAGGCATTGTGATAGCTGGGTGGCCTTGTTAAAAGACACGACCTTCTTCCCAGGGGTCAATGACCCAGTTTTTGCCATGAGAGGTGGTTCCCCTGTCATATCTGAGAGAGGAAACACTTCCTGCATCGGGGTCAGTGACCGGTCAGTGACCGAGTTTAACAGAGTGGAAATCTGTGTGTGCGGCCAGATCAAAGGCAGGGCAGTACCTAGTAGCTGAAACATGCATTATCACAAGTTGTTTGACTGGTACTCAAGCGGTCTCTTTGATTTTTTTCGTATTTCATGCACGGATTAGGCGCTTCGTTATACAAGACGCAGGGGTCGAACTCGAGGAAAAAAGTCGCGCCTTATGACCCGGAAAGTACGGTAATTCCTTTACAGTGGAACCCCCTTTTTAAGACCCCCACCTCCCAATGAAAGACTCCCCACTTATAAGACCCTGCTTTTTTCAGATTTTTTTTCATGAACTTATAGTAATACATTAGATTTACTTCCGTTTTAGAACTCCACCATTTTTCAGATTTTTAAAGGTCTCATAAGGAAAAGGACAGAACTGATTATTTGTTATTATGAAACAGTGTTTATATTCGTTTCTGGTATAGATAGGAAGATACAAGAATGTTAAATCATGCATTGTCAATCTTCTTTAAGAGAATATTTTTCATGGAGAATGATTCACTTAGTTTAAAGCTTAAAAACATCAAAATCATCAAGAATCGAGTTACGCCAAAATTCTACGATGACATCAAAATATTAAATTTTGTGTTGCTGTGTTGTGCAGGAGGTGAAGACAGTGGTGGTGCCACAGCTGGAGGCTTTACTGCCTCATGTGAGCAGTTTTATGGAGAGTCTGCAGCCTGCCCGGCAGCACTTGTACTTCGATGCTCTCAAAGTCTACGGTGCCCTTCAGGTGGGTTTTGTGACCAAATTATGTACAAGAACGAGATAACATTGAAAATGTACTCACCAGAAACATGGACAATAAAAAAACGAACACATTTATTATCTGGTGAGTACATGTCTCTTGTTCCTTTTCAAATAATGTACAGATGAACCTGTCTTGAACGACCACCCAAGGGAGAAACTGAGAGTGATCCTCATAGACAGGTTGGCCGGAATATATGTGTCGAGGCTCAACTTCACCCGGGCTAATAGCTTAGCTCGGACTATCTATCCCCAGGATAGCATCGATACTTTAGCGCAATGCACGAGTCGAGACTACAGAAAAGATAACTAACCCGTGCATTACCCTCGATATATTTTTGGCATGGGGATTTCCGCATCTCTGCGCATGATAGGATGTCAAGGCCGTTCTAAATTCAGGAATCCGCGTTCGAAAGGTGATGTCGCTCTGTTCTAAATGACCCATGTAGACCTTGACGTCATGAAAAGCGTGACGAAATGTTTCTTCGAACTGGGTTCCGGTCTTGTTCTCGTGCCATTGTTTTTTTCGCGTTGTTGTTTTCTTGTGCAAATTGACATTAGGTAAGGCGAAATGCGGCAGGTTCGACTGTAATAACTGATGTGAGGTTTGTTGAAGGTTGTTTTTTTAGGAGGCGGGATGGGGCAAGGGTATTGAGGTACGCCATCACAAGACAGGATATGATGGAAATAATAAAGACTCCCATCTCAGTAGTGATGGAAGAGAACATAAACCTTGGCTTGGAACGTGAGCCAGATCATTACGCACAAAGAAAGAAACTCAGCCATGGGTGCTGTTTCCTACATGTTCAAAAAAAGCGAAGTACAAGCTAAGCTATTCTTGGTAGTTTAAAGGTCCATATGTTTGCTGCACACTGGGCAAATCTCCAAGTTTTGAATGCTTAGTGAGAGCTAATGATGTGAATAGGTGACAAAGCTTGTGTAACTGGATGTAAGATGGTTTCTCATCTTGTAGAATAACTACTAAGTGTTTCTCAGATGAGACAACAGAGCACTGCTTGCAAATACATGTAATGATTGAATTGAACTTTTGGATTGTTGCGCCTGGCTACTTTGAAAAATTGTTCTTTCGGAATGTTGCAGCTTGCCATTGAAAAGATGCTGAAGACCCAGATGGAGGAATTCTTGGCTGTGCATGAAGAGAACGACGAGTGCAGATCAACAGACGGCAACCCGCCCACAGCACTGGACTCTGCTTGTGACATGGTCAAGCTGTACCAGAAACTCTCTGACTCCTTTGGGGGCACACTGTCTGTACAGCTGCCTGTGATGGAGTTAAGCAACGTGTTTGGCAGGCATCCCCCTCAGGACCACGTCATTCTGGGAGACCCTGATAGCAGACGCAGCGGAGATGACCTCCTGTCAGACTTGATGCAGCAAGTACGTAAACAGGAGCGTGAGCGACAGGAGAGGCAGAAGCGACAGCAGTGGTCAGAGGTTCAAAACCCTGTGGGCCATCAAGGCATGGACGGTGGTGAACTGTTTCATTCTGCACGACCCAAGTACGGTCAGTGGGATGAGTCTGACAACATGAACGCTGAGAGTGGTTATCAGGAGCAGATGGCGGTTAGCAGTACAATAAGCGACCCTATGAAAGGAACGCTTAAACTGAAGATCAAACGTCACGCGCAAGGCCAAGGCTCCCCATCCATGCACGCTGGAAAATCTGAAGTGCAGAGACAGAACAGAGAAGTGTATGAAAAAGACATGCGCCATAAGAAGAAACGCAAGCAGTCCAGCAAAAACCCGTGGGACTATGGTGCCTTTGATAGTGGAGAGTTGTCAGACCCGGAAGATTTGCAATTTCACAGTCATCAGTTGCTGGGTCACCCTTCTTCTGTTGGCGAGAGCAGTGGTTCAGATTCGCTCAGCTTTCAGAGAAAGGGAAAATTGATGCTGAAGCTCAAAGTGCCAACCAAGGAATCTCCATCTGATTAGTGTTTACTGTGGTTTCAGAGAAAATGAAACCAAAAGTAATGACCATTGAATCAACTTCTGATTTGTGTTTACCGTGACTTCTGTCATCAATTTGTTTTGTTGTGTTATAGAAGAGTAGTATTGACACCTCTCAGCTTATATACTACTGCCGTGCATCTGTGATGGAAAATTGTTTATACCTGTGGGGATGTTTCATGTAATTTCTCATTGGATAGATTTCAAAGTGAGTCAGCATTAGTCTTACTTTGGCATGTTTCCTAGCATTTCCAAATGTTTAAGTGTTTCACTTTCAGTGCCATCTGGTAGCACTATGAAAATCTTATGAGAGTTGAGTTTTGAGGACAGTATGTTCAAAACTTATTTGGACCAGCCTCTGATTAATGTTATACTATAGTCATGGAATTGTAAGGCAAGAAGATAAGCATTTGAATCTTTTCAGACGATAATGGATTGAGTTCCCTGCTCTGTGTCGATCAAGATTTTGAGAGCATGTGCCTTTACAATAATTGTAATAGATACCAGTTGTGGTACTTTCAGAGCATTGTGTATTCACAAGGTGCAGTTTTCTGTGTAAGTTTTCTGGAAATTCCTGTCTCCAAAGCCACCTCCACAAAAATGATCTGAGCATTGTTCAGCCATTTATGTCTGTGTCAGTCATCATAGAAACAAAAAGCGTCCATCTCTGTCTGGGTCATTCAACTGTGTGTGTGTGTGTGTGTGTGTGTGTGCATGGGTAATTGTGTGTGAGAGAGAGAGACAAAGAAAGAAAGAGACAGAGAGAGGGATTGTGTGTGCACGTGTGTTCAACTGTCTTGGTCTTTCTGTGAATTTTTCACTGTTCTTCCACGTCCTTCAGAAATTACAGGAGATGCAGACAATAAAACAACTCTAGCAGTGCAATCAAGTGTTATGAAATTGTTAAATATTGTGTTTCAGATAAAGTTATGTTTGTGCTGCACATGAACCCACTTCATAACACAGTGTTCCTGTAGAGTGCCATTCATGTCAAAACTCGCCATCCTCTCTTACCCCGCACCTGACTTTTTACTCTCTCTAAGGCACACTCAGCTTCACGTAAACCATCAGTTTCTGGTCACAGACACTGTCGGGCTTTTACACACAGTACAAACACCCTTTCGTTTAAACACTCACCGCTTGAGAACATCCTAGGTGCCTTCCGTAAATATTTCAAAGAATTTATTTTTGCGTGGCCAGCCGAATTGTCAAGTACCACGCCTCGTTTTGGCGCTAGAACTAACTTTTAAAATCTGAATAATAAATTGACAGCTTGTAACACAAACATTCTTAAAATCATAAAAGATTTCTTTTTTCATCAAGACAAGATCAGTACAACTCGAAGCTCTGAAAGTTTTAAAAAAGGGAGCCCAGAAGCAGGTCCCGCAATGTCGTGTTTCCCCAAGCAGTCGAATTTTCTGCATATCGCTTGCTTCTTTGAAGCCAACCACCGCCGATAAGTTCGTGTGATTCGCAGTCGTTTGTTGCATTTTAGATTCAGAGATACACAATTACGCGCTATCGAGATACAGCGAAATCACAAACTGACGACGAAATTGTGAAAAAAAGGAAAGTGTGTGACACGGGTCCATGATGGCTCAGGGGTAAAATAAACCACGAAATTTGGTGTGTGGTTTAAGCAAGCTAAATAGCCATTAAAATGAACTGTTTCATTTAAGGCTGTTTATTGCTTTTGCAAGTACCGGCACGGTTGGCCTAGTGGTAAGGCGTCCGCCCCGTGATCGGGAGGTCGTGGGTTCGAACCCCGGCCGGGTCATACCTAAGACTTTAAAATTGGCAATCTAGTGGCTGCTCCGCCTGGCGTCTGGCATTATGGGGTTAGTGCTAGGACTGGTTGGTCCGGTGTCAGAATAATGTGACTGGGTGAGACATGAAGCCTGTGCTGCGACTTCTGTCTTGTGTGTGGCGCACGTTATAAATGTCGAAAGCAGCACCGCCCTGATATGGCCCTTCGTGGTCGGCTGGGAGTTAAGCAAACAAACAAACAAAGCTATTGCAAGTGTATTCTATAAGGTTAGAACTGCTTTTTTCGTGAGAAGTTTTTCTGTAAACCATTTGAGGCAGACTGGGCCTTTAAGCTTTTGTTTATCAGATCATGTTGGCTTTAAAGAGCATTCTTGAGTCCCCAGAGCCAGGCATTACCCATCGCAGAATCATAAGTAGTTTTCGGAGAAAATTAGCTATCCCTCTGTAGAACAAATAATCTGAAAAGCCATTGGCTTTCCCTCCCACACATAGAAGTTAGAACATATATCTCACCACATTCATACCAAAGTGATCAGATAATAATAATCACAGCCATTTATTTCAAATCATTTCACAGGCAAATAAAATGGCAGCCACTAAGATGTCCCTCACCACAAGTAAGACTACAGACGATGAATAGAACATAAAGGATGAAATTGCATTTATTTTCTGTACAAAACATACAAGCAAACAAATTCTTTGTTCATGCACAGCTTGACCTTTTCTGTACATCCTGAAACAGAACAAGCACAAGTAACACAAACCGCAACAGATCTGTATGTGAGAGTTCTCCGCATCCTTAGTGCAATACATGAAATGAGTATCTACAGTGGCACTGGCCGTACATGTATTACATTTACATTCATGTGTGGTTATTGTCTAGCCAGTATTGGTAAGTAGTCTGATATGCCGACAATCCCACTAGTGATATCCTGAATATCCAGTCGTCTTACAATTGCTGTTGTCGAGCGCTTTCCAACAAAGCCAGTTGTGAGAACCCATTATCACTTTTGTCATTCTTTCTTTCTTTATTTGGTGTTTAACGTCGTTTTCAACCACGAAGGTTATATCTTTCTTTCTTTATTTGGTGTTTAACGTCGTTTTCAACCACGAAGGTTATATCGCGACAGGGAAAGGGGGGAGATGGGAGAAGGTTATATCGCGAAGGGGAAAGGGGGGAGATGGGATAGACCCACTTGTCAATTGTTTCTTGTTCACAAAAGCACTAATCAAAAATTTGCTCCAGGGGCTTGCAACGTAGTACAATATATTACCTTACTGGGAGAATGCAAGTTTCCAGTACAAAGGACTTGACATTTCTTACATACTGCTTGACTAAAATTGACTATATTCTATACAAGAAACACTTAACAAGGGTAAAAGGAGAAACAGAATCTGTTAGTCGCCTCTTACGACATGCTGGGGATCATCGGGTAAATTCTTTCTCGTCCCAACCAATATGGGACTCCCCCTAACCCGCGGGGGGTACTTTTGTCATTGGCATGGCAGACGTTGTTATAAATAGATGTACATGTCCGCATAACAAGTGCACAATCCCATGGAGACAAGATGAAATTACCCATACTGTCACAATAAATTGTTTACACTAACACCGAAATGGAAAAAAAGTGGACCAAAAAAAGAGTAGAAGGATATTACATAACAAATGATCAACTCCATACCTTTCTGACTAAAGTTGCTACAACAAAAAGTCTAGTATTAATGATAGAAATTCACAAGTAGAAGGAAATCTCACAATGAATGATCAACTCCATACCTTTCTGATTTAACTAATGCTATAACAAAAAGTCTAGTATTAATGATAAAAATTCGCAAGTAGAAGGAAATCTCACAATGAATGATCAGCTCCATACCTTTCTGATTTAACTAATGCTATAACAAAAAGTCTAGTATTAATGATAAAAATTCACAAGTAGAAGGAAATCTCACAATGAATGATCAACTCCATACCTTTCTGATTAAACTTGCTACAACAAAAAGTCTAGTATTAATGATAACAATGCACAAGTAGAAGGAAATCTCACAATGAATGATCAACTCCATACCTTTCTGATTTGACCTCATTCAACAAAAAAGTGTAGCATTAATGATTCACCAGGTCTGCAACTAAAATCAGGGATGAAAGTTCTCTCCCCGAAATAAGGGTTTCCTGATTTAAGAAATTATTTTGCAATTAAAACCAGGGATGAAAGTTCTCAACCGGAAATAAGGGTTTCCTGATTTGAGAAACTATTTCAAAAATGTAGCATTAATCATTTAATGATTCACCAGGTCCGCATCTAAAAGCAGGGATGAAAGTTCTCACCCTGAAATGAGCATGTCCTGATGTGAGAAATTATTTCCTGACGTTTGTCCTAATCTTCAAACCATTCAGGGTGACAAATCAGAGAGCAACATTTCAAAAAGTCAGAATGACTAATAGTGTCCAGATTTTTTTTCCTGATTTTGAACATCATTCACTTTCACCCCTGAATGACTGTTAGGGACATGTAAGCTTTTTATCAGAGGATTCTTAACAGGTTTGCACTACATGTACTACCATGTGGAGAAATCGATGGACATTGTGCAGGGCCAGCAAGATGAACAGGTTTCTAAAGATACACAGGATTATACAGTTGTCATAGTTAAGCAAAATATAATTTTTTGTCATGATTCCTTAACGGAGATGAAGGAATAAGTGGTTGACAACAACAGATATGAAAGTAAAAGGAACTCATAATAATTAATAATTCAGCAACATCTAACACTCAAATTCATATTTATAACGGGACATCCTCCTGTGCAACACTGCCTGGCCTTGCTCATAAATATGAATGAAACTGTATAATATATTACATGTATGGCCACTTGTTACTTTTTTACCCCAAGGATATATACTTGGTCATTTGGTTTCATCACAGTCATCAGTTTATTCTAGCAAGTATATACACCCTGTGTCTGATGTGTCTGAAAACACCTCCGCAGTGAAGTTAAAGAGGGAAAATGTTCTCAGCTTGCGCGGCAGCAAGCAGGATGTCTCTAGACTGTATACTGTGCTTGCAACCTTCTGCATGTGGTTTTAGACAAAAGGACTTTTCCGATTGCAAATAGCAACTGCCAGCACACAGATTATCTGATAAATGTTGTATGCAGCCTTTACGTACAGGAAATGTATCGCAAAAATGTGTCCCTACAAATTAGGCCACCTTGGCATGTATGCTAGAGTAATCACAGACTTCCCTCTGATTTGGTGAAGCTAGAGACCATTTTTGTCAACAGGTAAGAACCAAATTCTGATGGCTCCATTATAGCCTTCACTACACAGTACAAGACTGAAATTAGAGATGGCGGATGTCAAGGACAGACAAGTCCATTGCCATACACACTCAGAGGTGCAAGACTGAGTTAGCAATGCATTTGGTATCTGTTCAGGAGGAGAGGTACTTACTCTAATGTGAGTGGTATAAGTTGCTACAAGAAAGTATAGGGACAGTATAGACTGCCATTAATTTTCTGAAGAACAGTGGTCCCTGAAATGTCAGACATCTCTGATAAGAGGACATCTCCTTAGAAAAGGACACTCCATGTTGTATGTTAATTAAATTAAATATAGAATTCCTCTCATAAAAGGCCACCTACACTGTAGGGACTTTTTTTTTTTTACTAGTCCCAAGTATGTCCTTTCACCCCAGGTTCCACTGTAATAAAACTCATTAGCTCAAGTCGTATCCAGTAGCTGTATAAACAAGAAGAGCAAACGCTCGATCGAGTCACTTTCGCAGTTCTGAATATTATATGAGGCATCAGATGGACAGGAAGAAATTGCTATTCACAACACAATGAGTCACGTTCACATAAAATTTGAGCCCGGTCACTTTTATAGTTTCCGAGAAAAGCCCAACGTTAAGTTGTGTGTTGCTGAACAGAAAAGGCTAGTTATCTCCCTTGTTTTTCTGATAACGTTCGTAAAAGGCTACAGATGTAAATACTTTGATGTAAAGAATAATCCTACAAAGTTTCAATCACATCCGATGAACTTTGTCAAAGATATAAAATGTCTAATTTTTCCTTTGACGCTGACCTGTGACCTTGAAAAAGGTCAAAGGTCAACGAAACCATCGTTAACGTGTAGAGGTCATTGGAGGTCACGACTAAACAAAATATGAGCCCGATCGCTTTGATAGTTTCCGAGAAAAGTCCAACGTTAAGGTGGTGTCTACGGACGGACGGCCGGCCGGACAGACTAACACTGACCGATTACATAGTCACTTTTTCTCAAGTGACTCAAAAAAATTGCACAACAAAAGTTCAAGGTACCGATCAAGATACTGCGCAGGCTCTGAGCACTAACCTTTATTTTTTTCTTTACAATACAATCTATATTTCTTATTCCATATTTATGAGCAAGAGCAATATTTATGCACAAACATCATGCCAGGAGACAGTAATCAGTGAATTTGAGCAGTAAGTGTTTTGAGTGCACTTCCTTCGACTATTCGACTCCACATTGACAATAAATAAAGCTGGTGTTCATTTTACAAGCACAGATTTCATTCAAGCATAGCAATAAACTTGTTTGCATCTTGGAGATCAATCAAGGCATCCAAGGCCATAACGAACCATGCAGACATAGCGTTTACCTGTCTGTATCCGCTACATACCTTTCATTTCAGTGAAGTATTCTTTGACATATTCTTTCATCACGACAACAAGCAGATGAATCTATTCACTGTCTGCGTTCCAAAAACTAATTGCAGATCCCCCGTATTGCTTAGTACTCTTTGAGCCATTTACTGTTAATACACAAAGAAATCTGAACCACTTCACACCTCATTTGTACTGACTGCAAAAGGCTAGTTTTAAATCTTTGATTCTGAACTCAGTGAAAATAGACGTTAAAGCTTATTAAGATACAGAGGATGTTCTTCACCGTGTAGTTACATTTTCACGTTAAAAATTTTTCAACAGAAATAAGACCAACAGCACCCTCGTAAAATGATACTCTATATTAGTATTCTTGTACAAATACTGACAAATTCTCTTAACATGATCGAATCATAAAAGATATGCCTTCTGACTCTTCGTTCTTAAAAACTTATCATCTGGTGAGCACACAATATAACATGTTTGGTTCCACAATAACACAATAAACCATCCATACAACACACAAGTTAAAGTGGCATCTTCATTACTAAATATGTGCAAAATACTTTTGATGTGTATTGAAGGATGACATTATTGGAAAACAAGGAGAAATTAATCTAATCAAATGAGCAATGGACAAGTTTAACACTAACCAATCTACCATAATGTAATATAACTTATAAGTTATTCTAATACAACAAGACCTGCTTTTTGATTTAAGAAATAAAGGACAAGATATGCTCTGATAGCAATCTGTATCATGAAAACTACTCAACACATCTGTACACAACCAATATTAAATACGACCTCCTGGTGATTTTGCACAACACATACTTGAAATGTTATAAGCAGGCACATGAGAGCTACCAATTAGCAACCACACAAACTTGCATATCTGCAGAGAGTAATGCAAATCAACACAAATCCAATGCACACACCATTTACCATAACATACGCACACAAACAACTCACTTTCACACACATATACTGTCTTTTACTTACACAGACACCCACCTATGCACCAACACAATGGTAAAATGGACAAAATCTCAGAACAACAGATCTAGGTTAGTGCGAATGAATACAGAGTACCATGTGAAATCAGGAATTAACACACACACACACACACACACAGCACAGTCAACTCTTCTTAGCCTTAAAACCTTGAATAAGCAATAAAATATATACAGTTCAGATAAGTTTGTTATTTATGTTTACATTTAAATGATCAGAATTTACTATTTCTTTTGCTATTCTCATTTTACTTTTCTACGGGGAGGGGGGAGGGGAGGGTTAAACCTCTAGCATAATTTCCTATTCCTGCTATTCTAGCTCTTGTTGATTTTTACACCGTACAATTTTGTGAAACATTTGTGCACATGCATTTTCTTTGATTGACAAAGATATTTATCACATAAAAATCAGAACTCTTCTCTTTACACTGCACTACAAAGCTTCCCCTGCATGAAGGTGCAAGGAAAACAAATCACACAAACAAGTTAATAAATTACTGAAACGCGTAGATGAACTTTGCCTTTATTTAAACAATCCATTCATGTATCTTTTGTATGTGGTCTAACAATCTTGGACAATAGAGAAATTTAGATGTAACCACGACGGGTACCTTTACGTGTATCTGCTATGACGTCTCACGTTCTGGAAACTTGGTCCAGATTTTTCACTGGATCTGAACAACGCGAAGCAGACGATCTAATCACAGACAGTGACTTTCATGAAAGAAAGCCTGTCCAAACTTATATCTGATATTCTTCACTGCTGTGGTTTGTGTATACGTGACACGCATGTTCTTGAACGCAACGTAGAATTACTATTATTTGGAAAATTGCACGATTCCCTCTTACGAAATCGTGTGCTAACAAATCCACTAGCGTTTAAGCTGTATTTCCTAAAAATAACACATTGAAAACCGCTAATGTTTACCTACGTCTGTTAATGTTAGTTTGCTATGCTGAAATTGTACAGACGGAGAAAACTGAGAATCAACACATTAGTCTTCAGCAAGACCATTCTTCGGAATCCCTATTACATGTGGTGTTGGCTAGCACGACATGTAGAACTTGGAAAACGTGTGACGCAAGAGCTTGATTTGATGACATTACATGTAGAGGAAATGTCATAGCTACATGTACAGGTTCCTGTCTTGGCTACACGCCGTGGGATGTAAATCTCTGAAATATCTCATCTGTTGCACCACAAAAGGGAGACATCAAAGACCAATTGAGAACAAAAATTGGGTCAATAACTGACCAAAAGCTTTTATTTGAAAGAGTAATACATTTTGTTTACTTTTCTCATTCAGTCACACACACACACACACTCACACCCAAGCAAGAATAGCACGCATGCACCCACACCAGTTCCAAGAAACCGACTACTGTGAGATAACTTTTAACACAGCTTTCTGCATTCTGTTCAGTTGCACGCAAAAATTTTACTCTTAGATCAAAATGGGAATATTTCATTATTTATACCAGAAACGTCAAAAGAGCTGAATTATCACTACTCTTTGTAGTCTTTTTACTTGTTCCACACACTTTTTTCCTGCATACAAACATGTGCGTGTGTTTTTTTCTCAACAACTGCAGATCAAAATGCACTTGAAAGAAAGACATTTCCTACCGATGAGCTTCAGTGCACTTTTTTTGTATCGAGTCCACCTGAAATGGTTATAGTTCAGCATGCACAGTCCGGTCGTTTCGTTGTCGCCTGTTGTCTCTGCAGTCGCCTTAGGGATGCGTCTCCATACTGTATCCCAGAACCCATACGCTCAGGATCAAGTTCACCTGGAACAGAATGTGAAATCTGACGTCAATATGGTCCACAGCAGCAATAATAGAAAAGAACTAAGCAATAGACCAAACGAGACACACAATTTGAATGAATAACTGAAATGCATACCATTGAAGATGAGCCAGAGAATGCATTTGAATGGTGTACAGCCTTAAAAAAAAATAGTGGGAAATTATGGAACATTTGGTGTGCTTTTTTCCCAACTGCATTTATCAAATCTTCTTTTTTTAACCATGCTGGAACATAAGGAAAAAGTTCTTACCCGATTCAATCTTTACCAAAATGGATCGTGCACACTTCAGGAAGGTCTCTTCAACATTTTCTCCAGTCAGTGCACTTGTTTCGAGGAAAATCAAGTCTGAAATCCACATTAACAAGTCGAATTAAGCAATCTCAAAAGATTTAGTCAATCTGTCGGCCTGAAACTAAAAGATTAACACTGATAACCAGTTATCACCAATACTTGCTCGTTTTCACAAAGCTTGCGAACATAGTACCCAATTTGCATTATAAACCGTTAATCTTTCATTCTGAGCACATTTTTTACAGTAAAAACAACATATACTGTAAATATTTGTGGATTCAGGAAATGATAACAAAAACAGTGCAATTATTTAGGAATCTATTTCTGAAATTTTAATTTGCACACATGCACACACCATACCTGTCAACCCATACGGTTTTCCTGTATTTTGTACGGGATTTATCCAAATTTAGGTGTGTACGGTCTACAAGGCCTAGCTGTACGGGCAAACCAAAGTTTAGGGCAAAACTCTCTTTAACTTGTCATTGCTGTGATCTTGACAACAATAACAGTTTACACATGCAAATGAAGATTAACACACATACTCAGGCATGACATTTGACTCAGATACACACACGGGTTGCAAAAAGTGGAACAAACTTACTAGTAACTTGTTTCTCTTTTAATTCAATCTATGATTCAACCATCATTTGAGAATTTAACCCCAGAAATGATGAATTGAGAGATTATGCAAATGAGGACTAAAAATAGACCTGACAGTGCCTATGCCATTTTCCAAACCTTCTTCCTTTTAACCTGAGTGAGCCGTTTTGAACATTACTAAATGGAAACAATTTTTTCATTTAAATTCAAGTTTTGAGTCCGTTATTATTGATAATTTACCTCAAGACAAGGGAGGCAACTGTGTTATTTTTTGTGTTATTTGTCAGAAATTTTGTAAGCATGGTTATTTTCCATTCTGTAGTATGAACATTCCTTCCGGGGGTAAACAGCTGGTTTTTGTCCTTTAAAAAAAAATGTTACTGTTTGTAAGGGATTGTTACCTTGAATACAGTTTCAAGTCATATTAATACAGGTTGGCAGGTCAGACACACATTCACTCACCATCACCCTTGGCTCGATTCCCAATCTACATTATTTGAATAAGGTCAACTCTTGATTAAATGTAAAAATGTACAGTAAGCTGAGCTGAAAATATGTGCGTACTTGTGCAGGCATCTGTCTCCTTGTGTGCGTGGACACAAGCATGCATGTGTTGTATGCATGGGTCAAATATAAAGTCATGCAGATGTGGGCAAATAAGCAAAACAGCAGTGAGTTCTACATCCTCACCATTTTCTTGTGCAAAGCGGCTGGCCTCCAGAAACGTGACTTCTCGTTCCGCCTCCAGATCTTTCTTGTTCCCCACTAGAGTGATCACAATGTTCGGGCTTGCAAGTGTCCTGGCATCCGTCAACCAGTTGGTAAGAGCATTGTATGTCTCTCGGCTGAAACAAACAAACCAAAATCCATGAACACATATTCAAAGAATAATATAAATTGTAAAGTCTCCTCTGCAGAAACGGACATGGCATTTCAGCTTATACATTTTAGTGGTTCAGAGCATCTTTTTTTCCGTCTTCGATAACTTTAATTGTGAAAAAAACTCCTGCCATTTTGGGAAATATAACAAACATGCTACATGTGAAAAGGAGATTAGATCTCCTATACTGTGCATAATTTGTGTACATCTAAAGTCTGACAATCATTCTTGAAGTACCTTGTGATGTCATACACCAGCAAAGCACCAGCAGCCCCACGGTAATAACTGCGTGTCACAGATCTGGAAAAAAATACCACACACAAACATATAAAGTTGAACCTGCCCTTGCGAACACTTCTCTAAAGTGACCACTTGCCGACTACAACCACTTAGAAGGATCCCAGATGAGTTTTGTTTTAATATAATACATGTACACCTTTCAATAGAGACTACATGTCTTTAACGGCCACTTTTGGTCTGCCCTTTGATTGGTCTTCAAATAGACAGGTTCTGCTGTACATCATTGTTCTTGTCATCTCTAACAAACCACTACTTTGTGCTAGCATTTATGCAGCATAGATGTTCTAATCCTTCCATTAGTCTAGAAAATGAAGGGTACATCTGATAGATTAAAACTCTATGGAAATGAACGTTGCAAGGAAGTCATGGTAGGGAGAAAATAAGGACTAAAGGAAACATAATGCAACTAAAACAAAATAAGGAGTCATTTGAAATAATTTTCTACATAAGATTAAGATGTGCACAAGATTTTGCTTGAGTAGACGAGAGCTTGAAAGTCTACCTGAATCTCTCCTGGCCAGCAGTGTCCCAGATTTGCAGTTTAACAGCTTTCCCACCGACATTGACCACCTTGCTTCCGAATTCTACACCAATTGTGTGATTGGAGTCTGCTTTAACTGGAAAGAAAAAAGAAAACAGTTATTAACCCACAGTACATGTAGGTGCATGACGCACGAAGAGATAAAACTAAGTATACAAGAAATACACAGCCGAATAAGTAATAACTCATCTTGTCTTGACTATTTCAATTTATTATCACAACAATAAGTCACATTAACTACTCATATCAAACACTCTGGGTCATCTAAACGTGAAAGGAGGTAGTGCAGCTTAACCTTGAATGTGTCCATGTCAGAATGTATCCTTCCTCTTTAAGTGACATATTTGCACACATTTTGCTGCTAATCATGTAAAAACAAACATATATATAATGCATTTTCAAGTTAACCATTATCAGGCATGAGCAAGTTCCAAAATGTTCACCCGCCTTGTGGGCTAGTGAATTTCAAAATTGACTAGCCCAAACACAAATTCACTCGCCCACAAGAATGAGTTACCAAAGAACAAAACGATTCCATCCATTCAAACGTGATGAAAGGTGAGCAGGTCTTTTGCAAGCGCCTGTACCGATTGGATCAGTTGAGCGACACGAGCACGCTGGTCTTGCGTTAGCTGGTGCATAGCGTGTCCGCACGGTGTCTTCAACCTGTTTGTTTGAGTTTACCCATTTTTTTGTGTTTTGTTGGTGAGACTTTGATGTTTCGTGTGCACGTATGTCTTCTAGCTTAAATTTGTCAGTACCAACAACGAATGGCCCCCTGGCCTTCTCTCCTTCTCAGAAACGGCATGCTTTTTGCAAGCAGTACACAATATGATGTTTTTTTCTCGATCATAGTTTAGCCAGTCTCTCTGCTCACTAGTCAGATTCTGTCCAGTCTGCCTGAAAGGAACGCTTCCTCTGTCCGGAGTCATACTTTTTCAGTCTTTCGGACTCCGTTCCCTCTGGTTTGGCTTTTTTCTTTGGGGGCTGGCAGTTGTCTAGATACTACAGAGAATTTCCCGATCAGCTTGAACTGGAGCTCCGATTACATCTAATTTTAGCAGTCGTAGACAACAACGCGCTTCACAACAGACAATCGTCGCTCGGAAAATGATAATACATGTGTACCACAGACCCAAAATGTTCACTCGCCAAGTGGGCGATCAATATAAGACTTTCTACTCGCCCACACTCATTTCTGGTCGCCTGTGGCGAGTGGGCGACCGATCTTGCTCATGCCTGATTATACTTAACTATATTCATGTTTACTCACATTTGCTTTCTATAAACTGATGCAGAATGCAGGATTTTCCTGCTCCAGCACTTCCGATCACCAGGAACTTGAACAAGAAGTCTGTAACAATTAAGTTATACATGTATGTATCATTAGTGTGAACTCATTGTCAGTGCATTAACAAAGTGCAAAGCTGCTGTTAAAACATACATGATCAACCATAATGGTGAAAACAATGAGAACAAATTCAGCCGCTTGACGAAATGATTGCCCAAATGAAACACACACACAGTGTATGCACACACACACCCAGTGACCCACACCGTGTTTTTAGGGCGGCAGTTTTCCACCTTGTTTGTTTGCTGAAGGGTGTACATTCTAAATCTAACCTAGTTTTGATACATCCAGAACCTTTCTGGTTGTATACATTCACTAACAGAAAGATGCATAAACATGTCGTTCACTGCGCAATACAAACATCAAAACACATCAAATACGAGAAAAAAAATTAAAACAGACGTCACGGAGAGCTCTAACTTCCATTGCCGGGGATATCATTTCCCTGTATACTCTCGCGTGTAGTCCACCGTCTACCACACAAGCCTATTCATGATCTTCCATACTGGGTAAACTACATGCATAATACACAAACAATAACAAGGGAAAATGTGCGTAGACCAATCGAACGGTTACTGACTAAACACAGTGCCAGAGGCGAGATCCGTGAACTTCACATGGAACTGGAAGTACTGGAAACCGACATTGTGCAAGGCATTACACAACAGCAACAATTGTTCACTGCCAGTAATGCCGCAAAGGCCAATACAGTATATAAAACGAATGCTGACCGTATGTTTCTGACATGTTGAATAGGTCTAATTCCAGAACTGACGACCACACTTCCGTCTACTGCTGGAATAGTAATGGCAGTCAGCTGTATATATAATCTCTAACCAAAACAATTATGACATTCACTTAGTGAAAATGTTTGTGCAAATATGCTTGTACAGTTCGGCATTCAAACTTTTAATACGGTATATCTTTGGAGCTAAAGTTCATGTGTACCGTAGAAGTTATTGTCATGCTTCCAAATGAAATGGCACAAGTCTAGAGACTATCATGGAACTTCCTGTTTACGATTGAGGGAGAGAACGTGAGGTTGTCTGTGTTTATGTTGCCAGGTCCATCTCATGTAACGTGCATGTAAGATCAGTGCAAATTTGAGCACATTTTAAATACTCTATTTTTAGTCCCTGAGCTTCTTGTGTTTGGGGCGGTGTTCATAAAGTGTCAAACTAAGAAGAGATGGTTAGTACAGCTATGTCACTGCAACCTGTCCTTGCCGCTATGGGCAGACGATATATATTTTTACCGCGAAAAAGAAAGTTGCTGCAGAAGGAGTCTGTTTTATCTTTCCGCATAATGAGTACCGTTGCTATTTTTTCCGCAGAAAAGTCAAAAACTGTTACGAGCTTTGACTGCGATTAACTACAGCAACTGTCTGTCTAAAGAAGAAAACTTTACCAAAGTTTCTCCTGTTGTTGCAAATCAATAAAATCATGCTGCAAACTGCTCTGCCTGCAACAACGCCGGAGCCGGAGGGAACAAATCAGGATATTTTGTTAAGTGCTACCCCCTCCCCCCTCCACTCTTTACTCCCCAACATACACATGCACGTCATGACTTTGTGTACTACTACAACTACAAGTCATAAATAGTAATACAATAGTTTGACATTAATTGCTGGGGATGCGCTATCACATTAGACCTTTTTATAATTCACAATAAGTCCAATATGATGAGGCCGAGTGCAACTAGTGAGGGGGATCATATCCAGAGGGAAAAGTATTTCTTTTTCAAAAAATAGACCTTTTCTTCGTATCCGCAAACAGCTTTCTGAGAACTTCGAACATCCGCATTCACAGCCCTCGCGAGATATGTAGAGGTTACATGCCGAGTCTCAGTGATTATTAAAAATAATGGTCGAAGTTAGCGGATCATGAAAAATGTGAGCTTTAGCGAGCTTTTTCATGACCGCGAACTGAGACCATTATTTTTTATAATCACTGAGACGAGGTGTGTAACCTCTTTATTCCTCCTTTCTTCAGTTATTCGAAGAAAAAAGGAGTTTTTGTGCGAAAGTTTGATCGAATCCTATTCACTCAACCAGTCAACCTGCGCAGGCGATCGATTAATGCGCGGTTGTATAGTTCCGTGCAAATCATTCCATTCTGTTAACACTTCTTGTCAGTTTTCCTATTTTGGACTAAAATCAAGTACACAGATATGCTGTTATTCTGCGGTGGCGGCAAAGGCAGATATTGTGTGTTCTGTATATGTTTCATTATCGCTTAGGATAATGTTCTTTCGTCAATTGGGACTAGCAGACAAACTTTTGCACCCGTGTTCCAACGTTAAAAACTGTATGAAGTTTAGTTTTCTGGGGAAAATAGTGTATGAAACCGCTTTATGTTGTTTAAATTGATGAGATGTGTGCATTTGGTTGCGTGTGATCTGTTTATTAAATGAAATATTGTTGAAAACTGACCGTCGGATTGCAGTCTGTTGTTGAAGAAACTGAGTGAAAAGAAATTTGAAAGGGGAACTACTCTTGTCGCTAGACAAAGTATGAGAGTTACTTGCCTTGGGAATTTGCTTGTGATGAACGTTTGTGCACAGCAGACCTAGATTCAGAAAACAACCAAACTCATGGATTTTATATGGAGATTCATGTGTTTAAGCCTGTAGTTGTTAATTTAAATGCGGTATGTTTGTATTGTTTGCTCCAGAGATGTATACTTCGTACATTAGAGCGTTCGGAACTTTTCAGTCGCAAAAGTAGTACCGACGCAGGACAGCTTCTCAACCCATTGCGCTATCGAGGATTCAGGCTGTTGCTGGGTCGTTATTTGTTTGGTTGCTGGGTGTTTATCGAAAAATAACTAGCTCTACAAGTTTACAGAGGTAAAGAAGCAGAGGGGGGAATAAAATCCCATATAAACTGAGCAAACAAATTATTGCACCCATTGCTGAAGTTTGCGAGAGCTTGAAACAAAGGGACGCAATCATTTAAATTCACAAGCATGTGCACAACAGATTACCTTTCTTAAAAACTTAAATAAGGTAAGTATGTGAGTGAATGGGAGAGGGGATGGGATAGTGTATGTGTTATTTGAAAGCAGTGCATGACATTGTCTGTGTAACTAGCTTTTGTGACTTACAAGTTACAGGCTGAATTCTGAACATGCAGTTCTTGTTCAATCTTGTACATGTACATGTAATTGTTTCTGTTCACTGTCGTCCACCGTGCATGAAGAGCCAAGGTAAAATGTCCATATTTTCAGTGGAATGAGTCCACTGGCATTGTCATAGTGACTGGCTTGTATTGTGTATCCGCAAGCAGCTTTCTGAGAACTTCGAACATCCGCATTCACAGCCCTCGCGAGATATAATCCCATATAAACTGAGCAAACAAATTATTGCACCCATTGCTGAAGTTTGCGAGAGCTTGAAACAAAGGGACGCAATCATTTAAATTCACAAGCAACTTTTGTCTTCTTTCAACTTTAGGATTAAGTACACACTTGTCTTAGTGCACACATGTATGGGTGTTACTCTTCCGGCTTTTGCCGGATTTCCGGTTTTTGAAAAAATCTGAAGCCGGAAATTCCGGTTTTCCGGGGTTTAAAAAAAAATATAAAAAAAAGCTTTGTTTCGCTAAGTTGAAATAACGAGCAGCGGTTCCGATCCGACTTTTGACACCGGTTCGCGTGCTTTCTCCGTTCGCTCCCTTGGATTTGCCGCCATCTTGCTTATTATGATTTGGTTTCGTCGGTGTCCAGAAACTTTCTTTCAAACTTGAGCATTTTGGACCCCTGCCTTTCAGGTTTTTTGATTTTTCCCAGTAACACCCATGCACATGTGTATGCAGATATGTGCAGTCATGGTATTGGTAGAAGTAGTAGTAATTAATATACTAACTCTGAGTTAATCATTAATGTTTTTCATCATATTGTGCCTCATAAGTTTCAGTAAAACTTTTAGGTTTACAATCTCCCTTCATGGCACTGCTTGTTTGTCATGGACAGTGCGTCCTGTGTGAGAACATGGGAAAGCCTTCCATCACAATCCCAGTGCCTTCCTGTAAATTGTAATGTGCATATGTACATCATTACATGTAACTCTTCTTCTTCGTTCATGGGCTGAAACTCCCACGTTCACTCATGCTTTTGCACAAGTGGGGTTTTACGTGTATGACCATTGTTACCCCGCCATTCACTGATTCAGGCAGCCATACGTCGCTTTCGGGGGAAGCAATTGCTGGGTATTTTTGTGTTTTTATAACCCACCGAACTCTGACATGGATTACAGGATCTTTTCCGTGCACATTTGGTCTTGTGCTTGCCTGTACGCACGAAGGAGGATAAGGCACTAGCAGGTCTGCACATAAAGTTGACCTGGGAGATCAGAAAAATCACCACCCTTAACCCGTTAGGCGGCCTCGGCCGGGATTTGAACTCACGACCTTCCGATTAAGAGGCTGATGTCTTATCCACTGGGCCATTGGCCCGTCACAATAACTGTGCAAAAACTATAGATAATCATTAGATTAAGAATGTGTCTTTGGTAATAGCAATAGTATCCATCTGTCATCCATGCTCTTTCACTTTTGTGTCCACTGTGTTATTCCAACACTCATAAATTCTCTCATAAAGACTCTTTCAGTTCATCCTCAAATTTGCCATTTTGTTATGCCATGAGAATCAAAAGCCATGTTCAGAGATTTTAAGTTGCTGTGCATTCGGTTAAGAAACCATTCACAACAAAGGGTTTTTTGTCTGAATTTCCAAAGATAGAGTTGATGTGAACTGCTGATACAACGCTTTTAATGTTAAAGAGATGTGGATGGCTGGAAGGATGCAAACCTTGGCATGCCCCTGACTGGTACTGGTATTTCTACTAATTGGTATGATCTGAATTTGAGAACATGTGCACAACAGATTACCTCTCTTAAAAACTTAAATAAGGTAAGTATGTGAGTGAATGGGAGAGGGGGTGGGATAGTGTATGTGTTATTTGAAAGCAGTGTATGACATTGTCTGTGTAACTAGCTTTTGTGACTTACAAGTTACAGGCTGAATTCTGAACATGCAGTTCTTGTTCAATCTTGTACATGTACAGTATGTAATTGTTTCTGTTCACTGTCGTCCACCTTGCATGAAGAGCCAAGGTAAAATGTCCATATTTTCAGTGGAATGAGTTCACTGGCATTGTCATAGTGACTGGCTTGTATTGTGTATTTAAAGAAACATTCCTTAAATAATTCTTATCATTTATTGGGTCTCTGTTGGAATTGTTCTGTCATCGTCTAACCCAAGGTCCCATTTGATCCTCAGGTTTTCTGAAGGGCATTGCTGATGCTGGAAGACTGCTTCGTCACACTGGAAGGGTTACAACTGCAACACCGCTTGATGCTTTCTGAGCAGTGCTCTTACTCTTAGTACACCGCTGACTGACACAGACAGTGAGTGTTACTGTTAGTTAAGTCTTCTTCCTTGTTCACATTTGTTAGACTATTAGACGTCCAAGTAGTCCAATCAATCAATCAATATGAGGCTTAAATCGCGCGTATTCCGTGGGTACAGTTCTAAGCGCAGGGATTTATTTTTTTATTTTTATTTTATGCAATTTATATCGCGCACATATTCAAGGCGCAGGGATTTATTTATGCCGTGTGAGATGGAATTTTTTTACACAATACATCACGCATTCACATCGGCCAGCAGATCGCAGCCATTTCGGCGCATATCCTACTTTTCACGGCCTATTATTCCAAGTCACACGGGTATTTTGGTGGACATTTTTATCTATGCCTATACAATTTTGCCAGGAAAGACCCTTTTGTCAATGGTGGAATCTTTAACGTGCACACCCCAATGTAGTGTACACGAAGGGACCTCGGTTTTTCGTCTCATCCGAAAGACTAGCACTTGAACCCACCACCTAGGTTAGGAAAGGGGGGAGAAAATTGCTAACGCCCTGACCCAGGGTCGAACTCGCAACCTCTCGCTTCCGAGCGCAAGTGCGTTACCACTCAGCCACCCTGTCCACTGAAAAGTTTAATTTCGTCTTTTGTTTTGGTCATAATACTCGTACATTTTGATTTTGTTTTCAGGTTATTATACTGTCTGGTATCAAGACTGGAAACAGTGGCTGCAAGAATGGGAGTGCTTGGCGCACAAGTTCTGTTAAAGTCGGCACCTTTATCTGTTGGTGTGGCTTCCAGCATTTTGAGATGGAACTGCAACAAGCGATGCTTTGCAACCAAGGGCAAAATCGTTTCTCATTATATCAGGTGCAGTAAAGACCTCAGGATTTCTGTCTGAAAGTGTGTCTCACAGTTAATACATGTATGTAATATAAGCCGGTAATTACGTGTTAGAAAGGAACTGCTAGGCAACATATTTGCTTTCTCATTCTTTGAAAGTATGTATGAAGCTAGATTTCAAGAAACACATATTCTTATGTTGTATACACATACATGTGTATGTTGCGCTAGAATGACAGAATTAAAGAATTAGGGATTAAGGTGTTTGCTTTGCAAAATTGGAAAACTATTATTAAAGGTTCATGAACTACTGTATATTGGCAGAAAGATTAAGCGTTCCAGAGATAATGGTGTAGTTTTTTGGGTATTATTTATATTCTTCTTCTTCGTTCGTGGGCTGAAACTCCCACGTATTTACGTGTATGACCGTTTTTACCCCGCCATTTAGGCAGCCATACGCCGCTTTCGGAGGAAGCATGCTGGGTATTTTCATGTTTCTATAACCCACCGAACTCTGACATGGATTACAGGATCTTTTCCGTGCGCACTTGGTCTTGTGCTTGCGTGTACACACGAAGGGGGATAAGCCACTAGCAGGTCTGCACATAAGTTGACCTGGGAGATCGGAAAAATCTCCACACTTAACCCACCAGGCGGCCGCGGCCGGGATTCGAACCCTCGACCTTCCAATTAAGAGGCCGACGTCTTACCACCACGCCACAGCGCCCGTCATTATTTATTTATATTAATTTATCACAAGCCACCAGTGGCAGTTGGTTAAAAAAAAAAGATTCATTAAAATATGAACACTGCACAGAAAGCAGTCAGACTTTCTTTTCTTTCTTTATTTGGTGTTTAACGTCGTTTTCAACCACGAAGGTTATATCGCGACGGGGAAAGGGGGGAGATGGGATAGAGCCACTTGTCAATTGTTTCTTGTTCACAAAAGCACTAATCAAAAATTTGCTCCAGGGGCTTGCAACGTAGTACAATGTATGACCTTACTGGGAGAATGCAAGTTTCCAGTACAAAGGACTTAACATTTCTTACATACTGCTTGACTAAAATCTTTACAAAAATGGACTATATTCTATACAAGAAACACTTAACAAGGGTAAAAGGAGAAACAGAATCCGTTAGTCGCCTCTTACGACATGCTGGGGAGCATCGGGTAAATTCTTCCCCCTAACCCGCGGGGGGTAGTCGGGCTGGAGTTTTGGTATGTGTCCAAGTGGAGGGATTACCTTAACCCACGTAAAAGCCCGCCAACATCTGAGAAGCTGAGCTGTACTGTTTTCACCTGAAGGTCTCCACCTTTAACCTTCGTTCTCTGTTGTGCAGGTGGAACGCAGAAAACAAACTCCTATTCGGATCAAAACGAATGCCAGGAAAAAAGAAAACTTTGTCATCAGGCGATGCAGCCAAACTGAAAGCTAAACCCCAGCGGGTGAAAGTTGACAAAAACACAAAATTCAGGCTGGAAGAAATGTACATGGCATCTGCCTCACAAGAAGTCGGCAGCACAGAGACACGGGCATACTCTGATGAAGAAAGTAGGATCGCAAACCTGCACCATGTAAAACCTTCAGTCGATCAGGACTTTTACCCTGAAAAGTTTTGGGAAGAAACCCCTCCAGTAGGTAAAACAGTTGGTGAACTGGACGATTTTTTAGGTGTAAATCCAGTACAAGAAAAAGGTCAAATGGACATTCCCAAAATGTTGCCAGTTCCGAAGGGTAAGACGACAGATGCTATTACATCATCGAAGACACAGACAGCATCGAAAGGTGCACAGAACAAGCTAAAGACAAAACAGTCACAATTAACAGCTAAGGTAGGAGAGGAAATAACTTCTCAGCCGCAACATAAGGAACTGGAATTTGTCCTACGGTGTCCTCTGTTCCCTGAACAGTTCCCAGAAACGTCAACACCTGGGCTGGAGTTTAGCAGCAGGGTAGAAAGTTTCGGACTGCGTGTGTTGCCCAGTGTCAAAACGATACTCAGCAAGACGCGGCCCGACCTCAGCAACTTCTTCCTGCAGCGTTGGCGTGAGAAGATGATTAAGGAGCTGGGAGAAGATGGCTTCAAAAGACACCAAGAAGGTGTGATTATTTATTTACTAATTTAGTGAATCCCTCCCTCTTTATGATGTGATTTTTGTTCAAAGTCCGGTCAATTGTGAATCTGTTTCTGCTATTATTAGCATGGATTAAGCATAAGATTTCTTGAGATGTGGTCTCTAAATCAAGGGGGAAATGCAATTTTGGTTTGATTCTGTGAACAAACATTTGTTTCATGCACTTAATGGCGAAAGGCATATATAATTATACATGTACATGTATTTTGGCTGAGTCTTTTCACACAATTTAGGTGCTTTTGGGCCTGATACATATATTACATTGCTATGCATATTTAATTTGATCAAAATTGTGACAAAAGTTGAATGGGACTGTTGCAGCCACGATTTGGAAGGGAGTCAATCTGCACGCGTGTGTGCTGCAGTACCTGTCTGGCACACCCCTGGAGGACCTCCAGATTCAGGAGAACTTCCAGGGCCACTGGTCAAGCATCTCTGACGTCCTGCCGCGTGTGACCGAGATTGGAGCACTGGAAGCAAGCGTGACGCATCCCTGGCTTCACTACAAGGGCACGTTTGATTGCATCGCCAAATACAAGCAAGTGACTTTTTGGTTTCAATTGTTTACAGCGCACTAATCCTTCTGAAGTGATCTTCTGTGGTCGATCTGTAGATAAGCTGTTGAGGTGCTAGAGCAGGCATTGCAGTAATTCAGGGCTTGTGGAAGTTTGCAAGAGAATACTACATGGCTTTCTGTGTCGTAACCAGATTTCCACTAGTTGCTCTTTTTAATATTGAAATGCGAGCTTGTATGTAGGATGTAGGATAAATTAATATTCATGCTACAGTCCATTTTGAAAATCAGGCCCGTCTTGCTCTTTTTAACATCTTTTCCATAAGAACTGAGTGTTTTTCTTCACATTTTTACAAATCACTTTCGGTAACTTTTATTTGAGATTCTCTGTGAAAAATCTTACATATATATTACTGTATAATTGCTTTTGATAATGTCCCATTTTGTTATGTATAATGTTAAATAAGTTTTCACAGGAAATAGAGGCCATGAATTTTCTTCATAACCGTGAACCTGTTCTGTCATATCCTAGATGTGAGAAGGTTCTGATGGCTTTGTTATCCTGTGTGCAGAAACGTCCTTTGCGTGATTGACTGGAAGACTGCCAGCAAACCCAAGCCCTTGTTGAGCAACCTGTATGACGATCCCTTGCAAGTTGTCGCATACATGGGTGCCATCAATCAATGTGCAGAGTTCAAGACCAAGGTGATTTTATTCACTGTTACGGTAACCCCTTCACTGCCACAGTATAACAGCATTATCCGAACGGTCTATGGGAAAGAACTGTGTTTAGAACCCCTACAAGTACTTGGACAGTGGTTACCTCCCATTTAGTTTTCAGAAATGTCCTGAAATGTTGTTGACACAAATCCCACGTATGAGATACGGTTATGGGCGTAGGACAAACCGAAAATGACCACGTATTACATACGGGATGGGCAGTGAAGGGGTTAAAGATGTTTGTTCTGTTTTGCGGATGTACAGCCCTTGGTGCTTGGAGAGAGAGAGAAAGGGGGGTGGGGGATCATGCACACAGACACATCCTCACTCACACAACCAGCGTTTAGTAATAATCTTAAAAGGATACATTTTTTATGCATTTTTGTACATGCCTGACCGTGACATAGGTTTATGCTTATGAAACAGCCAATACAGTATGGCGATAAAAAAAAGAAATTTTGTAGCTTTAGTATTTTGAACTGAAATCAATGATGAATTACATAGTACACATTTTAAGATTGGTTGAATTGGTGGGAGTGCCGGTGGGTCTTCACATAACAATGTGATGGGAGATTCTCATCAGAGAGTCCTAAATGATTGGATAGTGACTGTAACTGTGCATCGACTGAAAGACAGCTGTGTTTGTTTCAGTTCGGAGTGGTGGACCAGGCAGCGATAGTGGTAGCCTATCCCAACGGTGAAGATGCCCACGTGCACATGCTGTCGCGTGCGTTGTGTCTACGCTACTGGGACCAGTGGTGTCATCGCCTGCATCAATACTGGGACACAGTCTTCTCACAAAAGAGCCAGTAGAAATTAATACTAACTTGTGTTCATTATCTCCGTTTTTGGAGATCAAGTTTGAAGAAAGATTTTATGTTGTTGTAAATATTACTCTTCGAGTGTTCATTGGTCTGTAGTGAAGCACATCAATATTGAGAGAAAAAAAACACAGGTAATACATGCACTATGTATGTTTAAATTCTGCTTCAGGTGTTGATCGATCATGTTGCTCTCATGCCAGTGACTGGTGCAACCAGTCATTGACAAGTTAATCAAAAACTGAGTAATGGTGATTTGTCAGGTAGCTCTCCACATAATGTCAGTTTGCCAAAGACAAAGTGGTGCTCTCAGCTAGTTTTAGTGTATTAAGAAAACTTGCTTGTGAAATAGTTGAATGTGTGTATGTTAGAAGTGTAATTGTGTACCACTCAGTCTGCTCAAGCCTGTAACACTCAAAGGTCTTAAAGAACTGATGGTATAAACCCAAGCAAAATGTTGAAGCATTTACTAATATTTACATGAAGAAGTGGCATTTAAGTTTATTTACACTGTGCAACAACCTCCGCCAGTCTGTTTACTTTGAACAAATGAAGTTCAAATCTCATAGTGTGAATTGTTCCCCTTTGTCATTGCATGAGTGCGGGACTTTCTTTGTGTGTATGTTTGTGTCAATGGATGTCTTGTAATAAATCAAGTCTCAGGCAATTACCATCTCCCTAGCACACCCAGACACACTGAAGTTTATGCACGACATGGAATACTTTCATGAATTGGTATTTCAATCACTACCACAAACAGACGTAAGAAAAAAGGGACGTAAGGTGTCTAAATATAGACAAATTATAAAGCGCTTGCTTCCCTTTCTTTCTCAGAACTTGTCACTTCTACAACTGCTCTAATTTCTTGACATTCACTTTCGATTCTGTCTACACTCTTCTCTGTCTACTCTTAGAACTTGCATACACGCATGCCTTTATTTATACAAAACGATTTCTCATAAGACATCTGACACAAACGACAAAAAGATCAGATCAAGTCAGTTCAAACCTTGATAATTCTAGTGTTGAATCGAGTAAGTTGCTATGGAACGATTAAGAAACACTTGACAAATCAGTTGAGGAGCATGAAAAAGAACGTTGCTTTTTTTTCCAGGAGATAGTGCAGTTTTCTGCTAGAGATGTATCTCTAAGACTATTTCTGTTGAAATAACCTTTTCTTAGTAATAACCAGGACACATGCTAATTATTTCACCACAAGAACAGCCGGGTGGGAGGGTGTAGACACGTGGCACATTATATAGTTGGGGTTCGGGGGGGGGGGGGGGGGGGGTAAGAGATCAATCGGTTTGCTGGAAAACAAGAAGTGAAAAGGTGTGTGTGTAACCTGATAATAGAGGTTTGGTACATGTAAGCCAGCATGCATGCGGGCGCGTGTATACATGTACATTTTGTCTGCTGCAAATTGTTGAGAATTTTGCCTCTGATTTCAAACAAGTTGTATATATGTTCATAACATACAAAAGTCACAGCATATTTATATATCACTGTAAAGGTTAGTAAGTGCTCTGAAAACCACGTTCGATGATTTGTGAATTATCTCCCTTTGGCTCGACCAGACGACAGTTATTACCCTTGGTTGCAAAATCGGGCTTTATTGACACAATTTGTGATTTTTGACTACTTCAAATGAAACAACTATAAAATAAAAAGTTGCAATTACAGCCTAAGCCATCCTTCTCGGTAGGGAAGTATACTTTTGGTGCCGATTGTGTGAAAACACGCGCGCGTGATACAAAACAAGAGCTGGGTGACAAAGATTTTTTGTCGAGAAAAGACCACTGACATGACTGTGACGGTACTGTGCGTTGCGCACTGACAAAACCAAGAAATTGAGTCGATTGCCGCCAGTGGATTGAGTACGTACGTGTGTTCAGCAAGTGTAGATCTAGCCGTATGCAAGATGATTTCAACAGAAATACAACAGTCAAAGCGGAAGAAAATCCCGCACCTAGCATATAAGCACGTCGATCATGTCCCAAGTAGACACTAGTTCTGGGGATAGCAAAATCCCGCTATTTCGTAAAATTTACTGAGTGCGATTACATTCCGAATGCCTTTTTGCTCATCCATTGTAATCTTCAGAATCAATATTTGCGCAAAAATATGGTTTTAAAAGAAAGTTCCCGATGGGGTTTCCGTAATGTTGTCGGCATTACAACCAAACATACTGCCGGACCTGTCAGTTCGTATTTATGACCAAAACTGACTCAAAACTATCGTCCTCGAGTAGGGGTGTCATCAGTAAGAAGCAAATTACATCAGAACCCCTGGCAAAATATAAACATTAAACTTTATTTTTAAGTCATAATACATCGGGCTTTCTCATAGAATAAATTGAGGTTGAAACTAACCTGGATTCCCTGTACCGCAATAAGTCAAAATACGAAATGTCTGCGTATTTCCCGGGAAAGGCTCAGTTAAAACTTGAAAAATGCTTTAATGTAATAGCACGAACAAAATTACATTCTCTGCAGTTTTTGGTTTTTACTCGACCCGACACTCAGTGGAACCAACAAAAATAAAACTTGGTGTAACGCTGAATTTTGCACAAATTGTTTTTAATGCTTGAAGCCCCGATGTCTCATGCGGTTATTTTCAAACCGTGTGAGAATATGGAAGACGAGATACAGTTATATTATTTCAGTGATGTGCGAGTAGAAAAAATAGTCTTCTTTCGTTACATACCAGAAAAAAATCTCTGTGCTGTTAATATTAGTTTCTACAAGCGAAGCAGTAATTATTAGACACCCCCCGCGGGTTGGGGGGAAGAATTTACCCGATGCTCCCCAGCATGTCGTAAGAGGCGACTAACGGATTCTGTTTCTCCTTTTACCCTTGTTAAGTGTTTCTTGTATAGAAAATAGTCAATGTTTGTAAAGATTTTAGTCAAGCAGTATGTAAGAAATGTTAAGTCCTTTGTACTGGAAACTTGCATTCTCCCAGTAAGGTCATATATTGTACTACGTTGCAAGCCCCTGGAGCAATTTTTTGAGTAGTGCTTTTGTGAACAAGAAACAATTAACAAGTGGCTCTATCCCATCCACCCCCCCCCCCCTTTCCCCGTCGCGATATAACCTTGAACGGTTGAAAACGACGTTAAACACCAAATAATTATTAGACAACCTTCATGTGCATACTTTAATAGTGTCTGTGTTTGTTTACTCTCTCTCTCTCTCTCTCTCTCTCTCTCTCTCTCTCTCTCTCTCTCTCTCAGTCTCTCTCTCTCTCTCTCTCTCTCTCTCTTCCCACCTCTTGTTGTGAAAACTGACTAAAACCAAGTTTCTGTAAAATACTCTCACTGAGTATCCTTCATTTAGTACACCGGCAGTTTCACTTTAAGTTTTTCACTACGGCATTGGTAGGCATAATCTTAGCGACGTACTCAATGTGCGGAAGGCCAGATGATGTACTTGACCAAATGTACAGTTCACTGGAGCGGCACATGCTCATCTCAGGCAACAGTTATTACCGAATACTTCCACCGGCAGTGATGAAAATTTAATAAGAGTCAGTTCTTTGTTTACTGACAGCGACATCCAAAGGCAATTGGCAAAATATGTGTACGATTGTTTTCAACTACTCAGATGCAATGCGTCTTCCGACTGTCCTCAATAACTTATTGCTCATCTTCAGGTCCTCTTTGTTCACCCTGTTCCACTTGGTTTTGTATTACATGTATGTTATGTTATATTGCTGTTTTTCCTGTACTTATGTATCTTGTATGTGTCAATAGGCTCTGTGCTGAAATGGCAATAAATTCTGATTCTGATTCTGATTCTGATGAAGAATCCATCGGTTATTGTGTGTGTGTGTGTGTGTGTGGGGGGGGGGGGGTGTTAAAACTTGAGGCCCGGGGGTTCCACTCACAGAGATGTATACACATAGATCTATAGATAATTTTATAAGTCAGTGGTTCCACTGTAGGTTTAAAAGGCGGGAGAGCGGTTTCACTCACTGTGCAGATTCCTCAACCTCATTACAATATCTCAACTAACATAATAATTATATTCTCCACTCAAACGTGGAGTGGAGCTCTCGGCACCGCGCTTTGTCAGAAGATATAATAAACACTTTGTGCCAGAGCCTCTTTGCAGCTCAGTGTCAGTATCGCCGACAAGGTAGACAGCATCCCTTCTCCAATAGAATAGCGTGGTTCAGTGTACTCAAAAACGAGGGCTGGAGATAGCACTGATAACAGAACCGTGACCCGTCTGTGCTTTCCTGCGATGCTAGCAACTTCATCCCGCTGTGCCGCACAGAGATACAGAGATAAGCGAAAAGTTGTTGAGGAGTCTGAAAAGAGGGGTTTTAGGGGCTCAGCATCCCCGGCGTGACGTCACGCTGTGCTCTGCCAATGAAAGAGTGGAACATGCCAGGAATGATCGACGCAGGCCCAGACCCAGTTTTGAAGCACATGCACCGTAAATGCATGAAGTAAAAGAGGCAGACTCGCGGCGAAGCTGGCATTTCATCACATAGCTTCTCTTTAGTTTCCAGCTGGATAGAGTGTAGTGTGTGCATTCCCTGGGCCTTCCGCTGCAGACTTCCCTTTCCTTTGTAGTCGGACTTCCACCTGTGGTATTCATGTCTTCGTGCTTGTGAGTTCTCTTCGGTTCCCAAAAAAACCAAAAAGATTTCAGTGAGTGCAACTGTGTAGGTGGACGCCATGGAAGGTAGGCCCGGTTTGCTGGCGGTGTTGTTGTTGGTGGTGGTGGTGGTGAATGCGGTACCCCGACAACTCATGTACCCCTTTGGAACACAACCTGGAGACAAGTCGCTGCCCCCCAGTGATGAGTGGAGCTCCGATGAGATCGGCCTGACCATTCCTATCGTCTTCTTCGACACACCGTTCCGAGCTATCTATGTACGTATGCATCTTAGTATTTCAGCTGTGCAATTTGTCTGGTGTAGACGGGGTTCACGTGCCGAACTTTGCCCCGCAGAGGACAGTGTTATCTGGGCCAGGGCTGCTGAGTGTGTGTGTGTATAACGTGTAGGCGGAGACTGTAGGGTACTCACTCTGTGTAATGTAAAGTATCTGGTGCAGGTTAAAACTGACGCATTTTTACAGTTTTCATATAGCTAGACTGACCTGACCACGTTTACACAAGTCATTGCGAACGTACGGTGTATCTTTTCTTTTTGATTTGCACAAAAACACAACCTCAACAATTAACAAACGATTATTTTACCCCACTCAGTCGATTCGAAGTAAAACTCTTCAATTTGTACTATTTTTGTGCAGTCCCGCGACGTTCTGTCATTGTGAGTGGCGTAGTCAACCATTTTAAAGTAACTTGACTCTGTGTGGCTCTCATGAGAAAGGCTCGTTTTAATAAGAAATGTGAGTTAACATGTCGATCTAATTTAGAAATACATGTACTCGGTTCCTATCAAAAGGCTTCAAAATGCTTCATTTTAAGTTAAGCACAACGTCGCAGTATGCTTCATAATCACTGTTCTTCAAATTAAATAAAAACCGCACATGTTTCGGCAATATTCAAACACATGTACAAGCACACACACTAACGAACACACACACAAACTCTCTCTCCCCCTCTCTCTCTCTCTCTCTCTCTCTCTCTCTCTCTCTCTCAGTCTCTGTCTCCCTCTCTCTATCTCCTGCACTCTCTCTCTCTCTCTCTGTCTCTCTCCGAGTCTCTCTCTCTATCTGAGTCTCTCTCTCTCTATCCGAGTCTCTCTCTCTCTCTCTCTCTCTCTCTCTCTCTCTCTCTCTCTCTCTCTCTCTCAGTCTCTGTCTCCCTCTCTGTATCTCCTGCACTCTCTCTCTCTCTCTGTGTCTGCAACCGTCCAAGAATTTAGTGACAGCTTTTACGCCATCAGGCTCAGACGAATTTAAATTATGTGTCTGCTGTACTGATTCCAAACTGAAGTCTGACCTGATTTGTGTCTGAATGGTTTTCTACCAGAGCGACCTATTTACGATGACAGACCTTTACAGAATGCTAAGAGCTTATTTGAATGCAGTCTCTGTGTTTAGCTATGACCTACCAGTTCTTCATTTCCTTCCAGTGTTTTAACTGGTGCAACATGTGGTTGAACGTGCTACGTGAATTGGCTGAGTCAACGAAATGACTGCAAAATAGACTGTTTCCTTACATACGGGACATCAAGTTCAGCTTGATCAGCACGCACGCGTACACACACACACACGCTCGCACGCATGGACCTTGTCCACGTGTTTCATGCACACCTATCGCCAGTGACTCAGTGACGCTGATGGGGTCTATGTCGACCAAAAGAGTGGGATTCCCTGTAGGTGGAGTTCCTGTAGAGGGATTCCCTGTATACAGGGAATCCCACAGGTTAGAGTTTTTCAATAAAACTTGCAAACCATACTCGAATTTCTAAGAATTATCACTAAAGATCGAAAAACATCAAATTCTACCGATGTCGCTAAGCATCACGTGACTTTCAGCGATATCAGCGAAACAATACTGGAACTAGACCCTGTGGGATTCCCTGTATACAGGAAATCCCCCTACAGGAACTCCACCTACAGGGAATCCCACTCTTTTGGTCGACATAGACCCCATCAGCCTCAGTGACCTACAATGCCATGTGGGGAGGCTTGACTCAATAACAGCAAGAATAGTCACTCTTTCACAATCCATACAAAACCCGACAGAGTTATTTCCAAACATCGTCCATTGAGAAGTAACTTTTTAACAAGAAGATATAAAAGTTAAGTTTACAACTGTAAAAAGTACATAATTAGCATATCCCACAATCAAAATGACAGTTCAAGATAGATGATGATAGGCTTACATTAGTAATGATGGTAGATTAAAACAACGAATTATTTGTATGTAAAGCGAGAGAGAAAGAGAGAGACACACACAGAGCGATGAGGGGAGAAAGGAGGGGAGGGAATTACATCAGTTTAGTGGCTTCCCGTATGATTTTCATGTTACCCTTTCAGAAACATCATCTGTAGGACAATGAATTTCCACTTTTCTTTTTCTCCCACACCGACATGTTGTGGCTGGCTGTGACTTGAAAATGTGGACAACCAAAGAGCGGGGATATAGCTCAGTTGGTAGCGCGCTGGATTTGTATTCAGTTGGCCGCTGTCAGCGCGAGTTCGATCCCAGGTTCGGCGGAAATTTATTTCACAGAGTCAACTTTGTGTGCAGACTCTCTTCGGTGTCCGAACCACCCCCCGTGTATACTACATTGGGTGTGCACGTTAAAGATCCCACGATTGACAAAAGGGTCTTTCCTGGCAAAATTGCTTAGGCACAGTTAATAATTGTCTACCATACCCGTGTGACTTGGAATAAGGCCGTGAAAGGTAAATATGCGCCGACATGGCTGCAATCTACTGGCCGTATAAAATTTCATCTCACACGGCATCACTGCAGAGCGCCTAGAACTGTACCCACGGAATATGCGCGATATAAGCCTCATTGATTGATTGATTGATAAACAAACAAGTAATTACCGTGCCTGGACCTGCTGAAGGCCGTTTGGCGTTCGTTTTGCCAAAGCCAAAACGTCTGTTGCTCTTTCTGCTGTTGTTGTCTTTTACTGACTAGTGAAGTTTAACGTCCTCTTAGACGCGAATGACTAACCTAAGGATGACTAGTGATAAGCTCATACTCGTTGTGTTTTTATGTGTGTAATTTGCTTTTAAACTGATGCGGGGTTTCTGTGATGCGCACGTATTGGCGCAGTGTATTTTGATTTCAATTTGGCTATTTTGCTATCGTAATGGCGAAGGTTATGTATGGCCTATCGAGTGTAGTTATTCGGTAGAAATTATGCGCACGCATGCATTTGATTAACATGGCTATTGGGGTACTTTGATAAACTGGTCCACGCTAATGTTCTAAATCAATCAATCAATATGAGGCTTATATCGCGCGTATTCCGTGGGTACAGTTCTAAGCGCAGGGATTTTAATTTTTTTATTTTTTTATGCAATTTATATCGCGCACATATTCAAGGCGCAGGGATTTCTTTATGCCGTGTGAGATGGAATTTTTTTACACAATACATCACGCATTCACATCGGCCAGCAGATCGCAGCCATGGTCAAGACACTGTACAACCTATTAGATGCGGTCACCTTCTGTTATCATTAACATGCATTAACATAGCTAGTGGCGCACCTTGATAAATTGGCCCAGGCTAATTTTGCTGATGGCCAAGACACTGTGCAGCCGGCCTTTCACTCCATGTGGTGCACACGTGCAACCTGTCTGGCGGGTCGTAAACACTAGGTGGTAATCAGTGGCGAATAAAGCTAGCTCTGTACAAGGACGCCCGGACAGGCCCACAGACCGCAATGTGTGTACAGTGGAACCCCCCTTTTAAGACCCCCCAAGTTAAGACTTCCTCCTTTTTAAGACCCTCCTTTCTCAGATGTTCTGTTCATAGCCTATAAATGGACCTCCATTTTAGGACTCCCCCCTTTTAAGACCCTCCTTTCTCATATTTGCGAAGGTCTTAAAAGGAGGTCCCACTGTACTCTGTGCATTCTCTGACAGACCCCTCCGTACGTTGGGCTGGCGGAACCTGCAGGGGCCGTATAGAACAGTGTCAAGCTGAATTCAGCATGAATGGATCCATTGTTGCACTGGGCACCGGTCCACATGCTTCCCATTATTTCACAGGCACTCGCTCACACTGCAGCTAAACAGTGGGGAGGCCGTCTGTGAATTTGTGTGTTTTCTTCATCCGTCCCGGCGTCACTCTCTTGTCGCTGCATCGTCAAAAGTCAGTGCAAGCTTCCAAAGTTGTCTGATAAGCGATTTATTATTCACAGTCAGCGAAACGTTCATAAAAATGTCTGCTAAACGAAGGGAAGTAAGCGCTCTACATGCCTACGACATGTGTAAGGCCAAAAAAAAAAAATTGTCTGTTTAGGGTAACCCGACCGACCCTATCGATTTGGCGCCGACCCAAAAACTTTTTTTTGATTTCAAAAAAAAAAAAAAAAAAAAAAGAGGTAAAAATGCTAAAAAGAGACATTTGGCGTTTCTTTCTCTCCCTTTCTCTCTGTTTTATTTATACGTTAGTTTTGAAACATGTATTCATCAAATATAAGAAGTGAATGTTCAGCCAACATAGCATTTACACAAAAAAACAAAAAAACAAAAAAAAAATACTTTACCTACCTACCGACCCTACTTTTTTTGGTCATGTTACCCTAAACAGACAATTTTTTTTTTTTGGCCTAATAGAGTAAGTGAGAGCAGGGACCTGGGATGTCTATGGTGAGAGTTATGCGGAACCTGTCTCTTGGCATCTGAGAGACTAACCAGCATTGACATGAGCAAGCGACTTATATCCCCTTCAATGATACCAATTGCAAGTTATACCCTGCTTTCTTTATTCTTCTTCATCTGTTCAAGTGTGCGTTCTTCTTCCTCTCTCCGAAGCAGTTTTGACTTCATCACAGTGCTAAGTTTGCGGGCTCCAAGACGGTGACTTTTCTGATTTATTTACAAGTTAATCGCAATCAGCGAAATGTACCTGAACACAACCATATGCACGTTTTCGCCCCTCTCCTTCCTTTCTAACCTCTCTCCTCCATGTGCTAGAGAGCGCACAGTTTTCACGAGCCTTCTCCCGGCTGCACCATCGTCAAAACGACGGCTTTCAAGAGTTGTCTGATAAGCGATTATATAACTGACATGTACATGAATGTCATTGCGCACCTTTTCCACCTCCTCCCAAACAATGAAACAGTCTTCCTCCCTCCTCGCCCTGCAACTAAACAGTGGGGAAGAGGTCCGTATAACGTACAGCCATCTTCCACTCTCTCAGTAGTTGTTACACAATCAAAGTGCTAATTTGGGATTTAAGTGCAGGTTTAAAAAGTTGTCTGATATGCTATTTATTATTCACAGTCAGAGGAACTGTACCTGAGTGTCACTCTTCTCCATCCTCTCTCCATTCCCCCTCCTTTCTTTATTTAAACAATCTTCACCCACACCCTCTTGCGGCTACATCATCAAAGTCCTGCTTTTAGTGTCGGCTCCAAGAGCTGTGTAATAAGTTATTTATCATTTACAGCGAAATTGTACATCAGTGCCACTCTCATGGGGGGGTGGGGGGGAGGGGGAGGGGGCTCCTTCATGTGTACATCAGTTCTTGATCCATTTCCTGTCGCTAAATAAATCATCGAAGCGCTGCCTTTGTAGTGCAGACTCCAAGAGTTGTCTGATATTGATAAAGCCATCACAATCTTATTTACAGTCATGGAAACGCACCTGAGTGTCACTATTTTCTATCCACCTCCTTCCCGGCATTCCCCTCTCCTTCATGTATGCGTTATTCATTCACACTCTGATGCCATATCAGCCGTGTTTTGCTTTGTATGCTGGCTTCGAGAGTTATTTGATCAGCTATTTATTATTCTCACTGAGCGAAAACTACCTGAACACTGCCACATGCACTCTCAAGTCACTCTTCCCTTCTCTATCTCAATTCTGTCGACCTCTCTCCTTGATGCGTGAGCTCCCAGGTGCTTCATCACCAAAGTGCTGCTTTTATAGCGCCAGGTCCCTATGGGGCGGGGACGTAGCTCAGTTGGTAGCGCGCTGGCTTTGTAGCCAGTTGGTCGCTATCAGCGTGGGTTCGATCCCCACGTTCGGCGAGAGATTTATTTCTCGGAGTCAACTTTGTGCAGACTCTCTTCGGTGTCCGAACACCCCCGTGTGCACACATGCGCACGAAAAAGATCCCACGTTCACAGCGAAAGTCTCAGGGCTTGGAAAACACGAAGACACGCATGCATCATCTCTCGTCTCTGATTATCATGATCGTATTTCGATACTTTGACGAGACAAACCCAATGCTGGTGTGTCGAAGAAGACAGCCACAGCGGGCTTGTTCGAATCAAAGTATCACACCATATCTTCAGCGTATTACCAATACCTGTCCCAATATAGACCAGTTGGTCTAAGAGGACGTTAAACCCTAATAGTCAGTCAGGTCCCTAGAGTTGTCTGATAAGCTATGCATTATTCGCAGTCAGTAAAATGAAGGTGAACACCACCTCTCTTCACTTCTCCTCACTTTCTTCCTCCCTCCCTCCTTCGTATGTACTTTGTTCATTCACACCTTGATGCTATATACATATCGTCAAAGTGCTGGTTTTCCAGAGTTGTCTGATAAGCGATTTATAGTATTCACAGATATATCGAAAGTACGACCGGAGTGTACTATTTTATGATATATCTCCGGTACCACCGCCTGCATGCTCTTTTCTTCGTCCTTTCTTTTGTCCTCATTCCTTCGCGTGTACATTTTCATCCTCTCTGATCATGTGCTACGCCATGCAATTCCTGCTTTTAGTGTAGGCTCCAAGACTTGTCTTATATTATGTTGTTTATTATTCACAGTCAGCGAAATATATACCTGAAGAGTACCACATGTGCACTTTTAAGGCTCTGCTCCCGGCTTCTTGATCCTTCTGTGTGTTTTGATTGCTTTCAGTCTCTCTCAATAGAAGCTGTTAATATTTATGCTCCCAAAAGCTTTTTAGTAAGCTGTTTATTATTTATACTCCTGTCAAAGGAAAAACCGGAAGCTCGTGCAAGTTAAACAAATATAGGCATTTCCAATTCCACCGCCTCTGCCCTTCTGTTCGCCTTCCGTCCTCAATCATTCCCTGGTTCGTTGTTGTGCATAGACTCACTATGCACAGCAAAATACATGTAACACAATTCTGCTTTACCAGTTTTTTTGTTTTTTTAAAGGCAGTCCGATTCTGTAAGTCAGTTTGGACTTATTTTGAGAGCTTAATTTTTGTGTAAAAAGGAGTGGTTTTTATTAATATCGAATCAGTAGTATGTGGAGGAGATAGATACAACGTAGATAGATAGATAAGATACATTTTATTTACGATGGTAATAATATAAGCAATACATGTTTTTTTTTACACTCAGCCCTCGCCCATGAGGGAACAAGAACAATACAAACACCCAAACAAATCCAATAATAATTTTAAAAAAATTAGTATTAAATTTAACATCATCATGTTGCTGACTGACTAACTGATCTGTATTTATCTTTGTAGGGAGTTAAGGCAGACAAGACAGACAAGACAGACTGTGAGACAGACAGACAGACAGACAAGACAGACAGACATAGACAGACAGACAAAGAGAGACAGAGAGAGGGAGAGAGCCTCTTCATGTTGCAGTTGTTGATCATTTTGTGTTGCTGTTGTTGATCTTTATTTCTTCATCTTTGTTGTCTGTTGTAGGTGAACAATAACGGCCATGTGTCGTTCGATACCGAAATCCCCAACTACCAGGGCGACCTCGTGCTGCCCATTGGACTCAAGCTGATCGCGCCCTTCCTCGCTGACATAGACACCAGGGGGGCTGGCCGAGTCTTCTACAGGTGAACACTCTTATACCCCACTGACCACCAGCCCTGTGTGCGGGGGAGGGGGTCGATGGGTGTGTGTGTGTGTGTGTGTGTGTGTGTGTGTGTGTGCCAATCTGTCTGTCTGCCGGTTTGTCTGTCTGTCTGTCTGTCGCTCTCTCTCCCCCCCTCCCCCCCCTCTCTCTATCTCTCTCTCTCTCCCCCCTCTCTCTCTCTCTTTCTCTCTCTCTTTCCTCTCTCTCTCTCTCTCTCTCTCTCTCTCTCTCTCTCATTGTGCGGAACGTACTTGTTATACATGCAGGCCATGTACAGAGCCTCTGTCTCGGACAAGGATACAATTATCCTTGTGACGAAACAGTAACAGAATGAGAATACTCTTATGGTAGCGTATGAACAAAACATAATATGCTGATTAGACGATGTTTGGAAATAACTGTGTCGGGTTTGTATGGGTCATGCAAGAGTGAATCACACTTCCCAACGTGATATTTTAGGTCCCTCCCTAGCGAAGGATCAGTCTAAAACACGTGTTGAACGCTTGCTTCACGAAAATCAAGTGTATACGCGTAATCGACTGCCGAATTTGCGAAATAGGCCAGTTTTAGAGGCCTTTACGCGATTTCGGAAAAACGCTACCGATTTCGCGTATTGGGCAGCGTTTTGCCGATTACGCGAAATGGGCAATTTTACGTGAATTCGGCACGACATATACACTCGTTCACAACCCTTAAACACCCGAAAGAATTATTTCCGGAGATCGTGTATTGGCCACTGCTGCCACTGACGACTTCAAATCTGAATTTCACCAGAATATCCTTTGTCATGCTTTCAGAGAGACTCAAGACGAGAACCTGTTACAGCGGGCAGCGGCCGATGTCCAGAGTCACTTCTCGGGCAAGGGCGGCTTCCGACCACAGGCCCTCTTCATCGTGACGTGGGACAGCGTGGGCTACTATGACCGCCAGGTGGACAGGGTGAGTGCATGTATACCTGGTCAGTTTTCTCTTTGCTTTGAAGAAAAGAGTTTGTTCAGATTACCAGGACCATTTTGGTTAACATTTTGCTTTGAAGAAACGAGTTTGTTCAGATTATACCAGGACCATTTTGGTTAACACTTTGCTTTGAAGAAAAGAGTTTGTTCAGATTATACCAGGACCATTTTGGTTAACAATAACACTTTGCTTTGAAGAAAAGAGTTTGTTCAGATTATACCAGGACCATTTTGGTTAACACTTTGCTTTGAAGAAAAGAGTTTGTTCAGATTACCAGGACCATTTTGGTTAACATTTTGCTTTGAAGAAACGAGTTTGTTCAGATTATACCAGGACCATTTTGGTTAACACTTTGCTTTGTACGAGACGTTTATTCGGATTATTTTTTAAGACTTTTTGTTTTAGCGCAACGGACCTCGAAGGTGTTGTTTTCCTTTTATTCATAATAGTATTTTTGCCGAGAAGGATATATTTTGTTGTTGACCTAAATCCTGCGTGAAAACTTTTTTTGCCTGAAATATGACCACGGGGAAAAATCAAATTCAGGCGGTCCAAATTATCCTCCAAATCCTATTCTTCTATCCTTCAAAACTTTAATTGTGTATCGTCCTGATAAAATTCAAGCCTTGTGTCCCAGATAAACTCTTCTCTCGTCGGAAACGAACTTTTGTGTGTCTGTGTGTGTGTGCATGTGGCCTTATTATTACGTGTGTTAATGATGTGCAGCTGAACACGTTCCAACTGGTGCTGGTGACGGACGGCGTGTCCTCCTTCGCCTTCTTCCACTACCTGGACGACAGCATGCAGTGGGTCAGAAGCCAGGGCAAGCTGGCCACCCGCGTGCCCGACGTGCCCGCCCAGGCCGGCTTTGACCGGGGCAACGGCCAGCGACAACGTAACCCCACTCTGCCCTTCTCCGGCTCCACCGCTGCCTTTGTCAAGTAAGCACGTGCAGCGAAAACTGTCATGGCGGCCATTCTAGTACAATTCAGAAGTGACATCCATGCCAAGAATATGAGTCTATGTCCAAACAGCAAGTCCAAAAAATAATTATGTTTGCTTCTAACAAGCAACGTTTAGGGTGTTTCACCTGTTGGAAGTCAGCTTCTAGACAGTATTGTGTTATAAATGAAAGACTTGTTTTATTGGGTTTGATAAACGAAGGGAAGTAAGCGCTCTAAATTATGCATACGACATGTGCAATAGAGTACAATGAGAGTTATTCGTAACCAGTCTCCTGGCTCCTCAGAGAATAAGAAGCATTGCAATGAGCAAGCGGCTTTCATCATTAAAAAGACACTTCACGTTATTAGATCTTTAACTTATAGCGCTCTGGCTCATTTGTTCAAGATTCTTTCTTTGTTTGTTGGGTGTTTTGGTTGACTTTAGTGATTGTTGATCGTTGTTTCTTTCTTTCTGTAGTTTGTTGTTTTCCTTTCTTTATTTCTTTGTCGCTTAAAGGCCTGATTGGTCAATCTTTTTTTCTGTTTTCTTTTTTGGGTATTTTATATCCGTTTAGGTGTACTTTGTAATATTGTATGATTAGTCTTGACACTTTTAACCTCTGTTTCGTGTCAGTTTGTGATTGATTAATTTAGTTGTCACCATTTAGTGTCTTAGGTTTAGCAGGGTCAAATTGTAAGACAAGGCGTCAGCCTAAAATCTCCATGCTCATAATAAAGACCGTTCGTTCGTTCGTTCTCCTCTCTCTCTCTCTCTCTCTCTCTCTCTCTCTCTCTCTCTCTCTCTCTCTCTCTCTCTCTCTCTCTCTCACACTCACTCTCTCTCTCTCACTCTCTCTCTCTCTCTCTCTCTGTATTTTTCACTCTCTCTCTCTCTCTCTCTCTCTCTCTCTCTCTCTCTCTCTGTGACTCTCTCTGTCTCTCTTTCCCTGTCTCTCTCTCTATTTCTTTCTCTCTCTCTCTCTCGGAGACGCTTGCCTATGTGTGTGAAGCACTGGTAGCACTATTGCATGTGTGTTTTTTTTCTCCAGCGAATCCAATGTGAACATCCCCGGCGTGTGGATGTTTCAAATCGGCAACACTGGTCCCGAGGGTGACGTCATGCCGGCTGACCTCAATACAGGCACAGGTAAACACACACTCCACTGTGAGAGAGATATGTACGTTAGAGATATAGTATAACAATTGTATGAGAGAGAGAGAGAGGGGGGGAAGAGAGAGAGAGAGAGAGAGAGAGAGAGAGAGAGAGAGAGAGAGAGAGAGAGAGAGAGAGAGATTTGTTTTAATATTGTCGTCAGTTTTTAATCTTGACTATTATGAGTCGACTATTTGCGCCTCGATATTACGTTTTATGTTGTTTATTGTACTGCTGTATACACCACACCTGAGTTTCTCCTCGTTGAGATAATAAAGTGTTCTATGTCTATGTCTATGTCCAGTACTGGACCCGATAGTCTTGATCTTTAAAGTACGAACATTGTTTTGTGCCCCTTTCGGCCCTTTCAACTTGCATCCCTGTCTTTGTATCTCTTTAAGTGATACCAAATTAAAAATAAAAACAAAATCAAATGTACCGGTATGTCTGTGTTGGCGTTTCAGTGACCATCTTCGAGGTGGGAGTTGGTCAGACGTGTCTCGAGGGAGCGAGACAGTGTCATATGAACGCCAGGTGTCTGGATTATGACGAAGGATTTTGCTGCCAGTGTCTGCCGCCTTTCTACGGAAACGGAAAACATTGTTTGGAACCAGGTGAGACCCGCTTAAAAAGTGACATGCAACGTCTTTCTGTTGTCATCAGTGAGGCTGTGGGGTTGTTTTGTGCCATTTTCTTTCCTTCGTTTTGTCTCGGCGTTGCTGTGGTGTGCTCTGTGTCTGTCTGGTTGTCTGTGTGTATGTTTGTTGTCATCAGTGAGGCTGTGGGGTTGTTTTGTGCCATTTTCTTTCCTTCTTTTTGTCTCGGCTTTCTGCACAGTACAACCTTCCCATAACGACCCCTCCCAATAACGACACCTCCCATAACGACCCCTCCCAATAACGACACCTCCCAATAACGACCCCTCCCAATAACGACACCTCCCGTTTTCCGACCGATTGTGTAGGCATGGATGCATCTCACACTCTAACTTCTGTATTTATGTGTATAGGGCGCCAATTGCAGGGATTTATGTGTGTCTTGCTAGTTACTTTTAAAAGACTATATGTTTATGTCTGTGTTAAATTCGGGGTTACGTGGTTTCACCTATGCATACATGCATCCTTCCTTGACCTTGCCCCCGTCTTGTAGCGGCGCGGGCTTGAAACCGTTTGTCGCTATTGGTGTGGGTTTGATCCCCACGTTCGGCCAGGTATGTATTTCCCAGAGTGCATGCATGCGCATGATAAAGATCCCAAGCTTAAAGCGAAAGTCCAAGGGCTTGGAAAACAACATGCACAAAAAAGAAGAAGATTGGGTTAAACGATTCAGTGATTCTGTCGCTGCACGCTATCCCCAGGGAGAGCAGCCCGAATTTTCTTGAGGATATTCCCCAAGGACAAGAATACATATACCAAATACCTCTCTCCATGTCTTACAGAAATACCACAGCGGCTGAACGGCCGGGTGCACGGCACCATCAACGGGGTGGCTCTGGCGGGCCTGGACATGCACACCTACGTGGTGACCACTGACGGACGGACGTACACGGCCATCAGTCGCGTGCCGGCCGTGCTGGGACCCGCCATGGAGACTTTGAGCACTGTGGGCGGCGCCATCGGCTGGCTCTTTGCCGTGCCCACCAGTGACCAGGCCTACAACGGATTCACCTTTACGGGTATGGTAGTTTCCTTTGACCTTCTAGCAAAACAAATCTAAAGTACAACGGGGGAGGAAGAAAAAACACGATTTATTTTATTTTTTTATTGGGGGGGGGGGGGGGGGGGGGTGTTATTTTTTAACGAATTATTCTGAGTTGTTCGATACATTATTTTTTCATTCGGTGATCAAGGTTTGGAAGATACTTCAAAACCTTTGAATTTTCATTTCAATGATAAGATTCGCTTGTTCAGTTCAATGGGTTTTTAGGTGGGTTTTTTTTGCGAGTCTATTTCTCTGATTGCCACTAATGTCAATTTACAACATTAATTCATCCAAACATCCCACCCTGCCCAGGAAGCAGCTAGGCAGTTAACGTTTGGTATGTGTCCAAGTTAAGAGATGGTCTTATTCCATGTAAAGCCTGTACTGACCAGAAGATGGTAAAAAGCATTGCCTTTAAAATAGATTCATACCTGCACTGAGCTAGTCAAATGGATGGCAGGGCTGAACCTAATGCTTGCCAGGGAAGGGTTTCCAAAATGGGGCAAGCAGGGCCGGATCTGGGGGGGGGGGTTCCTGGGTTCCGGAACCCCCCCCCCCCCCCCCCCCCTGGCCATCCAATGTACCTCTCAGAGAAAAAAAGTGGACTTTTTAAGCTCTTCCCCCAACTCCCTCAGTTTATTTGGTCTTCTAAAACTATTTCAAATTATGAACAACGTCAAGTCGACAACGGCCTGCCCTCCCCGTTATAAGTCCATCATCATAGTAATATTCAAAGTAAAGAGTCCTGTCAGACTTATTTACTAGGCATATATGTCTTTGGGATTATTCCACTGAACCACTATGGTAAATGAATATATGAAGTATTTTGTTACTGTTGAAAATGTGTAATTTTGATTCCCAATTGCAAGGAAAGACCAAAAAATGACCTCACAAATGCAACATTTTCTCGGCTTGGAATCCCCCCCCCCCCCCCCCCCCTCAAACGAACTTGGTCCGGCCCTGGCAAGGGTACAGGGGCTGCTGCTGTTGAAATTTAACATTTGGAAGGGGTATTATGGATCTCTCCTCAGTTGAGAAATAGGCACATTTGCCAGGTAAGGGAGGGGCTTCCGGAACCCAGGAATCCCCCGCGCTATAGATCTAACCCTAGATGGGATAACAACAACGGGTTAAAAAGGACTGATAACAACACCTTCACTTACTTCCTTTGCAGGCGGCGCGTTTAACCGCACGGCGGTGGTGAACTTCATGCGAGGGGAGGTAACCACACATACCATCCGCATCACGCAGAAGTTCTACGGCCACGACGCGCTCAACAACCTGCGGATGGACACGCGCATGGACGGTGATATGCCGGATGTGGCCGACGGTGCCAAGGTCACCATTGATGACTACAGTGAGAACTACAAGAGAGTGCAGCCAGGTATGTGTCGGTTTTTTTCAGAGAGAGAGAGGGTTAGAGGGGGGGGGGGGGGGTGAGACAGCATGAGAGAGAAAGAGACTGAGAAATGGAGAAACACAGGGAGAAAGAGACTGAGAAATGGAGAAACACAAGGAGAAAGAGACTGAGAAATGGAGAAACACAGGGAGAAAGAGACTGAGAAATGGAGAAACACAGAGAGAAAGAGACTGAGAAATGGAGAAACACAGAGAGAAAGAGACTGAGAAATGGAGAAACACAGAGAGAAAGAGACTGAGAAATGGAGAAACACAGGGAGAAAGAGACTGAGAAATGGAGAAACACAGGGAGAAAGAGAAAAAACAAGTCGCGTAAGGCGAAAATACAACATTTAGTCAAGTAGCTGTCGAACTCACAGAATGAAACTGAACGCAATGCCATTTTTCAGCAAGACCGTATACTCGTAGCATCGTCAGTCCACCGCTCATGGCAAAGGCAGTGAAATTGACAAGAAGAGCGGGGTAGTAGTTGCGCTAAGAAGGATAGCACGCTTTTCTGTACCTCTCTTTGTTTTAACTTTCTGAGCGTGTTTTTAATCCAAACATATCATATCTATATGTTTTTGGAATCAGGAACCGACAAGGAATAAGACGAAATAGTTTTTAAAACGATTTCGGAAATTTAATTTTGATCATAATTTTTATATTTTTAATTTTCCGAGCTTCTTTTAAATCCAAATATAACATATGTATATGTTTTTGGAATCAGAAAATGACGAAGAATAAGATGAAATTGTTTTTGGATCGTTTAATAAAAAAATAATTTTAATTACAAGTTTCCGATTTTTAATGACCAAACTCACTCATTAGTTTTTAAGCCACCAAGCTGAAATGCAATACCAAACCCCGGGCTTCGTCGAAGATTGCTTTGCCAAAATTTCAATCAATTTGATTGAAAAATGAGGGTGTGACAGTGCCGCCTCAACTTTTACAAAAAGCCGGATATGACGTCATCAAAGGTATTTATCGGGAAAAATGAAAAAAACGTCCGGGGATATCATACCCAGGAACTCTCATGTCAAATTTCATAAAGATCGGTTCAGTAGTTTAGTCTGAATCGCTCTACACACACACACAGACAGACAGACAGACACACACACACACATACACCACGACCCTCGTCTCGCTTCCCCCCTCTATGTTAAAAGATTTAGTCAAAACTTGACTAAATGTAAAAACAGAGACAGACAGAGCGAGAGAGTGACAGACAGACAGACAGAGACACAGCGAGAGAGTGACCGACAGAGACACAGCGAGGGATTGACTAAGAGAGACGGTGGGAGGGAGAGAGAGAGAGAGAGGGAGGTCGGGGATAGCAAGTGTGTGTGTGTTCGTGCGTTTGTTTGTTTGTGTGTTTGTTTGTTTGTGTGGTTGTGTACGTGCAGGTGTGTGTGTGGGTGTACACAAACGGGCCTATTGGTGTGCACGTGCATAGAAGTACTTGCTTGTGTCCCTGTGATGGAGTACGTCCCCCAACCATTTTCTACCTTAGTACATGATATCTTTTCTCTCACGTTTTTGCAAGTGTAGTAATGCAGCCAATTTCTACCTGTTTACATGACATCTTTTCTCTCTCACCTTTTGCAGGTGTGGTGAAGTCCTTTTCGGTGCGCACGTACCGAGTGAACGACGTTGCTTTCCGGTACACGTGGGACCAGACGCTGAGCTTCGAGGAGTGCGAGGCAGACCCCTCTCCCAGCACGCACACCATGAGGCTGTCGGTCTCTCGCAACTTCGTGCGTCACAGCGAGAAAGACCAGGTTGTGCGCTATGCCATGTCCAACAAGGTGTCTGTCATGACAGGTGAGAACATACGGTCTCTGTCTGTCTGTTTGTCTGTCTGTCTGTCTGTCTGTCTGTCTGTCAGTTTGTCACACGCAACTTCGTCCAACTCAACAAGAAAGACCAGGTTGTCCGCGATGACATGTCTAACTAGGTGTCTGCCATGACAGGTTAGTACAGTTCTTAGTATTCAAAGAGCTCTCTCCATCTGTCTCTGTCTTTCTGTCTGTTTTTCTGTCTGTCTTTCTGTCTGTCTCTCTGTCTCAGTCGCTGTCTCACTTTTATTCTGTAGCCCCCCCTCTCTCTCTACTTTCTCTTTGACAATATTCCCGTTACCAGACTGTTTCAGCAAGAATAGTGTTGCAGTCTCATTTGACAGTGTTTGTCAAGTAAGCGTAATTTATTTTATTTTGTGAAATAGTACTTTTGTAATGTCGAGAAACCATAGAGGAGGTATCAAATTAATTCTGCTGTAAATAAGATGAATTTCTGTGTCCATGTTGCAGGCTCAGACCCGTGTTTCGATGCCACCCAGACGTGTCACGAACACGCGGACTGTGTCCCGGCTGACGCGTCGTTCCGCTGTGTGTGTCGCGCTGGGTACAAGGGGGATGGCATGGACTGTCAGGGTAAGTTTTTACCTCTCTTGGCAATGGCATTCTCTATCTTTCTTTTCTTGGTGTTGTGCCTGTCATTTCCTGCTTTTCTCCGCTTTAAAGGGGGTAATCGTGACCAAAAAACGGGCTCAGATCGCCCCATAATCTACAGAGTTGCCGGGTTGTAATTATGCCCAAATTCACCAGGAATACCTGATTGAGTGCTCAATTATTCATATGTTAAGCGGCTGTGCTTGGGTTATCATTGAAAACTGTGCTTTCCGCACGCATTGTTTTTTGTTTTTTTGTTTTTTTGTCCTTCTTTTTGTGTCTGAGAGCGGAGTGCAGAATTAATATGAGAGCTACAGAGTTCTGTTACAAGGTTAAATAAATGACTCAGCACACGAAGAATGCCTCAGAATTAGTGTTGGAACGTTCCGTTATTCAAATCTTAAATGCTGTGTTGGGTATTCTTTCGAGACGGTATTCTCCGACCGGGAACTGTCTTTGTTTCCGCTATGTAATGCGTTTTAGCCCCGTGCAGCAGGAAATGAGCACACGCTCGCTAGATTGCAGGTTTGAACTCCTGAATCCAACGGCTTCCATCTGTGTAGACGAATGCGTACCCTCGAGCAATGAATAAAATATAATGACGAAAGGAATGTGGGACTCTTGACACTGAAGAGTTGCATAAGCAAACCGTGCGGAGCCGGAGATTAAATGTCATTTAAATAATTAGCATAGTTACAGCACAGCGAATGTCCCTCGGATTCCTTAAGATTATATCATATAGCAGACAAAAGGCTTACCTACCCCTCAAGTCGTATATATATATATGTTACAGGCATTAAGTGAAACCAGGCATTACGCGTAATGCCTGAAATGTTCAGGCATTACGTGTAATGCCTGTGACCACTAGGCATTACACGTAATGCCTAAAAATACCAGGCATTACACGTAATGCCTGAAATTTGACTCTCAAAATTACGCTTATTGCCTGAAGCAATTCAGGCAATACACATTACCTCTTGGATGACAGTGAGAACATTTTTTTTATGACAAAGTGTTGACAAAATGTCATGGTGTGAATATAGTAACTGACATTCAATCAAGTGAGCTTTGAAATGAATGCACATTTTATTGTGCGATTATGAGTGATGGTTCGTAATGCAAAATAATGTATTTCTGACATAGTGTTCACCACAGTTTGAATTTCACGTAAGAATGAGTGCATGCCACAATGGAAAGCCGAGGTCCAATATTTCGAGTCGAGTTTTCACCAGTTGCTTATTCGTCACCATGGAGGATAATGAAAAAGAACAATTGTTTACTCGACGTTTGTTTGAACATTATGAAAAGGACGGCAGAAAGTTGCTCCCGAGTGTACTTGAGAACAATCGAAGAAGTAAAAACTGCCTTCCAGAAAACGACAAAGTCACGTCATGAGTACCATCTCTTGGGAAAGAAAGTGATGTACGTGTGGTGTTTGTCAAAAACAGATTTGAGTGTTGGTATTCAGCTCAACGTCTATCGTGAAACAATACTGAAACCGGGTTATCTCCAATGCTGTCTCTGATAGAGTAATTGACACATAATTATAATGTCAAAGGGAGGTAACAACAAGTCGCGTAAGGCGAACTTACATTTAGTCAAGCTGTGGAACTCACAGAATTAAACTGAACGCACTGCATTTTTTCACAATGACCGTAGCCCGCCGCTAGTGCAAAAGGCAGTGAAAGTGACGAGCCTGTTTAGCGCGGTAGCGGTTGCTCTGTGCTGCATAGCACGCTTTACTGTACCTCTCTTCGTTTTAACTTTCTGAGCGTGTTTTTAATCCAAACATATCATATCTATATGTTTTTGGAATCAGGAACCGACAAGAAATAAAATGAAATTGTTTTTAAAACGATTTCGGAAATTTAATTTTAATCATAATTTTTATATTTTTAATTTTCAGAGCTTGTTTTCAATCCGAACATAACATATTCATATGTTTTTGGAATCAGAACATGATGAAGAATAAAATAAAAGTAATTTTGGATCGTTTTATAAAAAGATAATTACAATTTTCATATTTTTAATGATCAAAGTCATTAATTAATTTGTAAGCCTCCATGCTGAAATGCAATACCAAAGTCCAGCCTTCGTCGAAGATTGCTTGGCCAAAATGTAAATCAATTTGATTTAAAAATGAAGGTGTGACAGTGCCGCCTCAACTTTTACAAAAAGCCGGATATGACGTCATAAAAGACATTTATCGAAAAAAAGAAAAAAACGTCTGGGGATATCATACCCAGGAACTCTCATGTAAAATGTCATAAAGATCGGTCCAGTAGTTTACTCTGAATCGCTCTACACACACACACACACACACACACACACACACACACGCACACACACACACACACACACACACGCACAGACACACACACACACACACACTCACACATACACACACACATTACGACCCTCGTCTCGATTCCCCCTCTATGTTTAAACATTTAGTCAAAACTTGACTAAATGTAAAAAAGGCTTAGTACACTGACTGTATCGTTCTTGCTGGAACAAAAACAGCTAATAAGAAAATTGTGTTGTGTTATCTCACATACCGGGGCTGTTAAATAAGCTACGATATCAAATTATTATTAATGTTCGCTTGAGAAACACTGTGTAAACGGGGTTTTTTTTCTCATAAAGGAGATTTGTTATTATTATTCGACGTAAGTTGTTCACGATCTTTAGTAGTTTGAATGTAGCGCTCGGGTACATTGACATGCTGTTGTTGTTTTAGCAAAATGAATGCAATCTGGACCCTGTCCTACGTGAACCCCACTTTACACATCTTTGTGCGCAGAGTGTCAGAAGAAGAAGAAACGAGCGAGAGTCAAAGGTGTTGTTGCTCGACCGATTCTATCAAACAGGTTTCAGGCATTACGTGTAATGCCTGGCAATGCTTTTCAGGCATTACACGTAATGCCTGGTATTTTCAGGCATTACGCGTAATGCCTGGTTTCACTTAATGCCTGTAACCTATATTTATACAACTCCTGCAATGCAACCGAGGGGTGGATTAAATCTAGTTGATTATTTTTAGACAAGTGAGAAATTAGAACGAACTACTTTGATTACACCAAAAATCACACGTGGATTATTCGAAGTAAGAATAAAGAGGGCTAAAAAATAATCAACACTAGAATTTATTTTTAGAACATTTGAAACCCAGACGATTGGACCCTGTTGCGGAAGAATACGTACAACGTTGACTCAAAACTGTAACAACAATGGCTGACGTGTATGAAGTACACGCATACCTCGCCAGGTTTGTTTCTGTGACTATAGTCGACAGACGATGCCATTTGCTTTGTGTGTGTTTTTGTTGTTGCTTACTGTACGTGTAAAATCCAGTTCTTTAACAGGCAACAAACCTTGTAAATTTCCAGAAGCTGCAATCTGAAGCGACCTATCTCTGATTCTAGCAGACGATCTCTCCAATGTTTAACACAAAATCAGCAAACTCTCCTGTCACATAGAACGTCCATTATATAGTGCAATGTTGAAATGAAGTTACCGGTCTGAAACATTTAGTCGTTTCTTCTGAGACAATCCTTGGTCTCTTATCATCTACAGATTTACCGCAGCCTTCACCACGCGAATTCACAACAGAAGTCAGACTTTCGAACATATACAATCTACGTAGGCAAGCACGATACGTCATGACGTCATATGATTCCTAGCATATTGACGTAATGCTAAACATCCGGTTATCCCGAGTTTTCTCCGTAATACATGTCCGTGGGTTTTTCAATGTTCGGTTATTTCCGTGGCTTCATGCGGAAAGGGAACCGTCGTCTGCTATCAACGACATGGACCATTCTGGTCCTTGTTGCTGACAAAAACATGATTTTAACACAGAATGTAATGTCAGAATAGCTATATAAACGCTATTGTGTTTTAATCGTAGCAATGGGGTCCGATATTTAGACCAGACAAGTATAATGCCGACGAGTCGGAGACTAAGAATAAAGTAAAAGAATAGGGACTATTTGAATGACGCGCATTTGACACTCTGAGTGATTAGGCTGAAATGAAATTGCGTACAAAATGTCGTCTGCATGACTGCATGTTCGACCCGTGTTGTTCGTTGTATAAATAGCTTAAACAATGACGACAACTCGTTGATTACTGGAAAATAAACCACTCGTGGGTATTTGCAGCCGCTTGGTAATTCACTCGTGTGCTCCGCACACTCGTGAATTACCAAGCGGCTGCAAATACCCACTCGTGGTTTATTTTCCAGTAATCAACTCGTGGTCATTGTTTAAGCTCTATTTATACAACTCCTGCAATGCAACCGAGGGGTGGATTAAATCTAGTTGATTATTTTTAGACAAGTGAGAAATTAGAACGAACTACTTTGATTACACCAAAAATCACACGTGGATTATTCGAAGTAAGAATAAAGAGGGCTAAAAAATAATCAACACTAGAATTTATTTTTAGAACATTTGAAACCCAGACGATTGGACCCTGTTGCGGAAGAATACGTACAACGTTGACTCAAAACTGTAACAACAATGGCTGACGTGTATGAAGTACACGCATACCTCGCCAGGTTTGTTTCTGTGACTATAGTCGACAGACGATGCCATTTGCTTTGTGTGTGTTTTTGTTGTTGCTTACTGTACGTGTAAAATCCAGTTCTTTAACAGGCAACAAACCTTGTAAATTTCCAGAAGCTGCAATCTGAAGCGACCTATCTCTGATTCTAGCAGACGATCTCTCCAATGTTTAACACAAAATCAGCAAACTCTCCTGTCACATAGAACGTCCATTATATAGTGCAATGTTGAAATGAAGTTACCGGTCTGAAACATTTAGTCGTTTCTTCTGAGACAATCCTTGGTCTCTTATCATCTACAGATTTACCGCAGCCTTCACCACGCGAATTCACAACAGAAGTCAGACTTTCGAACATATACAATCTACGTAGGCAAGCACGATACGTCATGACGTCATATGATTCCTAGCATATTGACGTAATGCTAAACATCCGGTTATCCCGAGTTTTCTCCGTAATACATGTCCGTGGGTTTTTCAATGTTCGGTTATTTCCGTGGCTTCATGCGGAAAGGGAACCGTCGTCTGCTATCAACGACATGGACCATTCTGGTCCTTGTTGCTGACAAAAACATGATTTTAACACAGAATGTAATGTCAGAATAGCTATATAAACGCTATTGTGTTTTAATCGTAGCAATGGGGTCCGATATTTAGACCAGACAAGTATAATGCCGACGAGTCGGAGACTAAGAATAAAGTAAAAGAATAGGGACTATTTGAATGACGCGCATTTGACACTCTGAGTGATTAGGCTGAAATGAAATTGCGTACAAAATGTCGTCTGCATGACTGCATGTTCGACCCGTGTTGTTCGTTGTATAAATAGCTTAAACAATGACGACAACTCGTTGATTACTGGAAAATAAACCACTCGTGGGTATTTGCAGCCGCTTGGTAATTCACTCGTGTGCTCCGCACACTCGTGAATTACCAAGCGGCTGCAAATACCCACTCGTGGTTTATTTTCCAGTAATCAACTCGTGGTCATTGTTTAAGCTCTATATATATGATATGCTATGATATAATTAAGTTCGTCAGAAAACGCCTCTTGAATGGCTGCTTACATTTAAAGGCACAGTTCTTACTGTGTAAACGATTTGGATCACCATATCAGATCTTTTAAGACTTTTATATGGGATAAGACCATTCCTCCACTTGAGCGCGAATACCAAAAAATTAACCACCTGACTGCTTTCTTGCAGAGTCCTAACTTTTTTTATTAATTAATTTCAACAACAAAAGCACACACACGCACAAAACAATTAAAAGGTACTCGTGGCTGTTAAGAAATTCATTTATCAATCTACCCAGAAGGTAGTCAGCCCATTGATTTTTGGTACATGGTATGTGTTCAAGTGCAGGGTTGGCTTCATCGCATGTCAAAGCCCGGCCAGAACTGAGATGGTGCTCCCAATCGTTTACGCGAGAAGGCGTGTGCCTTTTCCGTCACGCCAACCCATTAGGCCCCCCCCCAAATAAAATAGGTGTGGTTACCGGTAACATAGCCACAAAAAAATAGGGTGGGAAGGTAGGCAATCACTTTTTTTTTTAAACTTTTTTTTTCTAATGTGTACAAATTAAACCTACTTGACAGGGAAATAAGTGTGCGACTCGGGCGCTTTCGCTTTCATTGCGTTTTCTGCACTCGTTTTCTTGGTTTTTGTGGGTTTTTTTTTACAAATGTAATAAAAACAATTATAGGGTCGGCCCCTAAAAATAGGGTCGGTCGGGTTACCGTAAACAGACTATTTTTTTTTTTGTGCCTTATTGCCCCCCTTTTTTCTCCTCTCTAGTGAGTCTGTGAGTCCTTTCTTGTGTCGTGGTCATGTCCAGTTGCCCTGCTATGCCGTTCTTCTGTCTTGTCTTCTTTTTCTGCGTGCGTGGATGCAACTTTCATGGGCCGCTCTAACGGGTATGACTGCCTTTGGTCCGCCATTTAGGCAGTCATGCACTGGTTTCGGGGAATGCATGCTGCGTATTTTGGCGTTTCTGTTACCCACCGAACTCTGACAGGACCTTTTCCTTGCGTATATACTTGGTACTTTGCTTGCGTGTGAACATGAAGGGGACAGTTGACCGTAGAGTTCGGAAAAATCGTCAGCCTCAACCCACCAGGCGCAGCGGGTATTCGAACCCCGAACCTTCCACATGGAAGGCTGACGTCCTAACCCCTAAGCTATTGCGCCCGTCATCTTTCTTTTGACTTCTTCAGCATGTCATACTAAGGTAATGTCCAAGAAACCTGAAATTATGTCACAACTGTAAACACACTTTTTCGTGAATGATTTATGTACTAGACTTTGCACTTACTTTACCCTGCCAGTGTTGTTGTTATTTGCTTCTAAACGATGGCTTTGTTGTGTATTCTATTTCAGATATTGACGAGTGTGCCATGGAGCTTAACGTCTGTGACGAGAACGCACGCTGCTTCAACGTGTACGGCTCCTTCCAGTGCCAGTGTCTGTCAGGTTACCAAGGCGACGGTTACACGTGCTCACGTGAGTTACTTTAGAGTTCAGTGCCGCAACATCGACGCGCAGATGTAGCTTTCGTTTCTCGTCCTGGCAACGCTAAATTTAGCTCTGTGGCCTTCTGTTATATCAAGGCTTGGTCTCCTGGAGACGGCTGTTTGGCTTTAGATTTAAAGATGAGTTTTACAATGTTGGTGGCGCAATATGGCATAATGTGTTGGTGACCTATGATGACGGGATTTTTTTCAGATTGCAGTGGGCTTTGTGGTGGTTGTAGTGTCATATCGCCGGAGTTCTCTATGTTTCTTTCTTTCTTCCAAGCCTTTGTTTTCTAGCTCTAGTATCTTCGTGTTATGGTACGTCCTCGTTTGTGTCGTTGTTGTTTTGGCTGGCTTGATGGCTTGCTTGAAAAGTTAGGATATTTAAAACTTGCAACGCACATTTTGTTTCAGGCGACGCGACGCTGTGCAGCGGCCAGTACTGTGGCGACAATGCGCGCTGTGTGTTTAACAGTGAGGTCGACCGTCCCCAGTGCGAGTGTAACCCTGGATTCCGTGGTGATGGGGTCACCTGCTCCGCTGTTGGTGAGTCATGTGTATGTGTGGGTGTTTGTATGTGTGTATGCGTGAGAGGGAGTGATTGAGCTGTTTGTGTGTGTGCTCGTATTCCACAGCAATTCGTGTAAGCCTATGTGCAGCAAGGTTTGGACAATCGTGTCTCTGTGTTTTATTTGTTTTTATGAATAGTCCGTTTTCAATCGACCAAAGAGTGCAACTTTAATGTTTTTGTGTTGAATGTTCCTTTGTACATGTTCGTTTTGAATATGAGAAAGCTGTCGTATTTGGTTTTGAAGTGTGCCTCCACAAGAAATGCCGTAAATGGTGTTGATGCATCATGTACATTCTTTCATGTGTCTGCATGTCACTAAATCATGCCGTAAATGGTGTTGATGCATCATGTACATTCTTTCATATGTCTGCATGTCACTAAATCATGCCGTAAATGGTGTTGATGCATCATGTACATTCTTTCATGTGTCTGCATGTCACTAAATCATGCCGTAAATGGTGTTGATGCATCATGTACATTCTTTCTTTCATGTGTCTGCATGTCACTAAATCATGCCGTTAATGGTGTTGATGCATCATGTACATTCTTTCTTGTGTATGCATGTCACTAAATCATGCCGTAAATGGTGTTGATGCATCATGTACATTCTTTCATGTGTCTGCATGTCACTAAATCATGCCGTAAATGGTGTTGATGCATCATGTACATTCTTTCTTTCATGTGTCTGCATGTCACTAAATCATGCCGTAAATGGTGTTGATGCATCATGTACATTCTTTCTTTCATGTGTCTGCATGTCACTAAATCATGCCGTAAATGGTGTTGATGCATCATGTACATTCTTTCTTTCAAGTGTCTGCATGTCACTAAATCATGCCGTAAATGGTGTTGATGCATCATGTACATTCTTTCATGTCGTCCTGATATGGCTCTGCGTAGTCGGCTGGACGTTAAGCAACAAATAAACAAACAAACAAATTCTTTCATGTGTCTGCATGTCACTAAATCATGCCGTAAATGGTGTTGATGCATCATGTACATTCTTTCATATGTCTGCATGTCACTAAATCATGCCGTAAATGGTGTTGATGCATCATGTACATTCTTTCATGTGTCTGCATGTCACTAAATCATGCCGTAAATGGTGTTGATGCATCATGTACATTCTTTCATGTGTCTGCATGTCACTAAATCATGCCGTAAATGGTGTTGATGCATCATGTACATTCTTTCATGTGTCTGCATGTCACTAAATCATGCTGTAAATGGTGTTGATGCATCATGTACATTCTTTCATGTGTCTGCATGTCACTAAATCATGCCGTAAATGGTGTTGATGCATCATGTACATTCTTTCATGTGTCTGCATGTCACTAAATCATGCCGTAAAATGCGTTATGCTGTGTTTGTGTGCAGAGTTCCGGTGTAACGAAGCCAACGTGTGCAGCGAGAACGCGGAGTGTGTGCTGGACCCGGACACCAACGAGTACGAGTGTCAGTGTGTGGACGACTTCAGCGGGGATGGCTACACGTGTGAATCCATCGACCGTGAGTGACACACATCAATCATCAGTCGGTCTATTCAGGGCTAGACCTAGCAGACATGTTTAGCCTTACTATTTTGGAGTAATTTATTACTATTTTTTTAGGATTTGGGGAAAAAATACTCCATTTGAGTCCAGACTACGGTTTTTAAATGTGCTTCAAATTAGTTTGTGTTGCTAATGTTGGAGTTTGTAACCACTGGGTTACTATTTTGGTCATCAGATTACTATTTTTGACTTGACCATTACTCTTGTCAAGTTTTGGGGGTAAACAGGTCTAACCTAGTGTATGAGGGGGAGTGGCGCCCAAAGCGATGCAGGGGTACAGCTAACAGCTGTTTGGGAAAATGAACTTTTCACTTTCAGTATCAGTCAGAAGAAATGTCTAAGCTTTTACAGGACTCAAGTTTTACTTAATTTAAAACACTTTTAATTTTTAGGACTCATGTCCTCATGTTTTGGCCCAGTATCGTGCACCGCCACTTATGTTCTGCGAAGCGTTTTCGGCCTGCATGGCACGGATTGTGCATGCGTCTGCTAGACTATTGGTTTGACTTCCTCAATCCAACGGTTTTAATCTGCTTTGAAGAATGGGTATCCATCAGGACTAAATAAAAAAATAATGATTAACGGAAGTCCGGACTCGTGATATAGGAGAGTGGAGGAAGCAAACTCGCTGATTAAAATTCATTTAATCATTTGGCATAGTTTCGTAGCCGTTTTGAGCAAATCAAAATTACAGGACAGCGCAGGGCCGGACTAGGCTAAGAGGAGGGGGAGGGGGGTTGCCAGTGGTGGTCCAGGGGGATGTTCCCCCTGGCGGGGTCAAGGGGCAGAGCCCCTTGTGGGGGTCAGGGGGCTTCGCCCCCTGAAGCTGATGGGTAGGTCATATTCTGAGATAGGAAAATCATGTCGCTCCTTGCATGAAACGGCATAAAATAAACAATAATAAAAAATGTTTTAAATAAGTGAGGTACATGTTTAGGCTTTGTTGCGCAACCCCCATAACCCCCCCCCCCCCCCCCCCCCGGTAGTCCGGCCCTGCAGCGAATGTCCCTTGAACCTTTTACGGTCCAAATCGTCAGAAAAATTTCCAAAATGGCGCCTTAGGTGTACTAACTTTTATTATCAGGCTTTAGAAATTTGACATTTTTTTTTATCGAACGTACTGCAGAGGGCTGCCAGCATGAGATAAACATCGATGACATGTTGTGTTTGAAGGTGCGGACTGCCAGCACTGTAGCCGGGACTCTGACTGTGTGTACGACCTGGAACGCTTGGTGTTCCGCTGTAACTGTCGTGCTGGATTCACCGGTAACGGCGTTACCTGTACTCCCATGGGTAAGTGTATTTCTGTAACCCCATTTGTTGTCTGTCTGTCTCTTAGTCTGCCTATTTGTTTGTCTGTCTCCTTCCTCTTCAAGTTTCTCTCTTTCTCTGTGTGTACGACCTGGAACGATTGGTGTTCCGCTGTATTTGTCTTAAATTTGCTGACTGCGTGTTCAATGGCGTTACCGGCACACCTATGGGTCAGCATCATTTCTGTACCAACTAGTCTCTGTCTGTTTGCCAGTCTGTATCACTCTCTCCTTTCTCTCTCTCTCTCTCTCTCTCTCTCTCTCTCTCTCTCTCTCTCTCTCTCTCTCTCTCTCTCTCTCTCTCTCTCAGTCTCTCTCTCTCTCTCTCTCAGTCTCTCTCTCTCTCCCAAAACAAGTAAATAAATAAAGTTCAAAAAAGTTCTCACTCACTCTCTCTCTCACTCTCTCTCTCTCGCTCTCACTCTCTCTCAGTCTCGCTCTCACTCTCTCTCTCTCTCTCTCTTCTCTCACTCTCTCTCTCTATCTCTATCTCTCTCTCTTATCTATCTCTCACACTCTGCCCCCCCCCCCCCCCTCCCGGTCTCTCTGTCTTTCTCACTAACTCTGCCACTCCCTCTCTCACTTCCTCTCTCTCTCTCTCTCTCTCTCTCTCTCTCTCTCTCTCTCTCTCTCTCTCTCTCTCTCTCTCTGCATGCGCCTTTCTTTCTTTCTTTCTTTATTTGGTGTTTAACGTCGTTTTCAACGACGAAGGTTATCATCGCGACGGGGGAAGGGGGGAGATGGGCTAGAGCCACTTGTCAATTTTTTCTTGTTCACAAAAGCACCAATCAAAAAATTGCTCCAGGGGCTTGCAACGTAGTACAATATATGACCTTACTGGGAGAATGCAAGTTTCCAGTACAAAGGACTTAACATTTCTTACATACTGCCTGACCAAAATCTTTACAAACATTGACTATATTCTATACAAGAAACACTTAACAAGGGTAAAAGGAGAAACAGAATCCGTTAGTCGCCTCTTACGACATGCTGGGGAGCATCGGGTAAATTCTTCCCCCTAACCCGCGGGGGGAGGGGGGGGTGTATGCGCCTATGTTGTGTACTTCAGATTATGGTCATTTAACTTCCACAACTATGTCTACAGACAGGTGCGGACAGTGTGACGCCAATGCGGACTGCAACTTCGACCCGAGGACCAACCAGTTCCAGTGCCGGTGTCGCTACGGTTTCTATGGCGACGGTCAGCGATGCGCGGAGTATGACTGCCGCGAAGACAACGTGTGCGACCGCAACGCCGCGTGCGACTTTGACGTCAACTACAACGCCTTCCTCTGCAGATGTCCCGGCGGATACACCGGTCAGTAAACTAAAATTACATTTGAAGAAAGTATTTCCTGCTATGCTATGATGACGTAGATACTATTCACAAATTGGTCATACCACTGAAAATAGCGTTCTCGTCTCTCGTCATTTCCATGACTTAATAATGCCATTGTTGAGAAATTTCGGTTGCTTCCTCCCAATGAAAAACTGACAGCAACAACAGTTGCTTTTGGGTGTTTTTGAAAACAATAACAAGTGCGTTACTCTGAAGACCCAGTAGGGCGTTGGAGAGCAACAACTACACTTGCGTTAGCGCCAAAATAGCTAAAAGCCACAACGACGATGACGAGAAAGAAGAAGGAGAAATAGAGGGAAAAGGAGAAGAAGAGTGAGTCGAAGAACACGACAACGACGACGAAGAAGAAGAAGACCTTTTTACGTCTACGTCTTCAAGCAGGGGCGGACGAGGGGGGGGGGGGGGGGGGGGGGGTTCTGGGGTTTCCGGAAACCCCCCCCCCCCAGCCAAAAAATAAAAATATTTGTTTGTGTTTTTTTGGGTTGAGTTTCAATTTTTGGGGTATTAATCAGTGACAAAATCTGCTGCCTGAAACTGGTAATGATCATCCTCAGAATGCACCAGATTGCACCATTTTGCATCATTTTTTTCAAAATTTTCCGGGGGGGCATGCCCCCGGACCCCCCTAGCTAAGCTAGGCGCTTCGCGCCGTCGGCTCGGCGCTTCGCGCCTTCACACCCATATTTTCACAATATACTTTTGGAAAACCCCCCCCCCCCCCCATTAAATGAACTGATCCGCCCCTGTCAAGTATATTTCTACCCCCCAGAATCATTGTCCAATATGTTCATTTATGGACCAGTTGGCTTCTTTTTTGTTTTCTTTTGTCTGCATGGTGCAGCGAACAACTTAATATACGGCTGTCAATGTTGACATCAAAACGTATGTGTTTGAAAGATGTGCCATTAAAAGTATGTGTATGACTATGAGTGCTTTTACACCTCCACTCAAAGCTGATAGTTGTGCCGTCCCCGATGTGTCCCTGTGGAGAAGCAGAGCAGGACACCCACCACATCCTACAAGACTGCGGGAACTTCCAGTTGTTAAGAAGGAAGATGTGGCCGGAGCCGACTCCCATCCAGGATAAGCTGTACGGCACGGCGGCGTCCCTGCAGATGACAACTACATTTCTCAATTGGACTGGTCTCCACGTGTTGCGGCAACAAGAAGAGGAAGAAGTGCTCTGACGCAGAAACCTGTACAACAGATCCTGACGGTAGACACTGAACGGACATTTTGAACTTCTTTTAAATAATGAGCATGAGATATGAATGACGTCCCCAAACAGCGATGATTGATGTTTTAGGTGACGGGTTCCGATGTGAGGCAGAGGGCTGTGACGTGTTCAACGACTGTGACGTCAACGCACGCTGCATGCCTGCCGGCGACCGCTACACCTGTCAGTGCAACCCGGGCTTTCAGGGAGACGGCAAGGTCTGCTTGCAGCCAGGTCAGTATGCTAGTTCATGCCACTATATCCTTCAGTGCTGCAGTGATTTGTGTGTGTGTGTGGGGGGGGAAGAGACAGAGACAGAGACAGAGAGACGGACGGACTGGACTGGACTGGACTCAACTGAACTTTATTTTACAAGGATGAGGTTGTAAGGCTGGACCTTTTCTTACAATCTGACTGCTAGGGTGCTGTGGTGTTTTGTGTGTGTGTGAGGGGGAGGGGGGGAGAGAAAGAGAGGGAGAGAGAGGGACTGTACGATTCTGATAAATATTGACTCTGATTGTAGAGACAGCAAAACCTTGATTTACTCGACAAAATAGGACAAGAAATAAAAAACGCTGGCGCTGGACCCGAGTACTCTTCAGACTGGCTCGCTCCCCCAGTTTTTGTCTTGTGCACGTGGATTTAAAAAAAAATTTTTTTTATTTTACACAATTAAAAAAAATTATTGGAGTAAAATAAAACATTAAAACGTTCATAATAAACAATAGTAAACAAGAATTAATAAAAAAAATAGACCGCCCATGCCGGGAAGCGAATTTGCGATTCCTAAACGCCCCACTGAACGACTAACGTCACAGCCGCTTAGGCCTTTTCCGGAGGAACACTGCGTGCCACTTCGATCGCGTTGCGCTTGCAGTCATTCGGCGATGCCACCTTGATTATCAGTTAATAAAGTTATTATTCAGGCAATGTGAAAGAAATTAGTTTTTTCTTTTGTTACACTTACACATAGTTTTATGAAGATCAATTTCAGACTCGGCTAAAGAATAGTTGTATCATGAGCGACTGTCACAAGCGAGAGGTGCGGTTCGGTCAGTAGGTCACTGTCGAACTGTTCGGTGCGAAGCACGGTTTTGTTTCTCACGTGGTAACTATATTGATTTCTTCAAGTTGTACTAATGTTTACGCTTTGCGCTGCGGTTTAATATGTGTGCTTGTTATTGGCTAATACGGTGAGCCCACGCCGTTTAGTTTGCAGACCGTGCACATGTGAGCTTTGTGTAATCGCGTTTTCATCATAACATACCACCCTGCTAAACCGCTTTGGGGGAAATGGTTTAAACAAATAAAGATAAAAATAAAAAAATAAACGGAATGCATCAGGGTTGAAAAGATTGAAGGGTGGAGTTAAGGACACAAAATAGATGACAAAAATAAAGCAAACAAGAAAAAAAACTGTAACCAGGAAGGGAGTCGAACCCGAGTCAGCTGACCTTCAAGCTGGAGCACAAACCACTAGGCTACGACAGCAACTGACAGACAGGGCTACAAAAGTGAAGGCATTTCAGGGTTACTCCGTCGTATGTGGCGTTTCTCGCGCATGAAGGTTCTGTTACCAACTCTACAGCTAAGAAAGGTTGCATTTGAAGTTAAATGTCCACTAAAATATCAAAGGGAACACCATTTCTGAACAACACAACGGTTTGCGCTCGCCTCTCGCAGTCGTTCAGGTGAAACCAAATCGGCTTGCCTGATACAGCAGATATTTGAACACTTCCACGTCACACCGTGAAACACTGAGCTACAGTTAAGTAACGTGATATGTTTTCAATTGTTCGTTCACTAAAATTGCTTTCAGATTTAACACACCAAGATGAAAGAAACAGTGGCACGGTTTTCGTTGCGAAAATGTGCAATGGCAGTGCTACGCGATCGAAGTGTGTATTATGTACACGCGGTGTTCCTCCGGAAAAGACCGAAGCGACATGTGACGTCAGTCGTTCAGTGGGGCGTTTAGGAATCGCAAATTCGCCGGACATCGAACCCGGATCCCTTTGGCCACCAAGCCACCACCTTGAATCACTGACACAGTGTCCCTGTCGCTCTCTCTCGTGCTCTCTGTCTCTCTTTCAGTCTCACCGAGACCAAACCTGCACTGTAGTTTCTTTGCCGAGACCAAATTAATCCCCACCCGCTGGCTGGCTCGCAAATTGTCTCGCATGCGATACGCATGCTTTTCATGACGCACGCGTTCGGCTGTTCTATCAGCTCAATGGCTGGCTGTCGCTCCGATTGAATTCGTCCAACCGTCAAGAACTTTTGTGTTTTTTGGGGCATTTAGGTCCCAGGTAACATTATGAAGTTTTAATACGATCAATCGGACCTATTATCAAGTTAGTGTATCAACTTTTGAACGAACTGCGCCCAGTAGTTTCCCAGCAATAAGCTGTTAAGTCGAGACAGACAGATACACACACAGACACACAATAAAAAACGCTGGCGCTGGACCCGAGTACTCTTCAGACTGGCTCGCTCCCCCAGTATGAAAGTTTTTGTCTTGTGCACGTGGATTTAAAAAAAAATTTTTTTTTATTTATTTTACACAATTAAAAAAATTATTAGAGTAAAATAAAACATTAAAACGTTCATAATAAACAATAGTAAACAAGAATTTAAAAAACAAAAAATAGACCGCCCATGCCGGGAATCGAACCCGGATCCCTTGGATTTAAAAAAAACAAAAAAAACATTATTTATTTATTTTACACAATTAAAAAAATTATTACAGTAAAATAAAACATTAAAACGTTCATAATAAACAATAGTAAACAAGAATTTATTATATAAAAAAAAGTAAAAATAAAAAAATAAAAAAAATAGACAGCCCATGCCGGGAATCGAACCCGGATCACTTTAGCCATAGTCGGAAACGCTTTCCACCAAGCCACCAATTCTATCATTCGCCAGTGAACTCAAATGCCTATACTCCTCGCGCACAGTGGTACACGCACGCAAAGCACGCACGCACGCAAAGCCTGGTGTCGCTGTCGCTGGCTGGCTGGCGGATTAGCCGAACGGCTGTTCTATCCCACCGCGAATCGCGCCCGCCGTTAAGAGTCGTTTTTGTGGAATATTTCGCATTTAGGTCCCAGGTAACATTATGAAGTTTTAATACGATCAATCGGACCTATTATCAAGTTAGTGTATCAACTTTTGAACGAACTGCGCCCAGTAGTTTCCCAGCAATAAGCTGTTAAGTCGAGACAGACAGATACACACACAGACACACAATTAAAGTCTGCTGGACCCTAGTACTGCGTACTCGGGGATTAAAGTCTGCTGGACCCTCCTACTGCGTACTCGGGGATAAACTCTTTTCATGCTGTGTGTATTACAGTGGTGCCATGCAACCAGGTGAACAACTGTGACCGCAACGCGGAGTGTCTGTACGACCCCGACGCCATGTCCTACCGCTGTCGCTGTAGCCGTGGCTATGATGGAGATGGACTCACCTGTAGCAGAAGAGGTACGTTAAGGGACAGTAAAACTATGTAACATTTTACCTCATGCAACTAAATCATGCTAACTACATAAAATACTCTGTCCTACCGCTTTCGGGCGGGGCGTGGGTATGTGTATGTGTGTGTGTGGGGTGGGGGGGAGAGGCAACTAGCGCAGGAGAGGTACGTTATGGGCCAGGTACATGATTCAGTTTTGCAGAATGCAGTTGACTGTATGTAGCACATTGTATCGTGTTGGTTAGCTCAGTCCATGCAACCTTTGACGTCCAATGCTCAGCAAGATTTACTGAAACGATGCAAAGTCAGAAATCGTACCCGAGAAGTCAGATTCTCCACAAAGATTAGAACAAAATACGACAATTCAGAAGTATGTTCTATCAGGTTGAGATCGTAGTTGTTTTTGTCTTCTTCTTCTCTTTACATCTGACTCGAAGTTTCAGTGCCTTCCCAGGACGTTGACTTTTATCAACACCAGTACTGTAGGTTTGAGGCGAAAGAGAACTTTAATCAAGTTACGGTATCGAGCGAATGTTCATTGTGTGTTTGTTTCTACAGATTTGCCTGACTGTCGGTCTCAGCAAGGGTTGTGTGATCGCAACGCGGCCTGTGTGGAGGGTGCGGATGGGCTGTACGTCTGTGTCTGCAATCCCAGCTACAGGGGAGATGGTAGTAGCTGTACAGGTAAGATGTTCTATCAACTCCTGTGCCTGACTGTATGTGGGGGGAACGATGGTGTGTGTGTGTGTGTCACTGTGTGTCACTGTGTGCGTGTGTGTCAATGTCTGTGTGTGTGTGCGCGTGTGTGTGCGCGCGCGTGTGTATGTGTGTGTGTGCGTGTGCGTGTGTGTGTGTGTGACTGTGTGCGTGTATGTCACTGTCTGTTTGCGTGTATGTCACTGTCTGTTTGCGTCTGTGTAAGTTCCTGTGGTTTAATATCCCTGAGATACGGAGCGTTTGAAGGAGCGTTTGACGATTTGCATGTACAGTTTCTGGGTGTATTAGCTGATGTGTTTTGATTAGAAGGGAGAGAGTGGTGCGTGTTATGGTGATTGTCATTGACTGTTGAAGTAATTTGTTTAATTGTTGCTACAGTTGCAGTCAGAGAAGGAGAGCGCTTGGTGTACGCCAGAGGACGCAAGGTGTTCGCAGTTTCCACCAGCCCGCAGCCTGGCGACTATGGTCAGCAGCTAGCCTTCAATCCTGGTCAGTGAACACCGCTCTGTCTCTCCCTGTCTCCTTTTTATATTTAGTCAAGTTTTGACTAAATGTTTTAACATAGAGGGGGAATCGAGACGAGGGTCGTGGTGTATGTGTGTCTGTGTGTGTCTGTGCGTGTGTGTGTGTAGAGCGATTCAGAGTAAACTACTGGACCGATCTTTATGAAATTTGACATGAGAGTTCCTGGGTATGATATCCCCAGACGTTTTTTTCCTTTTTTTCGATAAATGTCTTTTATGACGTCATATCCGGCTTTTTGTAAAAGTTGAGGCGGCACTGTCACACCCTCAATTTTCAATCAAATTGATTGACATTTTTGCCAAGCAATCTTCGACGAAGGCCGGACTGCGGTATTGCATTTCAGCATGGAGGCTTACAAATTTATTAATGACTTTGGTCATTAAAAATCTGAAAATTGGATTAAAATTATTTTTTTATAAAACGATCCAAAATTACTTTTATTTTATTCTTCATCATGTTCTGATTCCAAAAACATATAAATATGTTATATTCGGATAAAAAACAAGCTCTGAAAATTAAAAATATAAAAATTATGATTAAAATTAAATTTCCGAAATCGTTTTAAAAACTATTTCATCTTATTCCTTGTCGGTTCCTGATTCCAAAAACATATAGATATGATATGTTTGGATTAAAAACACGCTCAGAAAGTTAAAACGAAGAGAGGTACAGGCTCGTCACTTTCACTGCCTTTTGCACTAGCGGCGGACTACGTTCAGTTTCATTCTGTGAGTTCCACAGCTTGACTAAATGTAGTAATTTCGCCTTACGCGACTTGTTTCATTTCTGTCTGTCCCTCTTCTTCCTTCTTTTCGTCTCTCTGGCAAGCTTTTTTTTTCTCGCCCTATCTCTCAAGTCTCTCTTTTCCTCCCCTTCATGCCAATGGATATGCTAGGGGAATCCCTAATGTATGATAACCTGCGTGTTTTGTGTGCAGGTCAGCTGGCCGTGGCAGTGGACACGGACTGCGCGGAGGGACACATCTACTTTGGTGACGCGGCCTATGGAGTCATCCGCAGGACTACACTCAACGGGTCGGCCAGCCAAGACATCTTGACAGGTCTCTGTCTCTCCCATTCTTTCTCTGTCTGTGTTGTTTGTGTGTGTGTATGTGTGTGTGTGTGTGTGTGTGTCTGTCTGTGTCTGTCTGTCTGTCAGTCTGTGGTGTGTATGCAATAAAGACGTTTGTCCCCACAGGTCAAGAATCTCCGTAGGTCCTTTCTGTGTTATGTGTTTGCAATGTGAGGGAGAATGTGTGTGATAGTGACGTGTTAGTCAAGACTCTGTGGGTGTCAAAGTGAAATTAGTTTGTTTCCCTAGGGCTGGGTTCGCCAGAAGCTATCACACTGTACCACACAGATTCAGGGCTAGACATTATGTATGTGTTTGTCTATGTCTCTGTGTGTTTATATGTGCATAGTGAATGTCTGTTTTTGTTACTTATGGAATCTTTTTGTCCACAGGACTGGGATCGCCAGAAGGTATCGCAGTGGACTTTGTGTCACGGACACTGTACTACACGGACTCTAGACTGGACGTGGTGGGTGTGGCACTACTGGACGGCACGTACCGCAAAACTCTCTTCAACACGGACATGGTCAACCCGCGTGCTATCGCCCTTGACGTCACCAGAGGGTGAGATGACGATCTGGTGCTGTTTGATAAGGATAAGGTAGCATATTGTTCATGGAGATCCGGGCTGTTTTCACACGGAGCATAGCGAACTGCTATGTAGTACGGCGCTTCCTTTTTTTTCGATGACCTCTGTTGTGCTTAATGCAGGCTGTGTCTTTTTCTCGCTAAAAACGGAGTTGCAAGGACCTACTCTATAGTGTTATTTTTGTGTCCAGACAAATCTACTGGACTGACTGGAACCGCAACAAGCCCCAGATCGAGACGGCCAACACGGACGGGACAGAGCGGCGAGTGCTGGTCAGTGAGGATCTCAGGCTGCCCAACGGGCTGGCCTTTGACCACTTCTCGCAGCAACTCTGCTGGGCAGATGCCGGTAAGTTGCGAATGTCCCAAAATACTTTGCACACCGCATGCAAACCTTGGAAGAACGCACAGTTTTCACTTGATGCTGCTGCTCAGTGGAGCTATTTATGAAGAATTACCTTAACCGATACCAAACAGTAGCTGCCGTACGCTTGCAGCATCTTTGGTTTGAGGCTGCCCAAACGAAAGTGAAATCAAAGAAGGCTTGCCTTCAAAAAGTGTCATTGCATCTTTATTTTTGTGTGGATTCAATGGACACTTAGCCAAGACAAGTGAGGAGATGTTCAAATTTAAGTTACTTTGAGTCAAAACTTGTTGCTGGGTGGAATGAGTTACAGTTTCTGTCCGGGTAGCGAAGCAAATGCACTTAACTGCCACATAACAAAAGTCAAACTTATGCAATATATCAAAGTTGAACCCGTGTTTTTTTTGTTCCATTGAAAAAATAGTGTGTTGTTGTTAGAAATATAACGTTGCTTGCAGCAAGCTACCAGATTGCAACAATGTTGAACGAGATACAATGTGCTGCAGGTTCCAAGCGACTAGAGTGCGTGCGGTCCGATGGCGTGGGTCGTCGTATTGTGTCCAGCGCTCCAAACTACCCCTTCAGTGTGACCATGCTCAACAACATTCTCTACTGGACCGATTGGGAGAGGTCAGCAACACTTTTTTGTGATCATATGTAAAGCCTGATATTAATTGGGTGAAGGTGACTTCGCGAAGTCTACTTCACGGAGCTCGCTGCAGGAAGCTTTGGCACTGTATTTTTGGTAAGAAGACGTGTGTGTGTGTGTGTGTGTGTGTGTGTGTGTGTGTGTGTGTGTGTGTGTTAGCTTAAGCTTTTTCGAGTGCATTCACATAACGCTTGTACAGTCCCCGCACGGACAAAAGGCTGGATTTTCCTATTCTCTCTAGACTCTGAGTCTTGTCAATCACCAACAGCAGAATAAAGCCTGTATAACTGCTTGTCTTTTCCGGACTCAATCTCTTACCGTGCGTCATCGTCGCCGGTGCAGGTGGAAAACCGATTTACGCTGGAAAGGGTTATTCCCTGGGAAAGATTCGCTCTCGTCTCCAACGGAAAGCGCATGAACGTAATCCTACTTGTTGAAGGCGCTTTGTCGTGCTAGCGGTGTGTAAGTTTACTGTGACTAGAACATAACGCTCCCTCATTGTCATTTCCTGGAGTCGGTTTTCTGGCTGCAACTGGTCATAAACACACTGTTTTTGTACATTCTTCATGTCAGATGATTTCCTGCAAAAAAATGTAAGGATGTTCTGCACTAACTAGTGTGTTTATCTGTGCCTCAGTTTAACTGGTATAGCTGCATGGTTACATGATTGCTTAATTTAGGCTCCGAAAGAACATACGAGCTTTCTATTATTTGACTGACTGTTCAATTAATAGGCTACCATCAATTATTAGGTTCATGTAGGTAGGTTCTTTGACCGGCCCTCCCTTGTCGGCTGCGACAGTAGTCATATTTTGCTTCTTGCCTTATTTTGTTTGCGAAGTACAGTTGTTCCGGTCATTTTCTGTTCGTTTGTTGTTTTTGTTTCTTTCTTTTTACATTTAGTCAAGTTATGACTAAATATTTTAACATCGAGGGGGAATCGAAACGAGGGTCGTGGTGTATGTGCGTGTGTGTGTCTGTGTGTGTCTGTCTGTGTGTGTGTGTGTGTAGAGCGATTCAGACTAAACTACTGGACCGATCTTTATGAAATTTGACATGAGAGTTCCTGGGTATGAAATCCCCGAACGTTTTTTTCATTTTTTTGATAAATGTCTTTGATGACGTTATATCCGGCTTTTCGTGAAAGTTGAGGCGGCACTGTCACGCCCTCATTTTTCAACCAAATTGGTTGAAATTTTGGTCAAGTAATCTTCGACGAAGCCCGGACTTCGGTATTGCATTTCAGCTTGGTGGCTTAAAAATTAATTAATGACTTTGGTCATTAAAAATCTGAAAATTGTAAAAAAAAATAAACATTTATAAAACGATCCAAATTTACGTTCATCTTATTCTCCATCATTTTCTGATTCCAAAAACATATAAATATGTTATATTTGGATTAAAAACAAGCTCTGAAAATTAAATATATAAAAATTATTATCAAAATTAAATTGTCGAAATCAATTTAAAAACACTTTCATCTTATTCCTTGTCGGTTCCTGATTCCAAAAACATATAGATATGATATGTTTGGATTAAAAACACGCTCAGAAAGTTAAAACAAAGAGAGGTACAGAAAAGCGTGCTATCCTTCTTAGCGCAACTACTACCCCGCTCTTCTTGTCAATTTCACTGCCTTTGCCATGAGCGGTGGACTGACGATGCTACGAGTATACGGTCTTGCTGAAAAATAGCATTGCGTTCAGTTTCATTCTGTGAGTTCGACAGCTACTTGACTAAATGTTGTATTTTCGCCTTACGCGACCTGTTCCTTCTTTCTTTCTTTCCTTGTTTCATTCTTTTTTCACTTAAACTTAAGTAAATCATTCTGAGGAGAAGTTAGACACAAGACATTTGATCAATGAAACGTGTTTTTCAGGAGAACTATCTCTGGCGTGAGACAGAGCGGAGGGGAGGAGATCAGCCCTATCTCAGCGGCCATCGGAGGCAACGGGCGTCTTTACGGCATCACGGCCTTACGAGACCAATGTCCACGTGGTAAGTCTTATACATGTTAAAATCTTCAATTTTATATTTATTTTTGATTCAGACTTTTTGGTGAAATCAGACCTTTTCACGACCACTAAGACACAATTTTAGAGCAGGTGTTATTACCCTTGCTCAGAATGTATGTATTATTTTGAAATCTATAGTGTTTGTACAGACCTGAATAATGGATGACATCTAGTGTTGGGTCTGAAGTGGGTTCTTTTTTTCTGGAGATAGATCATGTGATTTGTTGATGCCAGAAAGATTTATTTGACCGGAAAGAGTCGGTTTTTGGCAATCGGATTTATACGCAGGCCAATGCAATAATAATTAGCCCGTTTCAACAGTTCAGATATTTTGAACGAAAAGCGTAGCCTATGTTCCATATGTTAGATGGTCTTTGGTTGCTTCACGTATTGATTGACGCAAGCGTCACGCTTACAAATAAATGTAAATGGGATGGGTGAAAACATCAGTAACGCTGCATGTACATTGTTTACAAGTTCAGTGTACTTTTTAATGTTATATTACAAACAGAGTCAGTGTTGAAATAATTCTGAGTTTGTCAGTGGAATGGAAGCTGATTACAATGGAATGTAGCTGAATTTATCGGTTAGGTATATCATCGTGTATGAGCAGAGCATCCTTTAGATTAATGTACAGACTAATGTACAGTTAAACATACAGATACCAAGTGTGTATATAATGTGATTGTGCACTGATTAAAAGGGCACGCTTAAGATTCTTCATCCTTTAGTTAACCCGCACACATACACACAATCTAAAGCGTCTTCATCCTTTAGTTAACCCGCACACATACACACAATCGTAAGCGTCTTCATCCTTTAGTTAACCTGCACACATACACACAATCCTAAGCGTCTTCATTCTTTAGTTAACCTGCACACATACACACAATCTAAAGCGTCTTCATCCTTTAGTTAACCTACACACATACACACAATCCTAAGCGTCTTCATTCTTTAGTTCACCTGCACACATACACACAATCTAAAGCGTCTTCATCCTTTAATTAACCCGCACACATACACACAATCTTAAGCGTCTTCATTCTTTAGTTAACCCGCACACATACACACAATCTTAAGCGTCTTCATTCTTTAGTTAACCCGCACACATACACACAATCTAAAGCGTCTTCATCCTTTAGTTAACCTGCACACATACACACAATCTAAAGCGTCTTCATCCTTTAATTAACCCGCACACATACACACAATCTAAAGCGTCTTCATCCTTTAGTTAACCTGCACACATACACACAATCTTAAGCGTCTTCATTCTTTAGTTAACCCGCACACATACACACAATCTAAAGCGTCTTCATCCTTTAGTTAACCTGCACACATACACACAATCTAAAGCGTCTTCATCCTTTAGTTAACCTGCACACATACACACAATCTTAAGCGTCTTCATCCTTTAGTTAACCTGCACACATACACACAATCTTAAGCGTCTTCATCCTTTAGTTAACCTGCACACATACACACAATCTTAAGCGTCTTCATCCTTTAGTTAACCTGCACACATACACACAATCTTAAGCGTCTTCATCCTTTAGTTAACCTACACACATACACACAATCTTAAGCGTCTTCATCCTTTAGTTAACCTGCACACATACACACAATCTTAAGCGTCTTCATCCTTTAGTCACGGTTGGCCTAGTGGTAAGGCGTCCGCCCCGTGATCGGGAGGTCGTGGGTTCGAACCCCGGCCGGGTCATACCTAAGACTTTAAAATTGGCAATCTAGTGGCTGCTCCGCCTGGCGTCTGGCATTATGGGGTTAGTGCTAGGACTGGTTGGTCCGGTGTCAGAATAATGTGACTGGGTGAGACATGAAGCCTGTGCTGCGACTTCTGTCTTGTGTGTGGCGCACGTTATATGTCAAAGCAGCACCGCCCTGATATGGCCCTTCGTGGTCGGCTGGGCGTTAAGCAAACAAACAAACAAATTCATCCTTTAGTTAACCTGCACACATACACACAATCTAAATCCAGGCTGCTACCTCTGCAAAGCGGCACCTTTTTGACAAATTAACATCAATAGGAATTCACGTTCAATCATTTGCAGGTTCCAACTCGTGCGCCTTCAACAACGGTGGCTGTGAATTCCTGTGTTTGCCGACGCCCAGTGGTGGGCGGACCTGCGCCTGTCCCGATGGCGTCGACCCACGAGTTTGTCAAGAGACCAACAGGACGTAACGGATCACATTCAGCACAAATGCTCCCCGCTTATACTCCACAAAATTTTCCAGTGAATGATGACGCATTTTTTCTCTAGTTTACTTTGTTTTTGTTAGGTGCTTCGGCTGCTGAATGTTATATAGATGTTCTCAGTTAACTTACACTCGTAAAGTGTAAGTTGTCAAAGCTTGAAAGGTTAAATAACCGCTGAAATTGGCAAAGCTTGAACGTTTAAGTAACGCTTGAAATTGCCGAAGGTTGAACATATAACTTACCCTTAAGTCGTTAAAGGTTGGACATGTAACTTACGCTTGAAATTGTCAACGGTTCAATGTGTAACATACACTTCAAATTGTCAACGGTTCAATGTGTAACATACACTTCAAATTGTCAAAGGTTGAACATGTAATTTACACCTAAAGATGTCAAAGATTGAACATGTAACTTGGACTTGAAGTTGTCAACATGTTCCTTACACTTTAAGTTGTCAAACTGTAACATGTAACCCACTCATGGAGTTGTAAATGGTAAAACAAGTAAGTAAGTCACACTTAAAACTGTGAGAAGGTTGAGCATTGAACTCATTCTCAAGTTACCAAATGTTGAACTTTTTATTTTTGAACGGCATGGGAGACAGAACCACACATACCTCGATCTCTTATCTGATGCCGTCCGACTCTAAACCTTTTTTTTTACTATACGTACATGGGTATATTAGAGCAATTTTATTATCCCAACAGTATTATACTCCGCACGAAATATTCAGTTTGAACGGTTGATGTAAACGATCCAATATGCGAATGTCTTTTGTAAGAATGGCAGATGTGACATAATAGTAATTTTGCAAAACGTAATCAACAACTGTGTTCATCTGCCCCCCCCCCCCCCTAAAAACAAACAAAAACAAACCCGTCCCCTTCCTGTACTACTTTAATCTCCCCCCCCCCCCCAGCACCCCCTCCACCGAGCCCCTTACCTATGTTCTACATCTACTTAGTCTGTGCCCCCTTGGCCTGCCTTGGTACCAAGGAGGCATTTAGTATCATTGCATATTTTGCCAAGGCATTAACGTTGTATATTACAAGGGCTTTTTCGTCGTTCATGTGTAACAGTGCCAGCACTGAGAATGTTGTTGTTTTGATTTCATGTGACTTGTGTGTCAGTTGAATGGTATTGTTTTTTGTATATTATGTCTTTTTTTTATTGGATGTACATTAAATACAGTAAATTTCTATTGAAAAGCTTTTGTTTTCACACCCCCTCCCCCCTCTCTTTACCCTTCTCACTTCACTGCCGCATGCGCTTTTTAGAATACGAGGGTCAAAATCTGTAGATAGCTCACGCGCGTCTTGTGTTTAAGTAAACATAAAGAAGAGTTTGCTAGTTTTGGATGTTCAAATGTTCAGAAATGTTTTGAAAAGTAAGAGTTCCTTTGCGAACTTCAACAGCAAGAAATAATGATTTCTATCATGGTGCACTGGCAACATAGAACATATTCATTAATTCATTTTAGTAGTACAGGGTAAAACATTATTTGCAGGGGCACACACACACTCGACTGAAGCTCCGTATCCCTCACAGAAGCATTGGGTCATGGGCAACAGTTGTTCTGAACTGTTTTTGTGTCTTAAATAATCCACCGCAAAACAAGCACACACTCTGACATCAAGTTCGTCCAAGAAACATTGCAATATATTTTATTCTTTCAAAAGTCGTGTAATTCAAGAAAGGGGTCGCTAGTAAAAGGTGTACAGGTGTTAATATCTTAAATAACAATGGAATCAACTGATATTTGTTCACTATCACTTTTTGGTGCTAACCTTATTATGATCATGCATCCACACTCGAGAGTCATACGGCTCTTGTTTCGTCCAACTGGGAACAAAACACTGTTTGGTAGACGTCCACTTGCAGAATTAAATGCGCGCGTACACATACTTTGAAGGCTTACAGTTGAGGTTCTCCATGATAGAGAGAGAGAGAGAGAGTGTGTGTTTTGTGTGAAGGTGTTCGTTTGTGTGTGTGTACGTGTGTGTGTGTACGTGTGTGTGTGTGTGTGTGTGTGTGCTGTCTTCAGCGAGGCAACACACATGGCTGGCAGTTGATATCGCTTACACGGAATCATAGTGACATGACTGCTCTAAAGTATTACAAATGGCGCGATTGAAGATGAATAAGTTACCCCGTGGTTGCATGTGAGTTGATGTATCACACCTGTTTTTTTTATCCAGCTTCTTGTTACGCCGAATCTTATACACAGCTTCTACCGCTGAGCATGAAACACGGCGTATCAGAAACTTCTGGGTAGAAAAAACTGTGTAACACGTCAATGGCATGGTAACTGAGAACGAGTTTGCTTTTCTGGTTTGCTGCTTGGAAAACATTGCGGTTGCTCAACCATGTCGCTTTTTGTGGAAGATCTGGTGTTGTAGGTAAAGCTGAATCAGTCTGATGAACACTTTAGAACAATGGCGGAAATGCAGCTACAGACTCCCATCGACGGTGTGCGTGCGTGTGATAGAAACAGAGACAGAGAGGGAGTCATGAGTTTTAATAGATCCTCTAGCATTAGGCTTTCAACAGATCCGCAAAGGATCTTTCTCCTACCCCCCGCGGGTTAGGGGGAGTCCCATATTGGTTGGGACGAGAAAAAATTTACCCGATGCTCCCCAGCATGTCGTGAGAGGCGACTAACGGATTCTGTTTTTCCTTTTACCCTTGTTGAGTGTTTCTTGTATAGAATATAGTCAATTTTTGTAAAGATTTTAGTCAAGCAGTATGTAAGAAATGTTAAGTCCTTTGTACTGGAAACTTGCATTCTCCCAGTAAGCCTAGGTAATATATTGTACTACGTTGCAAGCCCCTGGAGCAAATTTTTGATTAGTGCTTTTGTGAACAAGAAACAATTGACAAGTGGCTCTATCCCCCCCCCCACCTTCCCCCGTCGCGATATAACCTTCGTGGTTGAAAACGACGTAAAACACCAAATAAAGAAAGAAAGAATCTCAAGTTTCTCCTGGCAACGGAATCGCTCGTAGCGTTTGAATTTAGATATCTTCGATGTCGGCTTTGACACGCATTCAACAACAAAGTTGCGGATTAAGAGTTCAAATTCATCCAATTACTGTTTGGTAGAACAGTTGATATGTTGTGTTAACAGATAATACACTTACCTTGCGCTGTCTTAGCAAAAGCAATGACTTCCTGAGCTGTGATAAATCGTACATTTATTCCTACTGCGCATATGATAATAAGCGACTTGTCCCGGAAGTCGAACAACTATTGCGTTGAGTGTTATTGATAGCCATTTGTGTCTTCTGACTGACAAAACTAATTGACAAATATAACTTGAAACATTGCGATTCGTATCTGCCTTTCCTCCCCATTTCACTAGACATATTGTTAACTCAGTCTCTGACACGAGTTCGATCCATCAGATCCCCACTGAAGTGACTCTAATTTCCACCAGGAATAAAACGAGCCAAACGGTAGTCCATACAAGCGAATGATAAAACCAATGTCTGTGAATGGAATGATCGGGTTGTACTAGACGACTATAAGACTTTTTCTCCGTGTTATAGTTTCGCTATATCGTGTTGCGAGCTGCAGCGTCAAAGGCGTGTTACGTACTATGATTGTAAAGAATGCAAAGAATTGGTGCAAGGGTAATCGATTTTCACCGTGTGATTGTCACGACAACTTTCAAGCGCATACGTAATCTGAATTAGACCTTGGAGAGGCCGGTCGATTGCAAAGCGGAAGCAAACCTGATACATGCGCTGTCCCACATTTCCGGAACATTTCTGGAGATATATCATTCGCCCCCGTCCCCCCAAACTATCTCTCTCTCTCTCTCTATCTCTCTCAAC
>NC_090261.1:13378066-13428597 GCF_037325665.1 Littorina saxatilis | reverse complement strand
AGAAGGATAGCACGCTTTTCTGTACCATCTTCGTTTTAACTTCTGAGCGTGTTTTTAATCCAAACATATCATATCTATATGTTTTTGGAATCAGGAACCAACAAGGAATAAGATGAAAGTGTTTTTAAATTGATTTGGACAATTTAATTTTGATAATCATTTTTATATTTTTAATTTTCAGAGCTTGTTTTTAATCAAAATATAACATATGTATATGTTTTTGGAATCAAAAATGATGGGGAATAAGATGAACGTAAAATTTGAATCGTTTCATAAAATTTTTTTTTTTTTTAACAATTTTCAGATTTTTAATGACCAAAGTCATTAATTAATTTTTAAGCCACCAAGCTGAAATGCAATACCGAAGTCCGGGCTTCGTCGAAGATTACTTGACCAAAATGTTAACCAATTTGGTTGAAAAATGAGAGCGTGACAGTGCCGCCTCAACTTTCACGAAAAGCCGGATATGACGTCATAAAAGACATTTATCGAAAAAATGAAAAAAAAGTCTGGGGATTTCATACCCAGGAACTCTCATGTCAAATTTCATAAAGATCGGTCCAGTAGTTTAGTCTGAATCGCTCTACACACACACACACAGACAGACACACACACACACACACACACACACACACACACACACACACACACACACCACACACACACACACACACACACACACACACACACACACACACACACACACACGCACATACACCACGACCCTCGTCTCGATTCCCCCCTCTACGTTAAAACATTTAGTCAAAACTTGACTAAATGTAAAAAAGAAAGTATTTTAAATGCATTCTTCTAAACAATTAATTCTGCACGACATGTACAACAACTTTATTACTTGGGAAACTCCAAGGTTTTGAACGCGCAGGGGCCTGGTACACAGAATGTGAGGGAATTCAGATCAAACCGACGGGATTCAAAGAAATTGTGCCCAGGGATGCGGAGTTGTAAACAAAATATAAATATCCTCATTATTATCATTATAAAATAACCTGTTAAGTGTCTTATTTCACCACACCATTAAGTGGGGAAATAGATTTGACCCTTTGGTATCAGAATGCTATGTGTATCAGAAAATAATGTCAGCCGACCAGGATTTGCAACATGAAGATGTAATAATTGCTCCCAACCCAACCCAATCAAAGGGGTTGTCACATATTGATCTGGTTCTGATGTTGTTTTTGAGTCACTTGAGAAAAAGTGACTCTATGTAATCGGTCAGTGTTAGTCTGTCCGGCCGGCCGTCCGGCCGGCCGTCCGTAGACACCACCTTAACGTTGGACTTTTCTCGGAAACTATCAAAGCGATCCGGCTCATATTTTGTTTAGTCGTGACCTCCAATGACCTCTACACTTTAACGATGGTTTCGTTGACCTTTGACCTTTTTCAAGGTCACAGGTCAGCGTCAAAGGAAAAATTAGACATTTTATATCTTTGACAAAGTTCATCGGATGTGATTGAAACTTTGTAGGATTATTCTTTACATCAAAGTATTTACATCTGTAGCCTTTTACGAACGTTATCAGAAAAACAAGGGAGATAACTAGCCTTTTCTGTTCGGCAACACACAACTTAACGTTGGGCTTTTCTCGGAAACTATAAAAGTGACCGGGCTCAAATTTTATGTGAACGTGACTCCCAGTGACCTCTACACTTTGACGTCTGCTTTGGTGACCTTTGACCTTTTTCAAGGTCACAGGTATGTCTTGAAGGAAAAAAATTGAAATATCATATCTCTGAAACTATTCATCGGATTTGATTCAAACTTTATAGGATTATTCTTTACATCAAATTATTTACATCTGTATTGTGTTGTGAATAGCAATTTCTTCCTGTCCATCTGATGCCTCATATAATATTCAGAACTGCGAAAGTGACTCGATCGAGCGTTTGCTCTTCTTGTTTTGTCAGTGTGGTTTTTTTGTTCCGTCATGGATTGGTCAGTCTTTTGTCTCGTCTTGTTTTGTCTTGTCCTGAATCGTCTTTTTTGTGTGTGGTCCTGTTTCGTCTTGTCATATCCTGATGTGTTTTGTCCTGTCTTTTGGTTGGTTTGTTGTGCCCTTTCCTTTTTATAGCCTTTGACTTTACTCACGTTTTTGTCTCGTCTCAGTCGTGCGTTGAAAGGCCTCGTCCTGTCTCGTCTTGTAGTGCTACTTGGGTTCTTCTTTGCTGCTGGTAACAGCGTGGGGCTCGCTTAATTTTAACTATATTTTCAATACATTTGTTTACGTTTTCACAATAGATGAGAAAAAATCCAATTCAATTCCATCCAAGAAGCAGTGTATAAGCACTGCATTCAATAACGAATGTTTCTTATAGTTTTTATAGGTAAATTAATCTCGCGTGTTTCTCAAATATGTCGATCAAAAACGGGAATGGTCATACCCTTGCTCTCTTTGTACTGAAAGTTACTTTATAGCAGAAGTTTATCGTCAACTGAAACTGGTTTATTTGAAGAGTTCAGATATTCAACAGCACCAGACAACATTTTAAAATCAGCTGTGACAAGCAATGGTACAAAAACACCTGAAGTGACCAAAACGCTCGTTTCATGCGGTGTCATATCCTGAAACGACAAACGTGCGGGTTTTTTTTTGTTCTCAAACAAATCCACTCTGTCAGACGGGGAAAGGGCTGCTGTAAAGAGCTCATTACTGTTGATATTGAGATCTGAACACCAAAGGGCTACTGCTATAAAGAGCTCATTACTGTTGATATTGAGATCTGAACACCAAAGCAACCATATTCAAACCTAAAATACATCTAAATCACAATGAAAATTCCGTGTCACGCGCGGAACGTGCGTTATGGTGAAATTATTTGACACGTGACATTGTGTGTATGTGTTGAGCGATTCAGAGATAACTACTCGACCGTTCTCCGTGAAACTTTACATGAGAGTTCCTGGAAATAATATCCCCTGACGTTTTTTTTCTCTCATTTTATCGATAAATGTCTTTGATGACGTCATATCCAGCTGTTAGTAAACGTTGAGGCGGCACTGTCACACTCTAAATTTTTTTAATCAAATTGACGGAAGCAGTTTTCGACAAAGCCCGGACTATGGGATTGCATTTCAGCTTGAAAGCGTAACAGTTAATTAATGAGTTTGGTTATTAAAAAATAATAATGGTATTATCACCGATATCAGTATTGATGTCAAAATGATATGCGCCGACATATTTATTTTGAGGAAAACGAGACGATTTGCCAACCACGCTTGCGTTCTCGCGTCTGTAACAGATGTCCGCGGGCCATGTGGTCCGATCGCGTTGTTGTAGTTGTAGTTAAACAATTCTTTCCAGGGAAGTGCTTTTGAAATAAATGTTTTAATTGAAAACGGTTACCCAAATATGTCCGTTTATTTCAGTATAAACACAGGAGACGTTTTTGTCTATTTGCAGCTTTACTATTGTCTCGTTTTGTGTGTGTGTGTGTGTGAGAGTCATTTCGTCTAGTCTGTCTGTCTGTGGAGCAATTTTTTGATTAGTGCTTTTGTGAACAAGAAACAATTAACAAGTGGCTCTATCCCATCTCCCCTCTTTCCCCGTCGCGATATAACCTTGAATGGTTGAAAACGACGTTAAACACCAAATAAAGAAAGAAAGAATGGTAAGAAAGTAATTTATGTTATACATAATTATGATTCCGTTATTGTGTTCGTAAATAAAGTCTGATATGATTTGTGACACAGTTTGTTTATTGAACATAGGTTTGTTTTTATTGTAGGTTATTTTTATACCCCCCGCGGGTTAGGGGGAAGAATTTACCCGATGCTCCCCAGCATGTCGTAAGAGGCGACTAACGTACGGATTCTGTTTCTCCTTTTACCCTTGTTAAGTGTTTCTTGTATAGAATATAGTCAATTTTTGTAAAGATTTTAGTCAAGCAGTAAGAAATGTTTAGTCCTTTGTATTGGAAACTTGCATTCTCCCAGTAAGGTCATATATTGTAGGCTACTACGTTGCAAGCCCCTGGAGCAAATTTTTGATTAGTGCTTTTGTGAATAAGAAACAATTGACAAGTGGCTCTTTCCCATTTTCCCCCTTTGCACGTCGCGATATATCCCTTCGTGGTTGAAAACGACGTTAAACACCAAATAAAGAAAAGAAAGGTTATTTTTATGCCTGCATACTATTGTGCGGTATGTATGTAAATGTATGTAGTCTTAAATAAAAAAATATTTTGTAATAAAAAAAAGAAGGGGGTTGTGGCTTATGCATTATGTCGTTGCGTGAATGAAGTCTTCTGTAAAGAGTGGAAAGAGTGTGGCATACCAGTAATAATGATATGAATATACAACAAAACATTACTTTGATTGTTGTGCAATGTACGATAATATATTATATACGCGTTTTTCGCACAGTGTGAGGGGAAAAACTACATTGCGGTATTTTCTACACAGCAAAGCACGAGACTATGCTAATATTTTTTAATTTTGCTGGGTGTTTTTTAACAGTTATACGATTTCGTAGCTTCTGTTTTTGACAGGCTACAGCTTGAAAGGATTCAGAAAAGGGAAAGGTTTATTTATGGAACGTCAAGTCACAGAAAGTACAGAAAAGGCAATGTGTGAAACAGAGAAAAGAATTGTCGGTTTAGCTCCCGGTGTTGATATTAGTTTCTCCAATAATGAACAATGTGACTATCAATATGACTCCCGCAGTGGGGCACTGCGGTTATGAAATTAAAGGCCCCTCCTGTTTTTGGAACCGCAGGAGCTTTCTAGTTTGCTGTTAGGTAGATTTTTGGTTCCTCTTTCCTGTCATGCTCTCTTTTTCTTCATGAATTCTTTTCTTTTTTCTGCCTTCTTGCTCATTCACCTGTATTTTTTCCAAAAATCTCTTCTCTTGCCGCTTGTCTCGCGATTCATGTATAGTTTAATCTGTTAGTGTTCTGATGTAAGTCCAGCAGTAGATAGGTTAAGCCTATTTTAACATACTGGAAACTGGTAATCTTCCAGTAGGTATTAATTTAGTTTTACTAAAGCCTGCTGGGACACAAGTAATGGGTTAGTGCATTTGTAAACAGGAATCGCTTGACAAGTGGCCCCCTTCATCCCCCCCTTCCTCGTCCTGATATGGCTCTGCGTAGTCGGCTGGACGTTAAGCAACAAATAAACAAACAAACAAACAAAATCAATATGACTATCAATATTGTGACATACATTTATAAACTAGAGGAATACCCGGCTTTGCCGGGTGAATCGCGAGACAGAGACAGACAGCGTGGCGGTTCACCACAATCACCTTTGAAGGCGAAGTCCTCTCAAACGGGATTGAGAATTTTAGAGGTTATTTCTAAGCCCTATATATCAAAGGCCAGAACATACAGACAGACAGACAAAAGCCGCCAGACCCCATCACAAACAGAACTCTACAATCCACAGGTGTTGCCTCCACACACACTCGTTCTTTTGTGAATTTTATTCGGTGTTTCCGATGGCAACAGGTAACAACCGTCACCTGTTACAGTGATTGCGTAGATCAGAGAATGTGTAGCAAGGGGCCCGGATTGCCAATTTGTTATGTAATCAATCAATCACATTTTCTGTAGGGAACCATCCACTGAGTGTCAACATTGTGTGTGAAATAAAGATAGCATGTGCTTTAATAATGTTTTGTGCTTTCAGGTTACATTGGTGGGTCCTTGAAGGTGGATCAATTCCAGTGTGACGTTACCAGAGTGTACTCGCGTTTATTTGGAAACAAATTGAAGACCACAGTGTTGTTTATGTTATGATTGTGTGTGCGTGTGTCTGGGTTTGCTTCTGCGTTGCTTCACTTGTTTGGCTTCTTCTTCTTCTTCTTCTTGGCGTTCGCAGAGGTTACACGATCAATCCAGCACTGGTGATAAATGTTGTTGTTTTCTCCAACTCCTGTCGACTGCCGTATAGTTTGACTTGTTTGGCTATGGCTTCTTCGTGCGTGTGCGTGCGGATGAAGAAGAGCAAGCATGAGTGCGTGTGCGCGTACGTTTTAGCTTGTACTTCTCTGCTTTTGGCTTTGTGCGTGTGTGTGTGCGAGCAAGTTTCTACCTCCAATGCAGTACGTAACAACATTACAATGAATTTCACATCTGATCAAAGGCTATGCTCACCAAAACAAAACACATAGAAATAGAAACAATTGTCCGAATTTAAGTTGATATTTCGCGTCCGTTCAACTCGTACGAGTAGTACTTTGTTAATAATCATAGTAGCTTCACATATGTGTAGATTGCTAACGTAGGAGGTGTGTTAAAACGGCCAATCCTGCGCACTTGTAATTTTCCCTAATATTATACGACAATTCTTCACTGTCTGGAAACTCGTATTTGAGAATAATTGCAAAATCTGATAAAGAAACCCGTAATGGAGATTTGTTGCGTCTTTGTCCGAATTGTAACACTGTCTGTTTGCTTGTACGTCTGTGCGGTTGTTCGTTTGTCACTTTGTCTCTGTGGTCGTTTGTCTGTGATGTTTGCTTGTTCGTAACTGAATATTTTCTTGTTCATCTGCCTCGTACTTTGTTTGCTCGTGTAATTCTGTTCACTGTCTGAATGAGTTTGATTGTCGGGCAGATATCGCGCAAACTGAAACTCGTTCTTGGATTTAGAACTTCTCTGTTAAATCATGTGAACGCCTTGTGATTTTCTTTTTTCAATAAGGTCCAATTTCTCTGCAAATCAGAGTTCATGGCTGCGTATAAAATTTTTATTGCGATTTCCTCTCTGCGAGGATTTTACCGTGTACATAGGGTAAAATAATGCTTAATTTCGTGCCGGAAACAGTTGTAAAAACAACCCACCGAATTTGATTAGGTAGGAATCTCCTTTCAATAATAATTCAATTTTGTTAGTTTCTCCCTTGCCGATGAGACATTCACGATGTATTTAATGCAGGTTAACGTGATAATATATTATACCGTGTAATACTTAGTACAAAATGCCTCTCTTTAAATGTGAATGGTTCACCGAAAAGGACGATTGTATCAACAACAAAAAGTAATGGATAGTCCCTACAAGAAGGACTTTATTGTTCTCACAAACCAATCGAGGCCACAAATGTAATAATGAATATGAAAAGAAGAAGAAAAAAAGTAAAATCGAATGATTAAGAGTGTCCTCCCACATATATATATATATACCAGCAGCGAAATCAAACGTGCCCCACCCCCTTGAGAATCTATCTCCTAACTCGAGATCAATGAATCGTGCCCCTAGTGCTAAGGTTTGTGAGAATAATGTCGTTCTTAAACACACACACGCAACACTCACAAATTCATTTCAAAACCCTTTATTGCACAAACACCATCGAGCCGAACACGAGGAGAGATCGACAACCCAGTACAGCGGAGGGGAGGCAACCACACCAGGTTGGCATCGCCTGAAAAAGTAAGTAAAGTTATTTTAAAATATGAAACAGCACGCCTGTAAGGGGAACCCCGGTTTCATTAATCTATAACATTGGAGATAGGCTCTGGAGGGCCAGTTTTTATTTTTACTGCTCGTACTAGGGGCACGGTTTGTTGTTCTCGGAGTTTCGAGATCTGGGAGGCCATTTTTTTTATCATTAAAATGAACGAAGCGAAAGAATAATTTTTTTTTTGCTGCTCGTACTGGGGGTCCATATGGCAATTTTTGAATTCATACGTCAACGGGCAAGCAAAAATGCTTTTTTTTTAGATTCACAATTTGAAAAACTGGCTTTGTATTTGTGATTTAAATGAAGCGAGAATAATTTTTTGCATCTTTCTGATCAGACTGTAGAATGGCATTCGCAATTATTCTTTGAATATAGCAACATAGTGTAAATCTAACAAGCTGAGTTCTTTCCGTTCCAACAAACAGGCAGATGTTATTTTTCACGGAAAGAGTTGAAAAAATGGCTTTGTATTCGTCACATGATGCTGAAAGAAGCAAATAAATCTACATTTTGCATCTTTCTGCTCACTGATCAGGCTGTACAATTCACAATTATTATGTTACATTATTGCTGCTGTTGCTATGAAATTCGTCTTAATAAGGATGTTTTACTGTGACTGCACATCAGTCTTGAACATTTCTAAATAGTTTACGGTCTGAAACAATTTTTTTGCCAATGCTTTAATCTTCATGCATTATATTTACTCAAGATAAAAGAACAAAAAAATGGACCGCTAAAAAAACAATGTATTTGCAGCAATAACAGCACTTTATTATCCATTAAAATGGAATTTTTTTAAGCATTATTTTTCTATTACTCGGAATCTTTCTTAACACTACTTCTACCCAGTGAAACAAGATAAAAGCGCGATCAAATTTAGAACTATTGCAACTAAATCTGTTTATAAAAAGAAGAAATATTTACAATTTTGGTGTTGCTATAACTCAACATGAAACGATTAAAATACTAAATCTGCACCAACAATATTTCTTTCTTTATTTGGTGTTTAACGTCGTTTTCAACCACGAAGGTTATATCGCGACGGGGCGGAAAGGGGGGAGATGGGATAGAGCCACTTGTCAATTGTTTCTTGTTCACAAAAGCACTAATCAAAAATTTGCTCCAGGGGCTTGCAACGTAGTACAATATATGACCTTACTGGGAGAATGCAAGTTTTCAGTACAAAGGACTTAACATTTCTTACATACTGCTTGACTAAAATCTTTACAAAAATTGACTATATTCTATACAAGAAACACTTAACAAGGGTAAAAGGAGAAACATAATCCGTTAGTCGCCTCTTACGACATGCTGGGGAGCATCGGGTAAATTCTTCCCCCTGACCCGCGGGGGGTACCAACAACATATAGAAACCTGAGGAATATACCAGTTCTTTGCTAATACTATTGCTGAACAGCAACAAGAATGTTTTTTCTTCTCTGTGCTAAGACCATAAGCTGCATAAATCAACAAAAGCACACCTCATTCGAAAGTAAATTGTTTAGAATACAAAAGGGGCAATAGACGATGCTCGAACGTACCTATCGAGTGTGTGTGGGTTGTTGAAAGTTGCGCCCCTTGAAACACTGAGGCAAAACAATGCGACTCATTATTTCTTGAGCCAATCGATCTAGGCATCTCAGTGACGTGCAGAGTTATCAAGAGTTGACGCCATTTTCATGTTGAAAATATGCACATCAGAACTCCTACTTAGCGCTGCCATGGTCGCTTCTGTGCAATATCGGCGACTAAGCGTTTTGCCAACTGAACTATGTTTATACATTCCACAAAAAGCTCGGTTGGCGAAACACACATCGCTGGCGACACTGCAGACAAGTGATTGATGTGGCGGCGAAAAGTCTGCTCCAACGTGCATGTTTTGATTCGGAAAGGGTGAACGTTTTTGTTTTCACACGGGTTCAACTAATCAATGAAATTGTTTTACCGCAATGGCTTTATGGGGGGCACAGCTCTAAAACAATGATTTCTTTTTTAAACGAAACATATTTCCGAAAAATAGTTCTTATGTGCAAAATGACAAGCCAATTTGTAAAACATCTTTTTTTTTTTAAAGAAGATTGAAAACTCGTCCAGTACTGTTCAGCCAACATGTACATTTTCTTAAGGAAAGGACTATGAAATGCAACGAGAACGTTGTCTCAAAACTGTTCGCGTAAAATACATACAACTATTGTTGCAACATGAACAGATATAGCTGCTTCTGTTTTACAAAACACCATTTTTTTTAATACAACAGACCAGCATTACTGGCAATCCCTGTTCAAAACTCTGTCAATTTCTGATATGTTTTTGGATATCCACGAACTGACTTCACATCAGTTTTCTTTTTAAAAGGTATATTCCTGAAATCTTTAAAATCGGACTTTTCCCCACATAAAGCCTTAACAGAATTAAAAACAAATTAAAAATAAAATACGGGGCACTTTTTATTTTGTTTGACATAAGAAAAAAGATTGTTTTTCCATTCCGAGCGTACAGTAGACACAAGTAGTAAACGAAACTAGTACGAACGTAGTTTTCAATTACAGTATTTAGAACACAGGAACGGGCGCCCTAGCTCTTTTGGATCAGAGTTCCGATTCTTTATCATACTTTCCCGGCGCTTAATGTCTAGCAGGCGAAAGTAGTGGGATTTTAGGAAGAGGAATCCGAATTCCAGCGTTAATGCAGTCTAGTTCAAGAGGTAAAGGAAAAACTTTAGGCCAGTAAAGAAAAACGCTGTATGTATGCGAATTCTAGGGGACTTGTGAGCGGCAGTTTCGTTGGGGATAAACAACGTTTTAGAATGTCTGCTGCACTAAAAACCGGAAAACATACTTTATACTTTTATTTTTGGACGAAAATTTGTCATACAGCTTAAAAAAAAAAAAAAAAGGCACTTATGATATTGTTATTGGAAAATAACGAACAAATCAAAGACTCCTACCATTTACCGGAAAAAGTCATTTGTATATATAAAATGCAGAAAAAATGGTAGTTCTAGCTGTGTTTGGGCCAACAAGTAAAACGTTTTTTTTATTTTAGTTATATTTTTATCAACTTTTAATTTGTCAGCTTTAAAAAGAACATTTAATAAGTAGAGTTATGTCGAAACTTGTTAAAAGAAATCCCTACATGACTGGGCAAATCATTTTAAATTGCAGCAAAAACTGATGGTTGGAGAAAAAGGATGAAATACTTTTGCGACTACAAGTGAAACTGAATTTACATACAGTGACACTACAATTGAAACAAAGCAACTTTCAGTTACAAGTGAAATGAAATTACCGAATGGCGATGCTTTAGAAAAACAAGATACGCTTTTAGCAATAGCTACAAAATCCTGCAATGATACTTTCCTACAATGGGGGTAAAATGTGCGTGCGTCAGAAATGGTGGTTCCTACCTGACTGCCGCGATGAAAGGTTGCCGATGACAGAGCTTCACGTTCCGACGTCGAGGTATGATGACATCACCTGCAAAGAGCAACAATTCAGTTTTCGACAAAACTAATGCAAACACAAAAAGAGGAGAAAATATAGTAATCTCTGCAGAGAAGTTACAAATTCAACAGGAAGAGCGCATTGTTACAAAAGAAAAGTTAAGCAGTAGTTGAAAAAATACTAGACTTGGAAGCGTGTTTTGGCTACAACCAGTGATCGGTGCAGTAGGCATAAAGAGGGTAGTTGGGACTTTTAAGATCAATATTGCAGAATTGTTTTTACTTATATATGAATGAAAGTTTGTCAGTTTCACACAAAACGTGTGCAAAGCACGGTCTAACAAGAGATTTGAAGGAAGCGGGAAACAAAGAATTGGACTAGCGAAGAAAACGTGAGGAGAAAAACGTTCGAAAGCTGGAGGACAAGAATGCAGGAAAAATTATTAAACACGGACATATTGACGATAATTACCTTTAGACCACGGAAAGATGTTCCCATCCTTCAAGGAAGCATCGATGACCACAGCCGACAGAGAACTTGATGAAGTGACGTCAACAACCTGTGCAGGAAAGAAGGAAAACGTTAGCAAACTGAAAAACTCCACACATAATTATTCCCTCACTCATACTATTAGGCAAAAAAAAAAAAAAAAATAGGTGTGGTTACGGTAACATAGCCAAAAAAATAGGGTAGGAAGGTAGGCAATCACTTTTTTTTTTTTTAACTTTTTTTTCTAATGTGTACAAATTAAACCTACTTGACAGGGAAATAAGTGTGCGACTCGGGCGACTGTGCTTTCGTTGCGTTTTCTGCACTCGGTTTTTTTTTTTTTTTTTTTTTTTGACAAATGTAACAAGAAATTCCTCCGAGGTAGGAAAAACACCCCCGTCCTTACCATTCTCACTGCCACCAACTGAGAAGGTTATTTCCCTTTGACCATTAATATGTCCCTCTATAAGTCCTTGTATAATTTTAATCCACCAATAACTCCCTAACCGTGTGTTTGACTGGTCCCAATTTTTGTAAGGACCGTCTCAGGAATGTATAGAACCTGTTCACCAAGTTTGGTGACGATCGGTCCGTTCATTCTTGAGATCTATATGCGAACACAAACAAACAAACAAACACATCGACCGAATCCTATACACACCCCTATACCGGGGGTGTAATAAAAAGTTATAGGGTCGGCCCTTAAAAATTGGGTAGGTCGGGTTACCGTAACCACACCTATTTTTTTTTTTTTAGGCCTAATGCAAACACAAAAAGAAGAGAAAATATAGTAATCTCTGCAGAGAAGTTACAAATTCAACAGAAAGAGCGCATTGTTACAAAAGAAAAGTTAAGCAGTAGTTAAAAAAATACTAGACTTGAAGCGTGTTTTGGCTACAACCAGTGATCAAACAGCACAACTCGGTGCAGTAGGCATAAAGAGGGTAGTTGGGACTTTTAAGATCAATATTGCAGAATTGTTTTTACTTATATATGAATGAAAGTTTGTCAGTTTCACACAAAACGTGTGCAAAGCACGGTCTAACAAGAGATTTGAAGGAAGCGGGAAACAAAGAATTGGACTAGCGAAGAAAACGTGAGGAGAAAAACGTTCGAAAGCTGGAGGACAAGAATGCAGGAAAAATTATTAAACACGGACATATTGACGATAATTACCTTTAGACCACGGAAAGATGTTCCCATCCTTCAAGGAAGCATCGATGACCACAGCCGACAGAGAACTTGATGAAGTGACGTCAACAACCTGTGCATGAAAGAAGGAAAACGTTAGCAAACTGAAAAACTCCACACATAATTATTCCCTCACTCATACTATGGGCCATGATTTTCTTCATCATGACAAATCTTTGACACTGAACAAGCATAAATACAAGAAAGGATGCCAAGCATGCCACAAACAAAAGAAGCTAGAAAATAAGGAAACAAGAAAATGTTAAACTGCGAAATAGTCAACTAACTTGATTACCTTCAATAATATTAAACCTAGACCACAGGCGGAAGGTATCGTCCACTGGACTACTACTATCACAGAAAGACTACAAGGTCTGTCACTCACCTTCGAGTCAGGGGCGGACCTAGTTGTGGGTAAGGGGGGGGTTCCAAATAGGAGCAGGGGTCCAGGGGCCGCTCAGGCCCCGGTGGGGTCCATGGGCAAAGCCCTGGTGGGGGGTCTGGGGGGCTTTGCCCCCCAGATGCTGAAGGAATTTTATTTTTTTAGGTCAATCGGAGGCCTCTCGTGGAAGATAACAAGGTAAAAAAAAACACGGATGGGGGGTGGGGGGGGGGTTCCGGGCACCCAGGAACCCCCCCCTAGGTCCGCCCCTGCGAGTCTTCTGTGTTCTTGGACTTGGAGTCGCTTCCTGGGGAAAAATATTGTTCAAGACGTTTGCCTCTTCCTACAGTCAAATAAATACAGTTGAATGATTGTTTGAACTATTATGTGCCTTTATTTTTCAGCTTCCGTCCGCTGCAGGTTGTTTTAACCATCATTTGGACGACGTTTGCGAGCCGCTAATCCACTTGGAGACAAATCATGTATCCGCACCGAATATGCATACCAGAGCTCATTGGTCTAAAACATATGTAAATATTGTGCAGCAAAGGGAAGCTACCCACGGAAAAATAATCATCGGAGTACATGATTTGTCTGCAAGTGGATTAGCGGCTCGCAAACGTCGTCCAAATGATGGTTAAAACAACCTGCAGCGGACGGAAGCTGAAAAATAAAGACACATAATAGTTCAAACAATCATTCAACTGTATTTATTTGACTGTAGGAAGAGGCAACCCGTCTTGAACAATAGTTTCCCCCAGGAAGCGACTCCAAGAACAAAGAAGACTCGAAGGTGAGCGACAGACCTTGTAGTCTTTCTGTGATAGTAGTAGTCCAGTGGACGATACCTTCCGCCTGTGCCTAGACTAGCAGGCCTTGATTTGAAGACCGGGGCGCACGATTCAAACGGGAGAAAACAAACCGCGGGTTCTGATTCGTTGAAATCACAACACATCTCCGTTTCAACCAATCCAACACTGCGGGTGGCTCCCGTTTGGATTGCAACTTTGTCGTGCACCTCGGCCCAGAACTCGTAGAACAAACTTAGGAAAGCACCGAACCCTTTTTACACCCTGCACCCCAGATCGCCGATCAAATGACTAAATTAATCAATTTAATATGCTCAAGCCTCGGAGCTCAATTCGTCAATTCCTTTCACGATAGATATGATTAAAGAGATTTGCATCAAAACTGAGTAAGTCCAAACTGCGACTGGATGGTGAGTCGATGACTGATTTACGATAAAATTCAACAATATCAACAGCCTTTTAGGCAGATTCTTTTATTAAACTGTGGCACATAGTCATGTACACACTATTGATGGGCATATTTAGAGTTGAACTACAAAGAATATGTTTGGGAAAAAAATATCTTAAAGATAGGGTGTCCACGCCGCCATCTTGGAGAGTTTTCTGCCGAATTGGGCCGATTTGAAGAGTTTGGGGAATCTAGTGTACCTTAATTAAGACACACCTGGCTCGGTTTGCTCAATAAAGCACCAGAAGTATGCTAAATAATTAAATAAAAATGAGTAAATTGGCATTTGGTCGCGACCGAGCTCTCCACCATTTGAAGATTAAAATTGGCCGTCAAGACTGGTTTTCGTCGCCTGTGCTCGCCGAGACGGCTGCTGTCATGACAACTGGCAAAAAATGGCGGACGAACCGGACGTATCGCAAAGAGCTAGTTCATTTCTCAACGAAATTGAGTCCACGGAATGAAAAGGAAACCAATGACAGAACCTGAACGGAAGCGAGGCAGACGACAAACTACAGCAGAACGCAACAAGCGAACCATATTCATAGGATATCAATGGGAACGATGGATACAGGAGGCTGTAAAAGTGTAAGTGTAACCGTTGGGGCAGAATCCGCCGGCGCCGATGAAGCGCTCGCAGAAATCCTGCTAGATTTGTAAGTACGACAATCCAAGTTCTTGTTGTGTAGATCTATACTTTTTCCTGGCCGAAGCCTCATTACATTTTTAATCAGTAATGCTTGCTGGTCCTGCCATTTCACGAAAATGGACCAGCCACTGTTTGTATCCATGTGCACTGACTTTCGTAAATTCCGTCACTTGAACTCAGAACTGTCATTTTCTTCACCGCGATACACAGTTCATTGCGAAGATCTTCCTCAGTAAATCGTTCAGATTCCACGTACGATTTGTTGTCAAGAAACAACTCCAAACGAAAGTTTCAAATCAAACTCATCATCCTCCATCTTGCTTGTCGAAGCACTAAAGTACTGTATCGATGTAGATCTAATGAATGCTTGATCAAGCGAGCGCATGCATACGTATTTTTTTGTGGCTGTGGCGGCTGATTCTAGTTGTTATGTTTTCGGAACACAAAGTGATGAATTCTCAGTGAACGCACTATACAGAGAGTAAGGCCAGCTTTGCTAGTGACACGCTAGGGTCCGCGCTATACTGTTAGGAGGGGGGGGGGGGGGGGGGTGGGGGTGTGGGTAACGCCAAGAACCTATCGCCAGGCGAGTCTAACATCACTTACACATGGCTGTGCTTTGTGTACACGGGTGTCTGAGACTGTCTAGCGCCACCATTGTTTCTGTTGCTATTTATAAACTATGACGTGGACATCATTTGTAAACATTGCCGAGCAGGATTTGTGCTCGGAACAGCTGATTCTGTGACAGTGTGCAGCCAAGAGGCATAAGTGAAACGGGAACAGTCATGAGGATGCAGACAGATTTTCAATACATTCATCATGTTCTCTTTTAGAAAATTAGAACAAAAAATAACAAGAGGAGAACTTCGAGAAGTAACAGGAGAATGTACGCAACAATAAGCTTTATTTTTAGGGGGATGGGTGTGTGTTGGTGTGATTGTTCCTTTGTATATTTATCATTCATTTGTGTTTATACAGTGGATCCCACTTTTATAAGACCCCCCACTTTCAGACTCCTTTGACCTTCCATTTTAAGACATTGTTTACTCAGAATTTGTTTTCATAACCTCGTTAATTTATTCCCATTTAAAGACTCCCTCCTGTTCATGAACTGATTTTCTCAGATTTCATAGATCACATTCCTGTACTTATTTTTCAATATTCTTCCAGTGATATATAAAAAGGAATATATTACTCCCTACTTCAATACTGTATACATTTGTCAAATTATTCAGCCAGGAAGGTGTTACAATCTTTTGAGAAGTTGGCAGGAGGCGCTCCATGCTTTGACTGAAGGAGTTCTGTACCTCCCAACTATTATTAAATAAAATAGCAGGGGGCCTAAAATGTAGTCATACGCTCTTCATGGTTTCTTTGTGTAAATCATGTGGAGAAAATTACATCTTTACATAGCGTATGGTATGTTATGTAATGTGTATGTGCACAGATGCATATTTTGAAAAACTCACACATACTTTTTTTTCATTTACCAGTTACTATGCGAAGACACAAGAACAGCAATCTTTTACATCTATCAAGGCAACTGGCGGACGACAACCAGTGATGCAGGAGTCAGATGTTTCTTAATTTCATCTGTAGAGGAGTCGGTGTAAGTCAATAAATCTATAATTTGCACATTGCTGTCTCTGAACCAAATGAAATGGAAGAGTGAATGATGTTTTATTGTGTGTGTGTGTCAGAGTGTGTGTGTGTGTGTGTGTGCCTGTGTTTTCATTTGTTATTTAGACAATGTAATTAGTTTCAAAGAAATACATGCCATAGAATGAGTGCAGGTGAGTGGTCATATTTTTAATTTGTTTAGTTTTCTATCAAGATCATGTGTATATAATATTTATTTGTATAAGCAAATCGGCCGGGATTGCATAAGCTGCCATTGGTTTGAAAATAACTGTCTCTTTCTTTATTATTGCGTTTTTGCGGAGAAACAAATGGTTACAGTTAGAGGACAAGACAATTATTATTATTAATAAATGAAACAACAAATGCACACAAATATACTCAATTGACAAGAGCATTGTTCAATTTTATTTGATGTAAATCTCAAGACCACAGCCACACATTCTCTCTGAACAGTTCAAGGGGGAAAAACATGAAACTAGTGTCTGGATTCTAAATTTCACTGTTTGAGAGATCTCAATAACCCAGAGCCATTGTTGTATTACTTCCACAGCTGCACCATGTTGTCAATGAGCACTCTTGGCTGCTGTCGTATGACCAGGGACCTAGGGTATGCAGTCATGGAGACCTGCTTTGAAGGCTCTACAAGATGAGCAAATACTTCCTGAGAAACATCCCCAACTACTGAAATTTCAGGTACATATAATAACAGTTTTTGATCAGCAAAAAGGACACATTGTAACTCTTTCAGACGTTTTAGACTCGAATAAATGATAGTTCAAATTAAATTTAAAATAAACATCAGTTCAGTCAAATTGTGGAAACTGTTAAAATGTGAGGTGCGGGATAGATTGAATAAAAACTCTAAATGTAGAAAGTCTAGATAAATACAAAGAAAAAACATTTTTCCTGTGCTTCTTCAAAAATTCAAAAGCAGGGACTGTTTGTTCAAATTTGCTATGCTCTCTACCATCATCCTGAACTCAGGTCAAAATGAGTTCAGCTCACTCTCTCCCTGACAGGATGCCTTGAGTTTCCTTGTCTGGCAAGGAAACCGATATTTTTACATATGTAATGTATTATAATTTACTAGTAATACCCGTGCTCCGCATGGGATTTTTTCTTCTTCATTAATTACAGAGTTAATTATGAATAAGAAACAACAAAAACGTGTTCAATGTGCAATGGCAAGCGCCTACAGAACAAAATGCCATACATTTATTGGGAGAGATAAAAAAGGGCACAGTGGTGGATTGGCCATGACTTGTGCAGTGACAACAGTAACATATTAAATTTAGAAGTAATTGCGACAAAGTTACCCCAAAAAAGCGCTAGCACACACAGAACAACAAAATGTGATAAAACATCAAACCTAAGAAAAGGAGCGTTCAATGTGCAATGAACTGCAAACCATTTACACAGCAGCAAACATGTGACGCTTTCTGAAATTTCGGTCAATGTAGTGATATTTTCTTTTTACCCGGCTCGGCGCTTGAATACACTTTCTTTGTTTTCTTGCATAGCTGCTCGCCATTAGTAATGCAAGAATCTACAGTTTGGTGAAGACAGACAGTTACGAAGGAAAGGCTAAATGCGGCCAAACAAAACAAGAAGGGCAAAGCCCATACGACTCACATGCTTGACATCAAATAACTAAACCTAGCAATGACATCATACACTAAGAACTGCTTTACACATTTTTCCTACCAAAATACATGTGACCTTGACCCAAGGTCAAGGTCATCCAAGGTCATGCAACACAAAGCTGTTAATTCAAGACATAGGAAGTACAATGGTGCTTATTGGCCCTTTCTACCATGAGATATGGTCACTTTTAGTGGTTCACTACCTTATTTTGGTCACATTTCATAAGGGTCAAAGTGACCTTGACCTTGATCATATGTGACCAAATGTGTCTCATGATGAAAGCATAACATGTGCCCCACATAATTTTTAAGTTTGAAACAGTTATCTTCCATAGTTCAGGGTCAAGGTCACTTCAAAATATGTATACAATCCAACTTTGAAGAGCTCCTGTGACCTTGACCTTGAAGCAAGGTAAACCAAACTGGTATCAAAAGATGGGGCTTACTTTGCCCTATATATCATATATAGGTGAGGAATTCAATCTCAAAAACTTCAGAGAAAATGTGAAAAATGTGAAAAATAGCTGTTTTTTAGACAACATTTATGGCCCCTGCGACCTTGACCTTGAAGCAAGGTCAAGATGCTATGTATGTTTTTTGGGGCCTTGTCATCATACACCATCTTGCCAAATTTGGTACTGATAGACTGAATAGTGTCCAAGAAATATCCAACGTTAAAGTTTTCCGGACGGCCGGACGGACGGACGACTCGGGTGAGTACATAGACTCACTTTTGCTTCGCATGTGGGTCAAAAAGTGGCTACATTGACCGAAATCTCAGAAAATATGACACATGGGAGTGAAATAAACACAGCATTAAATGAGCAAATAGTGTGCACAGTACAAAAAAAAGTTTGACACATTAGCAAATAGGAATGAAAAAGTAACCCAGTGGTAAATATACAGTGGGTTCTGTGAACAATAACAAATCATATAATTGGGAAAGAATAAAACAGCGTTAAATTGTGCCCTTTTCTTAGATTTCAGTCAATGTGGACAGTCTGAAAATTCAATCAATGTGACAAAATCCTTTTGTCACGCTTCAAGTTCAACCAAGATGATGAATGCTAGTTAAAATGTGTAAAAGAATATATAACACCAATCATATAATTGGGAAAGATATCTCGTCGCAGTACCCCGACAGCTCGAGTCACCCACAATGAAACGTTTGTACGATTGACTGGACTTAAACAAATTAGCGGCTACATTGACATAAGTGAGGGACATAAATGTGCAAAAAAATGTGCCCAGAGAACAATAGTTGAACACATCACCATATATGTCTTGAGACGGGAAAAAAACAGCACTAAATGGAACAAAATTTGTACACTTCAGCAAACATGTGAGTGAAAAATAAAATGTTAACTCTTACACTGGTGCAATTCTGTAACACATGTTACATAGCCACTGGTGAATTAACAGAGAAAAATAACAAAAAACGGTCATAATATTATAGGTTTTCGCATACATGGGAGGTAATAGGAACCGACCAAACAGACTCAGCCAGTAGCGCGACATGTGTCGTGACAACCAGGTGACAGTATACCTAAAGTAGCGCGACATATGTCGCGACAACCAGCCTCAGGGTTAAAATGTGAAATTGGTTCTGCGTTCTGCGAACAACAAAATGTTTACACATGCATTGTGCACAGAGAACAAAAGTTTACAGATCACCATGCATATGTTCTGCGCGAACTTAGAATCCGGTTTCATTCTAGAATGGACCGGGTCCAGGTTGGAATTCTAACCCTGCGCAAGTACAGGGGTGCCATTCTAGAATGAAACCCTTGTTGCTGGTCCATTCTAGAATCGGCCGTGCGCAAGGTTGGAATTTGGGTCCAAGTTGGAATAGTCATTTCAGTTAGACTATCACACAGCCAAAGCCACAAATGTGGATTTTCTGTTTGTTTTAGTTTTTTGTGTGTTTGGTTGGGTTTTTTTTCTCGGTTTTTTTTACACTTTACTCAAAGACATCGTGAATTGGGATTGTGATGTTCTGAAAGTGATTACGATTTTGAGAGACACTCAGCACTGATCGCTACGAACGGAAATTTCCGGACTGACAGTGTTTTGCCGATCTCGCTTGTAACTTTTAATCTTATTCATATACATGAAGTTGGTCTTCTGAATTGTGAAGATATAATGTCAACTTTTTTTTAAACCTGTGACAACAGCTCTATAACTCACTCTGTCCTTCTGTTGGTCTGTCTGTCGGTTAGTCGGTCTGACCGTCTGTCTGTCTGTCTGTCAAAAAAATTGTCAAAAAACCGGACATTTCCGAGAGGGAGACAGCGCTGACATTGCAAGCGGCCGCAACCGGCTCTCATCACAAAAACAACTGCCCTGCAAACATTACCGCCCTGGTAGTCCCCCTTGCTATGGTCTGCCTTTGTTTATTGCGTACTCAGGAGTGTCAACTTTCTTGACATGACATGACATCGCAAGATCGCCAAAGGATTTTTTTCAGGGGTAGACAAATCAACCCCATTTTATCAAAGGGAAGGTGCAGGTGGAGATAATTCAAGGGAAGACAACTCTGTCTTACCTACAAACATTACGGCCCCCTTTATTCAAGGGTTTCATTCTAGAATGGCACCCCTGTCCTTGCGCAGGGTTAGAATTCCAACCTGGACCCGGTCCATTCTAGAATGAAACCGGATTCTAAGTTCGCGCAGAACACATATATGGCATTATGATGGTTAGGCCTGAAGAAATACATTTGCTTTTGTTTAATATCTCTCTTGGGCTGCAAGCCAGCACAACATAATTAAAACATTTCATTTGCCGAATCAGCGCCACCAAAACTGATAAATAGGACTAAGCATGGAATATTCATTGCAGGGGCTCTTTTTATATTTAGTCAAGTTTTGACTAAATATTTTAACATCGAGGGGAATCGAAACGAGGGTCGTGGTGTATGTGCGTGTGTGTGTGTGTGTGTCTGTGTGTGTGTGTGTGTGTAGAGCGATTCAGACTAAACTACTGGACCGATCTTTATGAAATTTGACATGACAGTTCCTGGGTATGAAATCCCCGAACGTTTTTTTCATTTTTTTGATAAATGTCTTTGATGACGTCATATCCGGCTTTTCGTGAAAGTTGAGGCGGCACTGTCACGCCCTCATTTTTCAACCAAATTGGTTGAAATTTTGGTCAAGTAATCTTCGACGAAGCCCGGACTTCGGTATTGCATTTCAGCTTGGTGGCTTAAAAATTAATTAATGACTTTGGTCATTAAAAATCTGAAAACTGTAAAAAAAAAATAAAAATTTATAAAACGATCCAAATTTACGTTTATCTTATTCTCCATCATTTGCTGATTTCAAAAACATATAAATATGTTATATTCGGATTAAAAACAAGCTCTGAAAATTAAATATATACAAATTATTATCAAAATTAAATTGTCGAAATCAATTTAAAAACACTTTCATCTTATTCCTTGTCGGTTCCTGATTCCAAAAACATATAGATATGATATGTTTGGATTAAAAACACGCTCAGAAAGTTAAAACAAAGAGAGGTACAGAAAAGCGTGCTATCCTTCTTAGCGCAAAGTCTACAACCCCGCTCTTCTTGTCAATTTCTCTGCCTTTGCCATGAGCGGTGGACTGACGATGCTACGAGTATACGGTCTTGCTGAAAAATGGCATTGCGTTCAGTTTCATTCTGTGAGTTCGACAGCTACTTGACTAAATATTGTATTTTCGCCTTACGCGACTTGTTTATTTGTCATGCTGTGTGACACACGCGTTGCAGTTGTCACCATGTGTAGAGTTTAAGATGATGTGATTCCTATTCTTATAAAGACAAAGTTGATCTCCGTTACACCCCGCAAAAATGTACATGATTGCCCATTTGGTCTTTGTTGATGTTCTTTGTCTCGTGACTTTATCGATATGTCGCAAAATGATTCCACAAAATTCAAAACAGGGATCAATTTTACCCGCAACTACTGACTCGAGTAAATAGTGTGCACAGTACAAAATTTTTTTTTACACATCAGCAAATAGGAATGAAAATGTAACCCAGTGGTAAATATACAGTGGGTTCTGTGAACAATAAGCAGATTCGAGATCGTCGATAATGATTTTTCATGTTTTTTTTTGGTAATTTATAAATTACAAAGGAATTGATATGCAAGACAGTTTCAAGCGAGCTATTTTTCGCGGCTGTATTTACTGTGCAAACAACTCTAAATATGACAAAAGTGTCACATGATAATCAACCGTTTGGTTTCACCGCTCACTGGAGCAGACAATTTTTTCTGTAACCAGTTGACAGTGATGAAACCATATATTACGGTCTCCTTCCGGCAGCAGTCCCAAAATACAAAACGTCTCTTTCCGTGGCTGTGTCAGTTTCCAATGCGACACTGTCATTGGCACTGTCATTCTTGTGACGCTCGTCGCGTTTTCACCTGTTTTTGACCGAAATGTAGCACAGGATGCCGTTGAAAAGCCAAAGGTCTTCAGCTTTTGTTGATCTTTGGCAGGCCTATTAGTTTTAATTCGGTGGCATAATTCAATGCGCTTCGTCAAAATTTCTTAAACTGAAACCAAAAGCAGACGCAAGACTTATAGTCAGTTGGAGTTGTCTCCCGTACTCCTAAACTTTAGTGTGCTGCAGACGGTTGTACCCAAACGGCTCATATTGCAAACGGTTTGGAATTCCCAAAAACGCAAGATCAGCACTACACGACTTCAGTGCACCTGTAGGCGAGAGTGCTCGGTCAATTTTGGACAATGTGTATCTTGAATGGAAAATATCGAATATCACGCTGTCCGAATGAATGGTGTTCTTATCGGAGAATGACGGCGCTCAGTTCAAAATGATAGGACATCAGACCGCCATGCTGCTATGTGAATCGGACATTTGAGCCTTTCAATCGGTCTATGCCTGACGCCTAACGACATCCCTGCCTAGGTTAGGAAAGGGGGGAGAAAACTGCTAACGCCCTGACCCAGGGTCGAACTCGCAACCTCTCGCTTCCGAGCGCAAGTGCGTTACCACCCGGACTGGTTTATGTGATTTTTCTTTGGGGTGATCTAAACCTTCGCTCTAAATTCACCTTTTCAACATGCATGACTTTTGACACAACTCTGTACTTAGCACAGGCGACCAGCATATATAGCCTGTGTACTGGCCAGCTGGATCGGTACATTTTTTCCTTATGGCCCACACACATTAACTGTATCTGGCTATTTGGACTCGTTCTCCCAAATAACCATATTTGCACAAAATAAATTGTCTGTAAGCAGCATAGTGTTGTGTTTTATTGATGTCTCCCTCTTCTGCTTCTTCCAGGACGAGGGCGTCGCTTCTCTGGGCCAAGCATGTGAAAGGAAACTCTCATCCAGCACCAACCACCAGTGCATCGAAATCCTGGAGTGTAAACAGAAAATCATCTTTCAGTGACAAAACTTGATTCAGATTTAAACATTAAAATTGTTAAAAAAAATATGCACCAAATTTAAGAAAATTGGAGAAAATAATGAGAAAGAAGAAATTGTAATTTATGTAATAGAGCATGTCTTGGTGTGTGTGTGGGGAGGGGGTGGATATACACCTGTGACGGTACAGGCTTTCCAGTATGATAGAACAGAGTTGAGGCAGGTATATAAAACAGAAAGCAATTTAATATAGATTATATCGAACACAGAAGAAGAAATGTACATGAGTGATGACACTGACACTGGTTAGTAAAACAAGACTGTCCTGGGACATTGTGAATATTAGTGTAGAGGCACCTGTAACATATCTTTAGCTTCTTGGAATGAATTGCACATGATTGTCTCTTGAGACACATATACTATATGTCACCCTCTCCTTGAAATAATCTTCTAATACTTGATTATTTAAACATGTTGTTTTGCATCATATCCATTTTGTCAGAGGCGAGTTTTGCCTCATTTGTACACATTTCTCCAAGACATTTGAATTCTGGTACACCTTTCCTTTTCATAGCTCGTGCCCAGTGTACCCATGTACTGTACAGAAACCCTCTTTTTTATGCCCCCTTATTTGTAAGGTTACTTTCTCTGATTTATGTTTATAAACTGTTATTTTAACCGTATTCTCAGACAGAATTATTTCAGAGTTTTTTAAAAAATATTTTAATAGTGGCAACTGTCTGCTTGCACTTGCAGAGGATTTAGAGCAAATCTCACACAAGGAATAGGTACTTACTGTCATAAGGCCAGCATTCAGCTTCACCATTTAGAGGCTAGGGCTTGGAGTTTCTCCTGGCCTGGTTCCTGGATAAGTTTCTGGAAGTGGAAAGATTGTTATTTCACTTTTAAATCAGTCAATACCCATTTTTACAACTATGCCTGCTTGAACCAGGCATAAACGAGTCATAACACACCACTAACCTGAACGATGAGCAAAACTTGCAAAGTATTTCTTATGAACAATGGTGTGTTTTTTAAATTTTAAACTGACTATTTCAAAAGAAAAAAAAGTACAGTTTTGTAAAGCACATTCATTTTTTTATATTGACGTGTGATTTTTCACACTTGCTTTTTTTTTAATTGTTTGTAAATTTTACCTCATCTAATGTTCTCATATTACATCTAGCACATTTTCCCTTGAAACCTTAAACAATTCAGAGGAGAGTGTTTTGTTACAACCTGTACTTGTGTATTTCCTCACAGGATACATTCCATGTAAATTATAGGAAAGTATTCTGATGAATGTATAATAACAATGAATGGATCATTTTAATGACAGCAAAATAAACAATGATGTCACAAGGGTGTTGTCTATTGCATTTCTGTGTGTCTCACTATGTTATCAGGAATTTTTTTTACAAAAGGCATTCTTGCACGTACAATTATATCACACAACTGTGGTATATTGCTCTTCAGAGGAAACAAAATGTTGGTGGGCCCTTTTGACAGACAGATGCACAGCACACTTCTATCCTTGCCATAATTATAACTGTGAAATCCCCATTATACTCTTCACCCAAGAAAAGAATATCTTCTGTTATTGTCATCAAAGTTCACCCTATTATTTCTTATATATATAACTATTTGTGCAAGTGCTATTGTCATTCATGATTCTGTGTATACATGCGTGTGTGTGTGTGTGTGTGTGTGTGAACCCGTGCATGGAAAGTACTAGGAAAAGGACTAAAACTAATCCTGATTTACCTTCAAATTGGTTCCTCAGCAGATCACTTTCTGTCCGCACCTCTTCCTCTCCTGCCGCCCTCTAGCACTAGTAAGGACAGCATGTTCTGCTGGAAGCGAAACTTCCATAGCCTAGACGGAACGAGAAGAGTTTACAGTTCTCATACTTCATCCTTACTCAATTTACAGTATCTGTATCAAACCTATTATCATCAAGAAAAGCTCACTTGACTTTGAAGAGCATGATTTATTCTCTATCGACTGCCCATTGAACAAATAAAATTCAGTTCTCATAAGCTTTACTAGTGCGAATAGAATTTTTGCTTTTAAAATGGGTGTGATAATTAGTATTTTCTGTTCTACTCACTCTTGCAAGCAAAGCACACTTTTACTTTTAGTTTACTGTTGTGTTTATTCCAGTGGTATGAATTGTAGCTAAAAAAAAAATGCATCTATCATATATATATTATCAAAAGAGTAACAGTGCAAATGCAGAGTCTTATAATTATTTCAGAAGGCAAGTCCTTGATTTTCCAATCCATGATCTACACACATTCACTGATTGAGCTATCGCCGTATCGGAAAGACGTCAGCCAAAATTAACTTCAGATTGGATGTTTCTCCACGAATTTCAAGCGTTACAATGGTCCAAAGTTCGATCAGCAGCACTTTGGAGGGGAGTGGAAAAGTCAGTATTAAGTTTGTGTGGGATAAACCATATGCAAAGCCGGCTGACGTCCTCGTTCTACTGCCTCTAGTAGCTGAAAACAAGTGATCTCATCGGCTACCAGTAAGTTCGTCACACGGTAGATTCGTCACGGGTGACGAAGATACCGGCAGGGTGGGCGGGTGTTTATGCTTAGAGCTTATGCTTTCAGATGTTTGATTTGTGGGAGAGATTCAAGATTCACATTTTTAAGAGAGAGAGAGAATGAAAATGCCATTTTAGATTGTGTACTTCACCTACTCAAAGAAAAAAGAGATACAAAATAAATACGCACAACATCACATATATATGCTCTGTGAAAGGAGAGAGAGAGCGGGAAAGAGAGAGAGAGAGAGGGGGGAGGGGGAGAGAGAGAGAGAAAGGGGGGGGGGGGGAGGTGCAAGGTTGTATTACCATTACATTACAGCCGCGCTCGGACTACTGTGGCGAAGTTACTGTGGCGAAGTTACCGGGGACCGGTGACGAATCTACCGTTTGACGAACTTACTGGTATCCATCTCATCATACCAACCAAATGGTTCGAAATGACTCGCCTTACAGATTTCTTTGCAGTCCTGCTGGGATCAACTTTTACACTAATACTGACTGTTGTATTGAAAGCCCTATTTGATTATAAACAACATTTCCTGTGGTCTACAAATCCGACACTTACCTGGTCAGTCTCCAATTCGTCAAAACGTTCCCTGATAGTCGCCATGTTGTCTCGAATCAAGGGACACCACCCACGGAACACATCACAAGAGTGCATTTTCCTTTGATATTACGACAATTGATTCAACTTCCCAAACTCTTAATTTTGCAAAGTTAAGTTAGTCCTTCTGTGTGGTAACATTATTTGTCACGCAGAATCTTCTGGTAAAGCTTTTAGAGCGATCTGAAGGCCTTTTACTGGCGGACACCCTATCTTTAAGCTGGGCGACCATGAAAACCTCTGGGTAAAAGCGCAACCAGAATTTTAATTTAAAGCTGTGGTCTATTTATGACTTTCCGGGGCTACGAGGTTGAAAAATTGGGATAAAATCATAATTCTGCACAGCAAACGCTACCCGAAACCCCACCTATACGGCGTGTATGACCTTGAGAGCTTCAGTCAACGCTTGAATTTTGCTGTGGTAACATCCGATTTGCTCTCTCAGAGCTGAGCATATTTGTCAAGAAGGATCGAGCAGAAAAAATAAACGACTTGGCAGGGATTCGAACTCGAAGGCCTCGGGACCTCAAAATGTCGGGGCCGATGTCTTAACCGCTAGGCCACTTCACCAGTGTTGTCAAAACAAAAAAAAAGATAATTGTATATCATTCTACACTTGAATTACCATTCATGCGTTGCAAAAACGTCAAAATTGCCATTAAAATTTGCCTTTATTTGCAAACATGTTTCACGGAATCGCAGTAGGCCCCCTACATGTTTACACCGTCATGCTACACGACATTCGCGCCATGCAAATCAGTAGCTGCGATATCATATCTCTATTTACAACATGCAAGAAAAATGACAAGAACAGTAATTGAATCTATCCAAAGCTCTGTGCAGTTGAAAACAGACATCTGAGAAATAGTTCTACATGTATTCACTTCTGAACAATGGGCGGATAGAGATATAAATCATGCTGCTTCAAGAATAACATAACATGAATTTATATCGATGTTTTTCCTTCTTTTTCTCCATTGGCGCAGTAAGTAACCTTGTGGTTTAGGACATGAGACACAAAGTCTCGAGGTCGAGAGTTCGAATCTTCGCCGGGGCGTTTATTTTTTCCCCCTTGATGAGATAAATCAAGTTATGATCAGTCTTGAGAGAGCAAACCGGATGTTATCCCTGTAAAATTCAAGCGTTGACTGAAGCTCTCAAGGTCATACACGCCGTATAGGTGGTGTTTCGGGTAGCGTTTGCTGTACAGAATACACCACTAAACAGTTCCGCGGCCATTGCGACAGTGCGCATGCGCAGCATTTTTTTCGAGTAAACAACGCGTCGTTCGTAGCTTCTCAGCAACTTGAAACATGTGCATGATGTGCGATTTGAGCGAGATTTCCATCCAGAAGGTGCGACTGTGGAGCACTGAAGCATCGAAAACCTTGTCGTGTGTACGGAAAAAGAGTGTGGAAGGTGCACACGAGGAACTTGTAGCTAGGTAAGTTTTATTTCTTTCGTTATTTACTCTTTGCAATGATGCGATGTGTTGTTCATTCCCAAGACCGGTTTTCCGCCCTGTAAGTTGTAACACTAACAGTAACAGTAACTTAGTAAGGTGCTCTCTCTTCAGATACGCTTAACTTTTCAGTTGATTAAAGTCAAAAACTTGAATAAGTGCCGTTGATCTGTCCACGGAATCTAACTTACTATGAAGCATAACTATATTCCGATTCGTGATGCATACATGTTGCGATAGTGTATGCTAAAGTTTTCCATTTTCAATCTGACGTGTGGGTAAGATTATAAGAAACAACAAACATGCACACTAAGTTGCCACTGCCAGTTTGTATAGCTGCTAAGCTTACCTCAGTGAGTATTTTGTAAGTTTACATACAAAATGGTAATGAGGGGAAAAAAAGAATGCCTTCCACAGGTGCAAAAAACTGTGATTTGATCTCAAGGCCTTTTGCTTTACTTTTAGATCTTTTCCTGCTTTGGAACTTGGGAGATGGGATTCCTGTCGACCGTGAAGCAAAACATGCAGAGAGGGTGCTTCTTCGGGAGTACAAGCAGAAGTTGTATGTGAAAGGGGTGCTTTATCCTGATCCATTCATCATCACAACTGGATTGAAAGGCAGCAAGATGGGCGATTCCTGTGGCCAAGCGTCTTCATCACCGGCTGCCTGTGAGTGTGAGCTCGACCTCATGCATCGCCTTGTCAACGAGTTTTAAGGAGGAACTTTAGGCTTACAGGTAGGAAACCTCTCTACTTTTTGTAAATAAATCATATTTGCACTTTACTTTTGAAAAAGAGAATGGTTCAAGTTGAATTGCAAGATGGTTTGTGCGGCCTAATAACATTTTGGTTTCAGGGAATGTGTCAAAATCTGAAAAACCAGCATACTAGTATTAATACATACTAAAATTATGCCTGTCGCTGTCAGCAATATACATATAATTAAAAAAAAAAGTGCAGTGATACTGATAGTGATACAGTTAATCAGCAATGACTGAACAGAATTTCTAAACTCAGGGATGGTCAAATCATCTGACTAATGAGTAATGGCCAGGGGCGAGTACAAAAAATCCGCTGTGCTAGTTAAAACCGCTTGGCAACTCGCCTGGTTGGCTAGTGAAAATTCTCGTCAAATACAACACTTCTGATTGTATACTCTAGTTTCAAAACATTATAATGAAACAATGCAGTTATAGCAACTGTGGTTTGTACCCGGCAAGCAATTCTTTTTGGTGGACTGGACTTTCTGAAATGACTCGCCTGTCTGGCAAGTTAAGATTTTGAGATCTGGCCATCCCTGCAACTGTCTTAATTTTGCAATGCTCTTCATGCAAGTTGCATTCAAATTTGTGAGCAATTTGTTATGTACAACTTGGTAAATTGTCCTAAATGATGCTTTAGTAAAAGTTGTTGTCTCCTTTCTCTTTCTCATACTGATTATTTTCTTTTTTTCTCCCTTTTGGCAGTGTTTTGACCGTGTGCAACAGGCTGCAAGTCATTTTGGAGGAGGAAGCCTTTCTTTCTTTCTTTCTTTATTTGGTGTTTAACGTCGTTTTCAACCACGAAGGTTATATCGCGACGAAGGAGGAAGCCCTTGATTGCATCTCTGTCAAAACCAGAAAGAGACTTCTACCTGTCTCCAAGAGTCAGCCATCACAACCACCTGTTACCCAGAGCCAGCCATCACAACCTCCTGTTCCCAAAGTAGTCCAATCCTGTTGCCCGTTTTGATACAGGCAGCATCAGGATGCACTTAGGAGGAGGAACTAGTAGAAGTAGGGAAAGCGGTATTAACAAAACAGCTTTTTCCTCTTAATTATGAAACCACACAGATAAACAAGGAGAGCAACCCTTCCACAAAGTAAACAATCCTGACGACTCTAATTTCAACAATTTGTCAACTCATGTAAAAGCTTTGCCAGATCCAGGCATTAAGCTCTACTCTTTACACATGTAATGGGCAGAGCAACATTGTTGAACAGCTGCTTCGTTTCTGTAAGTTTTCAGCCTGAAAGGTAGTAGGGTGGGTCGCATCTAAAATATGAATGTTTGTCTTGTCAAAACCTATGTACATTTTCCTACATTTTAAGACTCCCTCTTTTTCTGTACTGAATTTTTTTTTTTATCAGATTATTGTTTGGAGTTCTGAAAAGGAAGGTTCCTGTGTACACCATTATAGATATGACTTTTACTGTACTACATGTGTGATTTTGGTATATATATATATAAATATATAAAACTAGATATCTTTCTTCCCAATATGTTCATTGCCAAGTGGATGAAGTCATCAGATTTGATCTGCTGCTAGTGATAACGTTTATCAACATAAGTAAAGTTTTTTGAGCTGACTGTATTGTGTGCATTTTGTTTGCAAGTGCTGATATGTTTGACTTTGTGCTGTAATGCTTTGTCTTGTCTCTCATTCTCCATTTCAAAGTACAAGAACTCAGATTTTGTTCTGACACACTCATTGCATCATACAAACATCAATAAGGACACACACAAAAAGTGAGCCAAACAAAAATTTTTCCTCAGAACATGTTATGCACAGGGGACATGAAATAGAGAGAAGACTGTAAACCAGTAAATTGTTTAAGGTTGCTCTTGGCCACTCTGGTGACATGTACTTTATTCTACCTATATTAGCGAAACCGATAGGCTAGATCCTCAAGGTCTAATCCTCGTCTCTGTTGCATAAAAAAACATCTCATCTATACTATAACGTTTAGGGTCAATACTCATTGGTTGATCGCTAAAAATTCTTGTCTTTTTAGAATTGTTGACTTTTTCCTGCCATCTTCTTGTTACAAAGGGTGACCCTAAAAACATGAATTAATTGGAAGAAACTGGTCATGGCTATACCAGTGCAATATATGTTCTGCGAGAAATCAGATTTCTGAATAACCATGGATTTTTCCTGTCTGCGTTCTTTCTTAGCCATGTTTGCAATCTGTAGCTTGAACACTCACTTGTCTCTTCAGTCTATTGTTCTCCTTAGTCAGCTTAATCATTGCAATAAGATTGCGCATAACGGGTGTGCATTAAGTTGGCATCTGCTTATACAAAACAAAAAAACAAAAACAAAACACTGGGTGTGCATTAAGTTAGCATCTGCTTATAAATACAAACAAACAAAAAAACTATCAACAAATAAGCAAAAACAAGAGCACCCAGAAATGTTTTTGTTGCGAATGGGTCTAATTGTTCAGGGCCAGAGTCATACTTTTCTGGCAATCAACTAGCTACACCATTCCTCTCCCTTGATGATCCTTGGGCCTGGCACGCCTCAAACTGGAATTCCAGATCTCGCATTGCCCATTTTCTTCTGCCTAGCCGGTGCTCTGGTCGGGGTATGTCTATCAGCACTCTTGCTGTCTGAAACATTGCCAAACAGGGTTCATTCTGTCAGTATTTATGGTAGTATTACATCTTCATGCAGGGTTCTCCACATATGTTGTCCGTTTGGGTTCAATGCCCCCAACTTCAACTTATAAAGGTGGTCATTTGGACCCACTGTAGTCATTTTCAGTGCAATACAGAACTCCCTCTGTGAATTCCCCGGCACACTTGTTTTTGTTCCTTTGGCTTCTATGGAGAGCTCTCCTAATGTTGATCAAATCGCACTCTGGAAACAAACCACCCACATAAAACTTAGCTTGGCTTCCCACATTCATTCTTGTTCAGATTTCACAACAACACGAACAGACGAAAAGTCAATTAAATTAGATCAAGCTGTAAGGCACAGACATATATCATAACATCATGTGTGAACAAATACATTCAACACCTTCCCATCTTCTTTACTGCGTACACACACACAATATAACAAGAAAGTTATTTTAAAAAAACTTACTCTGTGTTGAAATCCAGGGTATCCCAAGTTTTGTGTTGGGAAAGTTCTCTGCAGTTGGTGTGCCATCAAGAAAGTGTTGAGAACAAACCCTTGTGCCTTCCGTCTGCTATACACGGCTGATGAGTCGAATCCACTTTAATCTCGTTGTGCTGGTTTCTTCTTGTGTGTTGGATGCGGATGCAAGCTGTTGAAAACAGACAGATGCATATCAGATTTAACAATGTATGGCTCTAGACTACAAAGCAATTTTTTATTGCTTTCTCACAGCAATGCTCTAACAACATGAAGTAAAACAAGAAACGGAAACACACTGCCACAGAAAGTGAGCACCATTTTTTGACCTCATGCACGGCAGATTCAAACAAGTATTTCATGCAGTGCTGGTGTGCAGTTTTTGTAACGTTCAAAGCTGTATAAATGCAGGTCTAGCTAAACGGTTTTGTAATCATGCTATGGAATTTGCAGAAAAAACAATAAATCGCATGAATGTCAGGCAATAAAATAAGTTGATCAAGAACTGTTACAGTGTTGCGCTTACCTGAACGGTGGTTGGCATGATCACCACAGACTCGTGTGGAACCTGGTGAATTTTGCAAAGTTTAGCTTTCCATTTTGAAGACGGTAGCTTCCGTTGTCACAATCAATCATCGGGCAGTGACATGCCATTCTTAAAATCGATAATCGCTGAATTTACATCGACAAAACAACAAAATAAACACAAGTGTCTGACTCGGCAGTCGCAGAACATACGCAAAGCTGTGTTGCAGACGATTTGTTTCCTCGAAAAAATGACGCAGCCAATGAGAGGCGTCTGTGCGGTCACGTGATTTTCCTTCTTTGTTCCATGTAAACGTCGGAACTGTTTAGTGGTGTATTCTGTAGGCTACATGATTGTATCCCTATTTTTCAACCTCGTAGCCCCGGAAAGTCATAAATACTAAAATAGACCACAGCTTCAATCGAGAAAAAAGCAAATTGTACATACCAAAATGTGTGTTTTGGTGGTGAATTATTGCACGCAGTATCAATTAAGGTGCAGTTTTCATGATCATGTTGTAAGAAAGCATCAGACTCCTTGTTCTTTTTCTTCCCGTGTGTCAAACAAGTCACAGTAGCACGTGGTCATCTTTGCAAAACTAGACTCCAAGTCCAAAGTGTTCACTTCAACGGGACACTAACGACGCAAATGAGTTCCATTTTGTTTAGAGAATCACCACAACTGCGCAAAAGTCGTCACCACAACAGACACAGAATTCCACAAAACTGTTCCATTATATATATGCACAGAGAAGTGTGCAACATAGACGACATTTTTTTTGCTGGCTTGTCGGCGCTGTGAACTGTGGGACTGCAAGAAACTGACAAGAGTTTCTATTGGTCCTCACTGTGAACTCTGACTGCACGAGATGCACGTGTATTTTTTGTCCAGAACAAGAAAGAAAGGGACAGGGTCAGGAGGGGAAAGAGATTGAAACAAAAGAAAGGACATCAAATGGACAACAAACTAACGAAGAAACAAACCGACAAACAAACAAACAAACAAACAAAAACAGGACAAGAAATTTAGATTGAACATTAAAAAAAAAAGGTTTTGTTTCTAAAATGACGTTTGTCTCGGTGATTTTGGCATCATACGCAGTGGAATTGCCAGACTTGCTTGACATGACCACATTTACATGATCGTGTGTGTGTGTATGTTCGTGTTTCGGTGAGTGTCTTTGTGTGTGTGTGTGCGTGTGTGTGCTGTGTGTGTGTGTGTGTGTGTGTGTGTGTGTGTGTGTGTGTGTACGTTCGTGTGTGTGTGTACGTTCGTGTTTTGTGTGTCTTTGTGTTTGTGTGGGGATGTTGTGTGTGTGGGTGTGTGTGTTCGTGTTTCGGTGAGGATCTTTGTGTGTGTGTTGGGGGGGGGGTGTTGCGTGTGTGTGTATGTGTGTGTGTGTCAGTGTGTGTGTCAGTGTGTGTCTGTGTGCGGTGTGTGTGTGCGCGCGCGCGTGTGTGTGCGTTTACGTGTATATGTGAGTGTCTTTGTGTGTGTGTGTTTTTTTGTCACGATGTGTGTGTGTGTGTGCGTGCGTGCACGTAGTTTCTGTGAGTGTCCGATTATATCCATCGTTATGTTAACAGTATCATTCCAATGGGAGCTAACACCGTGAGAGAGTAACTTCCCGCAGTTATTGAATTATTCCTCTTTGACGCAAGTGAGTAGTTATTATTGCCGTATCAGATAAGGAAAACTTAGATCGGGACAGCCGTTTAGGAGAAATTCAGTTCGGATAAGGAGACAACATACCGTGTGCAGAACTTTTACTGACAGCTTTTCTAATTCCACAAAAGCTGTGCGTGCGGGCGTGAATACGGGGAGAAGTATATCGAAGACAAGGCACACTCCTCAAAGATCTGGCCGGGTTTTTTTCACGGTATAAGACCATCTTTCCAATTGGACTCATACCGAAAATCAACACTGCTTGCTGTGATGAGTTGTACTTTTTGTGATGGATTGATTTCTTAAAAAGCAACTAGTAGTGGCTTTTACAAAATTAATGTATAACAAATCTTTACACTGCATGTGCACAGAGAGCACATAGGGTTCACTGTTGGTGTCAGTCTTACCCCATGTAGTCAAATCCTCATGCCAGAGCTGGGACTGTCAGCCGAACTGTTTTCAAGGGAAGGAATGTGTCTTGATTGATGCATTTATTGTCTGTTCCCTCGGCTGATGCACATTTTATTGTCTGTCACCTCGGCTGATGCACATTTTATTGTCTGTCCCGTCGGCTGATGCACATTTTATTACATTTAGTCAAGTTTTGACTAAATGTTTTAACGTAGAGGGGGAATCGAGACGAGGGTCGTGGTGTATGTGTGTGTGTATCTGTCTGTGTGTGTGTGTGTAGAGCGATTCAGACTAAAGTACTGGACCGATCTTTATGAAATTTGACATGAGAGTTCCTGGGAATGATATCCCCGGATGTATTTTTTTTTTTCGATAAATGTCTTTGATGACGTCATATCCGCCATTTTGTAAAAGTTGAGGCAGCACTGTCACACCCTCATTTTTCAATCAAATTGATTGACATTTTGGCAAAGCAATCTTCGACGAAGCCCGGACTTCGGCATTGCATTTCAGCATGGAGGCTTAAAAATTAATAAATGACTTTGGTCATTAAAAATCTGAAAATTGTAATTAAAATTATTTTTTGATAAAACGATCCAAAATTACTTTTATTTTATTCTTCATCATGTTCTGATTCCCAAAAAATATAAATATGTTATATTCGGATTACAAACAAGCTCTGAAAATTACAAATATAAAAATTATGATTAAAATTAAATTTCCAAAATCGTTTTAAAAACAATTCCATCTTATTCCGTGTCGGTTCCTGATTCCCAAAACATATAGATATGATATGTTTGGATTAAAAACACGCTCAGAAAGTTAAAACGAAGGTACAGTAAAGCGTGCTATGCAGCACAGCGCAACCGCTACCGCGCTTAACAGGCTCGTCACTTTCACTGCCTTTTGCACTAGCGGCGGACTACGGTCATTGTGAAAAAATGCAGTGCGTTCATTTTCATTCTGTGAGTTCCACAGCTTGACTAAATGTAGTAATTTCGCCTTACGCGACTTGTTAAGAAATACATTTAATGCAGCATTGTGTGTACGTTCGTGTTTCGGTGAGTGTCTTTGTGTGTGTGTGTGTGTGTGTGTGTGTGTTGTGCGTATCCCTATGACAGATAGACAGACAGGTTGCCGGAAGGAGTCTCACGCGCATACAAGTCGTCAAACACACAGTCCAGGAAACAATCAGACTCAATCATCAATGACAGACAGGCAAAAAGACTCCAGTCAGCGTAACTGTTAACAAACACTGTACATAACCCATTGTAGTTTCTTTGCTGTTAATCTCTCTCTCTCTCTCTCTCTCTCTCTCTCTCTCTCTCTCTCTCTCTCTCTCTCTCTCTCTCTCTCTCTCTCTCTCTCATCTATATAATATATATACGACTTGTGTCTGTCTGTGTGTGTGTGTGTCCGCGATGCACGGCCAAAGTTCTCGGTGGATCTTTTTCAAATTTGGAGACCGTATTCAGCTACACCCCGGACACAACCTCATCGATGAGATATTTCAACACGTGCTCTCAGCGCGCAGCGATGAACCGATTTTGGTTTTTCTCTGGATCCATTCCCAGTAACTCTTCCTTATCTTCTCCAGTGTTTTCAGCCGCGTTTATCTCCCTTCCTCCGTGCGGTGTACGCCGGCTTCCCGGCATAGCCGGGTCCCCGGCCGGGTATTCGGCTCGACTTCTTCCCGGCGCAGCCGTACCCGGCGAAGCGGGTATTCATCTAGTTATATATAGTTGGCGAAAAGTAACGCGCGCGAAGCGAAGGTGTCACGAGGGAAGGTGTCACGAGGCCGTACGCATCCCCGCATGAAAAACGCAGAAATACCGCATGCGTCACGCAGAATCATGCTGATTGGGTATACAGTTACATTTATTATGTGTTTAAGTTTACTGTGATAGTTCTTTGGTTATATTGTTTTCTGTTTCTGTTGACCCTATATTAGGGCGAGGGCTAGTTATACTGTTCAAAAAAAGAAACGCATAGCTTGTAATATTTGGTTAATTTAGTTATATGGCTACAAGGATATCCACCAAACTGCAGAAAATGTTTATCTGGTCGTCGACCTTTCGTCCATTGCCACAAGTGAGCTCTGCACGTGACGCATGCGTTATCAGTGGCTACAATGTCAAAATTGCTCATTTGGCATGACCACTCGTCATGCTTCAGTGTAATCTCGTGAAACTCGGGGAATATTGAGCTCTCACCATGTCTTCCAAAACCCATAAAAGCGGATTGTTCGCCACAAAGAAATCAGACGACAATTCAGCGACGAAAGATGGCCCGATTGAGCAGAGAAGACCGCCAAATTGCATTGGGTCGTTTACAAGCAGGCCAAAGTCAAAGTGCAATCGCCAGGCACTTCCACGTGTCCCAGAGCACCATCAGTAGACTGTGGGTCAGGTTTCAAGCCACTGGCTCCGTTGCTGACTTGCCACGAGCGGGAAGACCAAGGGCGACAACTGCTGCTCACGACCGCTTCATACGGCTCCGCCACCTCCGGAATCGTTTCCTGTCGGCCTCATCTTCTGTCCAGGCTCTCCCCGGGCCACACCGATTATCGGACCATTTATCGAAAAAAAGAAACAAATGTCTGGGGATATCATACCCAGGAACTCTCATGTAAAATTTCATAAAGATTGGTCCAGTAGTCTACTCTGAATCGCTCTACACACACACACGCACAGACAGACACACACACATACACCACGACCCTCGTCTCGATTCCCCCTCTATGTTAAAACATTTAGTCAAAACTTGACTGAATGTAAAAATAGTGTATTCTCTGATGATTGTTAAACAACTTTACATCTGTCATTGAAACCTGTTACTCGCTATTAACGTGGGATTGAACCCTGGGCTTTGCCCAAGGATTAATTTCCCAGAGTCAACTTTGTGCAAACTCTCCTTGGTGTACAAACACCCCCAGGTTCCTGTAAAGATCCTAAGTTAACAGTGTAACTAACTAACCAAGTTAATGGCTTTGAACACACAAACACATGAATGCAGAAAAGAGAGAAAAGAGGGTAGGGTTTGTATGTTATAGCTGACTTTTCCCAGGAAGAAAGCAACCTGAATTTCCACAAAGGAAAACCTCACAGGACTTTATGATATAACCTACCAACCTACCTACCTACCTTCCTACCAACCTATACCTTTCTACCTCAGTACCTACCTACCTTATGGGCAATTTGCTCTGCAAAAACAACCTCTTTTTGTCAAACTGATGTTGGTAAAATTACTTTCCAAAACAACAAACACATCCAAAGACAAGCTTACTGAACTCTTTATTTGAAAAGAAATTAGGCAATGAAAATATCCACTGCATTGTACAAAAAGCTACACCCTCCCCCCACACTCTGACCCCATCTCTTTTTAAACAAAATTACCTAAAATACTTGAAGTCAAATATGTATCAAGAATGAAGTTACACCAAGTGATTAATGTGGCATTTTTCTTATAAAACATAGATTCACAATGATTTATATGGACAGAACAAAAACATTTTGATAATAAGAACAAACACACAAGTTAATATCAAACCTCCCTCTCTCTCATGTACTCATACTCCAATGTATATGTACCAATACAAGCATGGACACAAAAAAGATGTGCTCTCATACACACATAAGCTCTCAAATACACACACACACACACACACACACACACACACACATGTGACACGTCACACACACACACACACACACACACACACACACACACACACACACACACACACGTGGCACACACACACGCACGAACACACACATGCGCTCATGCGCGCATGCACACACACACACACACCGCACACATACAGGCTCTCAGTTACACACACACACATGCTCTTATGCACGCTCACACACACACACATGCACACACACACAGGCTCTCAGACACACACACACACTAACACACACACGCGCGCTCAGAGATAGACACATGTGCTCCCTCTCTATCTCTCTCATACATACATGTCCACTATCTACCTCTCTCACACACCCACACACATGCATTCTCTCTCTCTCACTCACTCACTCACTCACTCACTCACTCACTCTCTCTCTTTCTCTCTCTCAAACGCATGATCACAGCTAAAAAAGCAGATACACAAAACAATAGTGTGTGTAGACACTGAACTGCAGACTCTGTGGACTAATAATGTCTGAAACAGACACCTTGCAAGACACTAAAAGTGTAGATCACAAACCCTGCGAAGCATTTCCAACTGCGCATAGTCTCTCAATAAATAAAAATGTTTTACACCACGATTGACACTTGCAATCAAATTGTTAATGTCTGGTGTCACAATTCACCTTTACTTCTGATGAAAATCAGTTCACCCACAATCAATCAGCTTCTACAGGCAGGCAACACCCCATGCCTACTTTCTCAGCCAACCATAAAGTCTGCCTTTTTTATGTGTCCATTCAATAAACTGACCACTCTTTCTACACACACATAAAAAGCAGCTTGCCTTTCAAAGGATTTTTCAGACAGTTCATCAGTTTTAAAACACAAACCCACAGAAATGTCGCTTCAATGGCATTGCATTCAGTCGTTCACCACTGACTGTCTGTTGTTGAACCCTGCGCAACGCAAAGGGTTGTGTCGTACGCCATTGCCAAAATCACTTGATTGCGCTTGCAAAAAGTCACTTTGTCATGGTATCAATCAGCTTCCAGGGAAACTCTCACGCATAAGTATCGAACATAAAATCACTGATTTAAATGAAACATTCATCACTTTGTTGGTAATGAGCTTGTGTCACAGCGATTCTACAGTGTCATCAATATTAAACGCGGAGTTCTGTGTAAGTCTTGCAGATCCAGTGCCAAATTTGAAGGCTAAAAACACGGACACCCTTTGGTAACCCTGTATTTTTTAGTGACTCCAACTATCGATTGCCTCATACATTTCAGTACTTTATGTAACATTTAGTAACACTTGTTGTGAAGTGGTTCACGCATTTCATAAACATGTTCATGAACACTGTGGATTTCCATCTGCTAAAAGAAGATGTAGGGTCAAGTTCATTGCGTGATTGTGTCTGGCGCTTGCATACATTGTTGTACATTGTATAAAATCAATTGTTCTGACATGTTGATTGACTTGCAGACTGTCAACTGCCCTAAAATGTCCAGTTGTCAGAATAGGCAGAAAATAATGCTGACTTGAGCACTGCTGAAGGACAAATAAACTTGTGTCTCTTTCAGAAAATACTGCTACTGGCCAAAGCAAGACTGGTGTTTTCTGTTTATATCATGCAGCACATTTTAGTCCTGACATCTGTAAGTTCCAGGGTGAGGATGTTCTGAGTTAGAGCATTACATTATCATGACTTTTGGCCAATAGGGAGCAAGATTGGTATGACATGCATGAATTTTCAGCAGCTGTATGATGCCACTACTGGTTCAAAGTAACGTGACTTGCTGTCATATTTTACTGTGTCACATGAAATCACTGCTGGCTTGAAGCAACATGACTGGGTGTTGTATGTCAGTGCTGCTAAGCCTGTCCTTAACTAGCGAAGTCGACTACGCTAAAGTATATTTCGCGACACTGACCGCACAAAGCTTTAGCAGTGAGTTTTGGGTAAAAAGACTTTTTGAAGTCGACTTCGGGCTCACTTAAGGACCGCCTTAAATGACGGCTGGTGTCATGTGTCAGTGTGTCATACGACGTCACTGCCAGCCAGTGACAAAATGGTGCTGATCTCGGAGAAAGCGGGACGTTGCGAAGGCAGCTGTGCCGTACAGCGCTGCAGCAAATTCATGACAGTGGGCGAGTACAGTTCACTCAGCTCCAACGCCGCTTGACCATGCTGCAACGCTCGCAGGACCTCCTCGTCACTCAACAGTCGGTACGGCAAATCCGCAAGTTGCATCACCTCCCACAGAAACACGCCGAACGCCCAGATATCTCCAGCGGTGGTGCACATGACGCCTCCCTCCTCCTCCCCCACAGCCTCAGGAGCCATCCAGCGCAGTGGGACCAGGCGCTGGTGAAGAGGGTAGTATTCGCTGGCGTATACATCCCCGCACAGAGAAGGTCTCGCCACCTTGAGCTGCATGCGTGAAGTAAGGAGGATGTTTCGAGCGGCCAGGTCGCCGTGCACGAGGCCCTGACTGGCCAACGCATCCATGCCTGCTGCAACCTGCTGCCCCATGCTCAGTTTCTGGCTCGATGTCAGTGCCGGTACTCTCGTTCCGCGTCGTCCGTTGTCGCTACGTGTTGCCAGAAGGAACTGTTTCAAGTCGCCCTGCACATGATAGGTTTATTCATCAGTATGTACAGTATAGACCGGATGTATAAAACACCGGATGTATGAAAGTCTGGATGTATGAAAGGGATAGGCAGGGTCCCGGCAGAAGCTACTCTTTGTTATTACTTAGAATTTTCCGGTTGTATGAAAATCGGATGTATAAAAGTCCGGTTGTATGAAAGCAAATCTCTGGTCCCGAGCAGCACAAATGCGTTGTTGCAAGACCGGTTGTAAGAAAACGAAAGTAGACCCAAGTCACCAAATGAGGATGCCCTGAAAACTTCCCCACCAACTGATTTTTATCCAGATTCTATAGCTGTCAACGAGTTGTTCTGTTTAATTTGTTTCTCCATTCCATCATTTTTTTTAACCTGTTACAAATTCGTCACGAAGACCCATAAAAGCCAAGAAGGCATTTTTGTTACATTTATAACCACAGGGGCGGATCAGTTGCTTTGTAAGGGGGGGGGGGGGGGCACTTTGAATCGAAAGTGAATGTGATGGGCGCGAAGCGCCCGAATTTGCAAGGGGGGTCCGGGGGCATGCCCCCCCCGGAAATTTTTTTTGCCCAAAGAAGCAAAATGGTGCCATCTGGTGCCATTTGAACTTAGAAATGGTCATAGAATCAGCATAGAAAAATCTTTTTTTTTTCTTCTTCTTTTTTTTTTTTTTCGGAGGGGGGGGGGGGGGGAGGCACGTGCCCCCTGTGCCCCCCACCCTCGTCCACCCCTGAACCAGAGACATTGGTCAAGGATGTGAATCAGTTGTTATCTTTTTATGTTGTTGTTTTTGGCTCACGTAAGTGTAGCCTATGCGATCGTAACTTTGTCTGTCTGTGCGTGCGTGCATGCGTGCGTGCGTGCGTGCGTCTGTGCGTGTGTATGTCTGTGGTAGAAACTCTAACATTTGAAAACGTCACATTACATTGACGTCACATTATGACGTAAGAGGGTTAGACGTCACGCGAAGGAAGTACTGACAGTCTCGGTCATTATTATTTTGAGCGCGCCGAGACTAGTTGGCAGTCGTGTCCTTGTAAGTAGGCTACATGCAGACAGACAGATCTAGATCTAGTGTCTCGCTTTCTTGCACAGTTTCACCCATGCTCTTTCTGTGTGTGTGTGTGTGTGTGTGTGTGTGTGTGTGTGTGTGTGTGTGTGTGTGTGTGTGTGTGTTTGTGTGTGTGTGACGGAGTGATTGAGTTTTTGTTACTGTTTGTTGATTTCTTACGGGAGCCTTGAAGGCTTCGCCTCTTGTTTATGTTGTTGTATTTTATGTTGTTGTATTTTATTTTGTTGTATTTTATGTTGTTGTTTTTGGCTCAAGAAGTGTAGCCTATGCGATGCTAACTTTTGTCTGTCTGTGCGTGCGTGCGTATGTATGTATGTATGTATGTATGTATGTCTGTGGTAGAAACATTTGAAGACGTCATATTACATTGACGTCACATTATGACGTACGAGGGTTAGACGTCACGCGATGGAATTACTGAAAGTCTCGGTGATTGTTATTTTGAGCGGGCCGAGACTATTTGGCAGTCGTGTCCATGTAAGTAGGCTACATGCAGACAGACAGATCTAGATCTAGTGTCTCGCTTTCTTGCACAGTTTCACCTATGCTCTTTCTGTGTGTCAGGGCCGTAGCAGCCCTACCGGCCACTCCGGCCATGGCCGGACCAGTTTTTTGTTAAAAAAAAAAAAATCGTCTTCATAAGCTTCAGCGCTGTGTTAGGAGGAAGGAGGGGTCGTGACTTAGATCGCACAATGACAGCGTTAAGCGAGAAATTGTCACTAATTGACATTCACAAGTGAAGACTATAGATCTAAATCTAAAGTAAAACTAAAAGGCAAACTGCGTATGCACCGACTGAGACGCATTACTGATCCACTGAGCCATCGCGTTTTGCACTGAAGAGACATCTGAGTTATCTACCTTAGTTCACGTTTTTCGTTTCCCGGGAAAAGTACCTTTTTTTATATTTAGTCAAGTTTTGACTAAATATTTTAACATCGAGGGGGAATCGAAACGAGGGTCGTGGTGTATGTGCGTGTGTCTGTGTGTCTGTGTGTCTGTGTGTCTGTGTGTGTGTGTGTGTGTAGAGCGATTCAGACTAAACTACTGGACCGATCTTTATGACATTTGACATGAGAGTTCCTGGGTATGAAATCCCCGAACGTTTTTTTCATTTTTTTGATAAATGTCTTTGATGACGTCATATCCGGTTTTTCGTGAAAGTTGAGGCGGCACTGTCACGCCCTCATTTTTCAACCAAATTGGTTGAAATTTTGGTCAAGTAATCTTCGACGAAGCCCGGACTTCGGTATTGCATTTCAGCTTGGTGGCTTAAAAATTAATTAATGACTTTGGTCATTAAAAATCTGAAAATTGTAAAAAAAAAATAAAAATTTATAAAACGATTCAAATTTACGTTTGTCTTATTCTCCATCATTTGCTGATTCCAAAAACATATAAATATGTTATATTTGGATTAAAAACAAGCTCTGAAAATTAAATATATAAAAATTATTATCAAATTTTTTTTTTCGAAATCAATTTAAAAACACTTTCATCTTATTCCTTGTTGGTTCCTGATTCCAAAAACATATAGATATAATATGTTTGGATTAAAAACACGCTCAGAAAGTTAAAACGAAGAGAGGTACAGAAAAGCGTGCTATCCTTCTCAGCGCAACGAATACCCCGCTCTTCTTGTCAATTTCACTGCCTTTGCCGTGCGCGGTGGACTGACGATGCTACGGTCTTGCTGCGTTGCATTGCGTTCAGTTTCATTCTGTGAGTTCGACAGCTACTTGACTAAATATTGTATTTTCGCCTTACGCGACTTGTTTTTATGTTGTTGTTGTTTTAATCCATTAAACTGGTTTTAAGTTTAACTCACTTTTTTGTATTCAGTGCGCGCGCGCGTGTGTGTGTGTTATAAATGTGTGCGTTTTGGAGAGAGAGAGAGAGAGAGAGAGAGAGAGAGAGAGAGAGAGAGAGAGAGAGAGAGAGAGAGAGAGAGAGAGAGAGAGAGAGAGAGAGAGAGATCAGAAAATGTTATTTGTTACGCCAACGGTCATTACAAAGCTTCCACGACCAAAAACATTGTCAAAAGCGCAAAAGGGTTGTGGAGGAAACACACACAATACAGTTGAGCCACACACAAACACTCACACACACACACACACACACACACACACACACACAGAGGGACGGCGGGGGGGGGGGGGGGGGGGGGGGGGGGGACGGAGAGTGCACGGCCTTATGCAAAGCAGAACAGTTCCTTACACAAACAGTTGCTCTTTCTATCGGTTGTCCTGACTGTGTCAGTGTATGTAAGTACATGTACTTTTCCACTTGTTATTCACAAACCTTTTCTTCTAACAAGGATATGTATCAAAACATTTAAACATAAAAAACAAATAAATAAAAAAATGATATGAAAAAACCCTACTTTTATCAAGTAACAGACGCGTGGCCGGATGTATGAAAGTCAATCCACAATATTTTCATACATCCGGTTAACCGGATTTAGTAAAGACCGGATGTATGAAAGACAAAAAGTGGGTCCCGACGACTTTCTTACATCCGGTCTCGACTGTACCCCATTCGTTCATTATGAATTTATTTAGTCCCATGCCTCACACTACTTAATAACCGCTAAACAAATCACCAGTTTGAAAAAAAGACAAACCAGTCCAACTCATCTCTCTGTAACTGTTGAGAGAGCTGCTTTGTTTAAAAAGTGAACAAAGAGACAGACAGTGACACCACTTGAGACAGACCTAGTCATAAAGAATTATTAAGATTGATTAAGTATATGGCAGACTTTGTCTTCCAAACTGATCTAAACATCCAGCCTAGCTGGGAATGCTGAAAAAACAGAAGAAATAACCATTATGTCTTAAGTTTGATTCAGCATTCTAATTTGCCTGATAGAAGCACACCACTCTAATTCTAAAGGGAATAGGAAAGGGCATGTACAGTAGTTTGTTCAGTTCATAAAGATACTTACCCAGTCGCAATACTCTGTGATGAGGAAGTGCGGCTCCGCTTCGCGACACACGCCTACCAAGTGCACCACGTTGGGGTGTTCAACGCGTGCAAACATGTCCATCTCAGAGTAGAAGTCGCGCACCTCACGCTCCCCCTTGGTCAGCAGTGACTTGACCACCACCAGTATCTCCTGGTCACCTGGTCGCGGACCCTTGGTGCGTGCCAGGAACACATCTCCGAAGCAACCTTTGCCTGCACACAGATTGTGCAAAGTTTATAGCTGTAGTCCAAATCGTGCCGTGACAATGTGTAAAAGTTTGTGTGTGTGTGTGTGAAGCTTGAATAAAGTCAATACTCAAGCGCATGGTTTAAAAAGAAAGTAAAAAGAAGCTTGTATGACCAGTATATCCATAAATGGTTTACAGAAATTGGAAAAAAAAATGTTTTGGAATTATCGAATGTTTAAAGATATTTTTGCATGTGAAGACTATGTCACACACCTGCCATATCAGCAATGTGTTTCAATGATGAAGTTTAGAACATTAACAACAATTTGCCTGTACCGTGAGAAAGAACTTATCTTAACATCCCGAGGTCAGAAAGAACTTGCACCAATACCAGCTATTGTGTTTTCAGCGTAGCAATAGGGCCCGATATTTAGACGAGACAAGTATAATGCCGACGAGTCGAAGACGAGTCGCATTATACTTGTTCGAGTCTAAATATCGGACCCTATTGCTACGATGAAAACACAATAGCGATTATATAGCTATTCTGACATTAAATTCTGTGTTAAAATCATGTTTTTGTCAGCAACAAGTACCAGAATGGTCCATTTCGTTGAGTGCAGACGATGGTTCACGGAAATAACCGAACATTGAAAAACCCACGGACATGACATTACGGAGAAAACTCGAGATAACCGGATGTTTAGCATTACGTCAATATGCTAGGAATCATATGACGTCATGACGTATCATGCTTGCCTACGTATATTGTATGTTCGAAAGTCTGACTTCTGTTGGGAATTCGCGTGGTGAAGACTGCGGTAAATCTGCAGAGGATAAGAGAACAAGGATTGTCTCAGAAGAAACGACTAAATGTTTCAGACCAGTAACTTCATTTCAACATTGCACTATACAATGGACGTTCTATGTGACAGGAGAGTTTGCTGATTTTGTGTTAAACATTGGAGAGATCGTCTGCTAGAATCAGAGATAGGTCGCTTCAGATTGCAGCTTCTGGAAATTTGCTATCGACATTTGTAACTTAGCTTAAAAACATTCCCGAGAAGAATTTCAAGTTTGTAAAGCTGAAAAACATTCCCGAGAAGAATTTCAAGTTGTCAGTGTATGCTGTTGTCGATAGAAACATCGCCGCGTGGTGCAGATGTGTAAACCAGAACCATGCGTCGGCCATTTTACTCAATATGCTTTTGGATGCCATTTTACTCAATATGCTTTTGGATATTGAGTAAAATGGCCGACTTCGGCAGCAATATGCTTTGATGATAGGAAGAGACTATCCAATCACAGCCCCCGAATTCCCCCACGTGTTCATCAGAATAGCTATATATGTGTATCACAAAACATAGGTGATGAATTTCATTATTTATTTGTCTGATTTTTTCAACGAAGAAAGAGCTGAGTTGTTACCACCTTACTATTGGGGAAAAAACCCTAATGCACTTAAATTTAAAAAGTTGTTTGCTACTAAGAAAAAGAAATTGCTAAAGAATATTTTGGACTTTATTAATAGAATTTGTAACAGTTTTTCACACAAATTTTTTTTTTAATTCTTTTTTATTAGCATATATCATGATTGTATTGATTGTATGTATTGTTCAAAATGCCCCCATGGGTTATGGACGAATAAAACTTGAACTTGTAATGTTCTGTTTTGCAGGACTCATTTATTTCACCTCATTTCTACCTGTTATCACCTTTTCTTTTCTTCTATCATCTTTTTTCCTTTCTCTTTCCTGGTACACCAAAAAGGTGTTAGCACTTGGTTCTGTTTTTCACAGCCCTGCAGCATCTGTGGGCAAACAATGCACAGTGGAACCTCCCCATTCAGACCTCCCAAAATCTGGGAAAATCAGATCTTAAAACAGAAGGGGGTTAAAAACGGTATTAAATTTACAGAGGTTATGAACAGAAAGTCTGCAAAAACAATGTCTTAAAAGGGAGGGGGTCTTGAATTGGGGGGGGGGGGGGTTAACAGGGGGTTTCCACTGAATCTGAAAAGCTGTGCATAATGAATTAACTCATTTCTTACCCATGATGCCCAGAGTGTTGAGCTGGTGGCGTGGGTACTGCAGACGGTCAAGACTGGGGCGGCGACTGCGAGAGTTCTGTGACTGGGAAGAGTGCGAGCCGGGCTGGGAGGAGAGGGCGGAGCCAGCGTGAGATCGGTTGTCACTGTCGCTGCGGAACTGAGCGCACGAGTCTCGGTCCTTCATCAGCAGTTCGTGCTGCTCCCGATGCAGGTCTCCGTTCTCTGCCTTCACTGTGAGAGGAAAGAAACGAAGATATCAATGTTATTTCTATCGCAAATTATTTGACAGGGAAAGATATTTAATGAGTGCATGATCCTAATACTAACTTAGGCTTAGTGGTATGTACATGAATTGGAATAAACAGAACAGGCTCAAAGAAAACGGTAAGGAAAAATATATACTTTTTTTGGTTGATCCATTATCTTTATAGTCTGTGTTACTATCCATTCCTGCATCAATATGATTATGTGGTGACAAAGAGAACATGTTTTCAAACAATTAAGCTACAGCAACAAGTATGACTGCAAGATTTCCAACTTGTCAAATCATGATGTCCTTGCGATGGGATTCTCAACAATGTAGAGGGCAAGTGCTCTATGACTGCACAACTGAGTCGGCTACGAATTGAGAAACCAAGGTTGCTAGAAAGAGTTGAATTAACAGTCTGTCTACTGTGTGTGGGCAAACTAAGAAAAGTCACTTACATGGCAGAGCCTTGTGATTGCGACACTGCGTCAGGAGACGGTAGCTGCAGAAAGCAGTCAGACCGATGACAAGGGCCAGATAGGCACCCGCGCTGCACACTGCAATGATGATGGTCTTGACCATGTTGAAATCTTCCTCTTCATCCAGGGGGTGGTCTGTGGGCAGAGAGGTCACACAAGTTACAAACATGCATCACTCACAAATCCAATAATCTTGCCAGAGATCGCATCCAGAGCAAACTCTTTCATTTGTCTCATAATTATTTTTTGTCTGTCCTCTATAAAGACCATTGGGTCGATGTATTTCTGAATCAGAGAATACACAGTATTACAAGCTTACTTGTGACTCGCAGGTAGAAGTCCCATCGGGCCACACCAGCAGTGTTGTTGGCCACACAGGCGTACATTCCGTTGTCTTCGATGAACACCTGGCGAATATTCATGCTGCCATTCTTGAAGATCTGCAACAAGCCAAAATAGGGTCTAGTAAACCACAAATTACACATTTTATTTACTGTTTGCCAGAAACAAAAACAATAAAAATATTTATGCTTTAGTAGTATTGTAAAGCTACAAAAGGTGCTTGTCAGACGCTTGTCACTGGATTGGTGCATGCATGTGTATACAGTGAAGTCAGAACATACCGTGTATCTCCTGGCATCAGGCAGGATGGGCTGGCTGTCTCTGTACCATGAGATGTGGGGACTGGGAGACCCCTTGGCAACGCAGTGCAGCAGTGCCGGCTGTCCCTCAAACACGGTCACGTTGTTCGACTTCACTGTGATAGCCGGCCATTCTGAAACAACATCAACACCTCTTCATTGCTATTTGCAAGTTTTGTAGGCTGCTGGTTAAATATTGAATGAAGACCTACCACATTGCTGCCCACAAGTCATCCTAGCAACGGGTTTACTCAACACCTTAGGACTGGGAATACTGAGCATTGTAACATTTATTCATACCATATGGCATATGATATGGAATAAACTGCAGCCCCTTTGTCTGTTTGCAAACTGAGTTAAACAAATCTTGTGGTCCTGCCAATGATCACCCAGGCATCACAAACAAGTAGACTGACAGTTTTTTTGGCAGGTGTAAGACATGACTGATCAATTTGCTAAGGAACCTGGTCAAGTGATCCATGGAACCTCTTACTAGGTGAAGATACTCTAACTGATTCTGAAAATGATCCGTTGTTTCTAAAATGAAATCAGACAATCAGTCTATTTGGTGTGCTTTCTCACCTTATCCCTGCCCTAGTAATGTTCGTTTCAGCAACACATAACAAACAAACACACGAAAGGAATGAAGAAAAAAACCACTCACCAACAATGTGCACATAAATCGTAGCGTTGATGATCCCCTGCGTAGAATGCGTAGCCACACACATGTAGGAGCCTGCATCCTGGCGGCGCGCCGTGTCGAACACAAGCCTGTTGCCGCGCTGGTACACGTGATCTGGCAGTCGGTACATCTTGCCGGATCCAACCTTCAACCAGCGAACGTGCGGTTGCGTCTCTGCCTCTGCCTTGCACTCTATCTCTCCTACCTTGTCCAGTTCCAGTTGAGCGTCTGACGGGGTCGGTGAGAACTTGAGGCGCTCTGCACACACAATATCAATGCTGCTTTACAAAAAAACCACGATAAACCAAACAAAAAACAATCAAACACAGATGAGGACAAAAGTCTGATATACAGTGGAACCTGTCTGTAATGACCAGCCAAAGGACCAACTAAAATAGGCCCTAACAGACAGGTGCTTGTTATGGAAACCAAATAGGACAGAACCACATCGGGGTTTCTTTGGGGCGGTCACAATGGGTAGGTGGTTGCTATCAAGAGGTGGTTGCCAGCGCAGGTTTGAATGTTCTCTCCTGCTTGCCCAACACAATTTTTCTTGGGAACAGCTGATTTGACATTATGATCCCCATGCAAAAACTGATAACAGTCGAACATGTCAATAATGAGCACCTGAGGTAGCAAGCAAAAGTGTTAGACAAAGGGCGGTTCTTTCTTTCTTTCGGCTGGTAACAGGCAGAACCTCGCGGCAAGATCACACGAGAAAGGAAAAAAACGTGCATTGGTCCCAAATAGCATGTCGCTTTGGTAACAGTTTGTGTGTAAGTGGTGCATTTTATACGGTAAAAAGACAATGGTAACAGGCGGAACCTTGCGGCAAGATCACAGGAGTTGTCTCGCGTTATCACCCCAGAAGCGCTCATTCTGTTAGACAATTAGTCGCAATGAAAAGTTGAAATTTATTGGGAAAAAAATACCCTCTGCAAAGCCTGTTTATGATGCTCGCCAGGGAAAGTTAAACGATATCGTATCCCTACTTTTGAATTGTTAAAAACATTTGTTACATGCCATGCACTGGATACTTACTTGTGACAGTGAGGCGGGCAGTGGCGGAAGAGACGAGGAGATGACCAGATGTGTTGGCCACACAGGCATAGTCGCCCATGTCGCTCAGCTGGGTTCCCATAATCCTTAGCAATCCGTTCTGCAGATCCTGCTGAAAGCGGCCCAGCGACTGAAACAAAATATAGAAAGATCTTAGGCATTGCTGGGAGACAACACAAGCTTGACAAGCTTGAGCAAGGACGGAAAGGGTTGTTTCCCTTGAACTCTCTCTCTCTCTCTCTCTCTCTCTCTCTCTCTCTCTCTCTCTCTCTCTCTCTCTC
>NC_090261.1:13343740-13377866 GCF_037325665.1 Littorina saxatilis | reverse complement strand
CCATATCCGTCTGGTAGTCAAAACTGACCCTTTGATCAACAGAGCTTGCGAGAAGCAAGTAAAACGGCACGGATTTAACCCCGAGTCGTTTCGCCCAAATACGAAACAAAGTGAGGGAGGTTTCACGTCTGTTATTGAAACTGCGAAAAGTGTAGGACTTGAAAACGCTTCTCTCAAGGAATTTCTCACGCCTGAAATGTTCAAAACGGTAATAGAAGCAACCAAACAAGTCGCTGGTTACGAAGCAGAGGAATAAAATTCCGAATTCCATCCTTAGCCAACAAACTTGGCTACACAATCAAGCTGTGTGCTGACATACTGGAGGTCCAGGCCGTGGAAAAAAGGAATGACAGTCTGAAGTGTGATGTTCAGGGATACCTGAAACTCCATCAGATGAGATGGAATGAAGAAAATTTCTGCCCACGCAAGTCGCAATCTGTATGAACAGAAAAAGGGACATGCAAAACGTCTTCCTCTGTCGAGAGACGTCGCCAAGCTCTCCTCTCACCTCAGCAATGTTTCAGCCGCGGCCACCCAAACCCTCACTACAGCACACGAAGAAAAGGAGATCAAGGCAGCATGGAAAAGCCTTGCGGAAGTCACTCTGACCCAGATAATCCTTTTCAACAGGAGAAGGTCAGGCGAGGCCTCAAGAATGAAACTAGTAGATCTAAATCAACACGAAACTCACGATGTGGATGTCTTCAAATCACTTAGCACATTTGAAAAAATCTATGTAACAAGCTGACCAGGATTGAGATAATCGGAAAACGTGGCCGAATTGTCCCAATTCTCATGACTGCACAGGTGAAAGCAGCTGTGGAACTGCTTGTGCAAAAAAGAGATGATGCTGGTGTCAGCGGTTCCAACAAATTTGTGTTTTCTTGCACATTCTTTCAGTCGGAGGGGCACATTCGGGGATCTGACACGCTTCGAAAGTTTGTGACATCAGCGCAGTTGGCAGAGCCACAGTTCATCACATCTACTTCACTTCGAAAGCAGGTTGCTACTCTGTCCCAGATAGTCAGTTTGAAGGACAACGAGCTGGATGCCCTTGCTCAGTTTATGGGACATGATGTTCGCACTCACCGCGAGTACTACCCGCCTCCCATCAGACATGATGCAGTTGGCCAAAGTCAGCAAATTACTCCTTGCCCTTGAAAAGGGGAAGCTGCAAGACCACCAGCGCTGCACCCTGGATGAGATGGAAGTGGCTGAAGATGAAGCCATCACCTCGGATGAGGAGGCAGGTATGTGTGACATTTTGAAGATGAATTCCTTTGCTCTTTTTGCACAAAATGAACACAGCTAGACTATCTCTAAATCTAGTATTGTAATAACCTTTTTTTTGTATTCTTAAATTCATCTTCTTCTCCTTCTGCTTCTTCTGCCTCTTCTTCTTCTTCTAAATTGGGGGGCTGAGATGGCTCATTCGGTACACAGCGTGGACTACATATAGTTCCTCTGACTCTCATAGTCACAGGTTTGAATCCCGGTCTCCCTCTCTCTGGTATCGCCTTTGTTGTGGCTAGTGACATTGAACCACCAATACAATTTTATTTGTTTTAAATCTAAATTGAGAACGTTCATACTTCAATGCACACTACAATGTGATATATTGTGCTAACATTAATTTGCATTACACAATAAAGCAAACATTAATACTACGGTACTTACTACATAAACTTTTGTACTTGCGATCTGGGATTTTATCTATTCTATCATATTGTAACTATTATTTACAGAATTTGTTGAAAAGGGTCACAGCCCTATTCCAGAACGATCTGCATCAGGAAGGTTCGCAACAAAAGACTCTTTGGCACCGCCACATAACCAGCCCTCTCCGCCTATGCATCAACCTTGTCCTGCTACAGCTGCACCTGACAGTAAGTCTTCTTCTTCTGTGTACGCATGCTATCAACTACAGTACTGCAAGCACTCCCAGTTTCGGATAAAAACAAATGCGATTGGTCACTTTGGCAGAAATAACAACTGTGAACAGAATGTTGATAGTAAAAGAAAGTAAGGAAGCAGGAAAGATGAGCCGGTGCCTACCTAACAGCAAACTAGATAGCTCCTGGTGTTCAAAAACAGGAGGGGCCCTTAATTTAAGTCCGCAGCGCTCCACCGCAGTAGGTGACAGTAAGTGACAATATGGGCTGAATCCATCCCATCTTCATGGTGTTGGAGTGGGGACAGGACATGTATTTGAATGGCGATGTCGCTGTTCAGTGTCTGAAAGTCTCTTAAGTTTGTAGTTGCAAACATGACTTTTCTTTCTCTTTACCCCCCCCCCCCCCCCCCCCCCCCCCCTCCTCACTCCCACAAAGTAACATAGTAGATTTAATTTCTTATTTGTAGCTGCCATTCCATGTAAAAGTGAATACATTTACTTATTTAGTATAAACTTGTCACCCTGGCATGAGGTAATATGACCGGCACGGTTGGCCTAGTGGTAAGGCGTCCGCCCCGTTGTGGATTCGAACCCCGGCCGGGGCATACCTAAGACTTTAAAATTGGCAATCTAGTGGCTGCTCCGCCTGGCGTCTGGCATTATGGGGTTAGTGCTAGGACTGGTTGGTCCGGTGTCAGAATAATGTGACTGGGTGAGACATGAAGCCTGTGCTGCGACTTCTGTCTTGTGTGTGGCGCACGTTATATGTCAAAGCAGCACCGCCCTGATATGGCCCTTCGTGGTCGGCTGGGCGTTAAGCAAACAAACAAACAAAAAATGAGGTAATATCACAAGGGTTATTCATGTTTTTGTATTTGTCAGATTCTGCTGATGATGAGGAAGCACCAGAAATCCAAAGGAAGTTTCAACGGTGTGCTGCTGACAGCAGTGCATGCTCAAACAGTTCAGTATATATCTTTCTCCTTAGTCAACCAATTTTCCATGGGGGCGCGACTGGAGATGGATGAAGGTCAGGGGGTTCCTGTGTTCGAGTGGGAACAGCTTGAATTTAACTCACAGAGTTGTTTGTGTCCAACACGCTTGTCGGAGGTGTTTTTTTTACGGCGTCAATGTTGGGGGGTGGGTGGGGGTTAAGGATGAGGGGTAGAACTGCATTCGTTGATGCATTTTGATTGTCTTACATCTGAAATGTATTTGTACCTTTGAAGAATAGTTCATTCCTGTACACTCATAACACGGAACACACGTTTATTTATTTTGAACATAACATAATTAATACAATAAATAATTAATTATAATTTTATTATGTCCCCAGGCGAGCCCCCTTCCTCCTGGACATTCTCTCCTGTTGGTGTGGCAATGATGAACAAAAGATGCAGTGTATTCACACAGATCACTTCTCCTTCAGCGTCATCTAACGAAAGTAAGCTTTATTGCATATAAATTAATTTAGAAACATGCTGGCGTCACCCCCCGCGGGTTAGGGGGAGTCCCATATTGGTTGGGACTAGAAAGAATTTACCCGCTGCTACCCAGCATGTCGTAAGAGGCGACTAACGGTTCTGTTTCTTCTCTTCTTTTGTCTTATTTCTGCCTTACCAGTCCTTTCACCTATATTTCCTTCCAAGAAAACTCTCCCTACTATTCCCTGCAGTTTTCCAATTCTTTTCTTGTTGTCTTATTTCTGCCTGACTGGATCCATCACCTTTATTTCACTTACCAAAAGTCTTCTTTTCCACATCCTTATTTCTCTGCACCCCGCATGTCGTATGAGGCGACTAACGGATTCTGTTTCTCCTTTAACCCTTGTTAAGTGGTTCTTGTATAGAATATAGTCAATGTTTGTAAAGATTTTAGTCAAGCAGTATGTAAGAAATGTTTAGTCCTTTGTACTGGAAACTTGCATTCTCCCAGTAAGGTCATATATTGTGCTACGTTGCAAGCCCCTGGAGCAATTTTTTGATTAGTGCTTTTGTGAACAAGAAACACTTAACAAGTGGCTCCCTCCCATCTCCACCCTTTCCCCTATCCCATCTCCCCCTTTCCCTCGTCGCGATATAACCTTCGTGGTTGAAAACGACGTTAAACACCAAATAAAGAAAGAAAGAAATGCTGGCGTCATGTACGGACGATTAACTAAGCGCCCATTACCTAGTTGTTGAATGACCGCATTCCATAGTGGAAACTCTTGTGTTTAGTTATTTGACAACGAAATTGATATTTTAAAAGCATATGTCTTTTAGCTGTTGTCCTTTTTTTGCTATTTTGCATAATCTATCAAATGATTTGAAATAAAGATAAGGCAGCTGAGAAAATCTATCGTCTTTTTTTTCCCCAAGGTTCAACTGACAATGAGTACCTACCTGAACAGTGGAGCCATTCCAAACCAAAGAAGCTCAAATCAAAGGCAACGCGCAACAGTGAGTGGAAACATAATCATTGTCTTTATACCTCTTCTTTCTCTTTGTGAACTGAGCTTTAAGGAGCTGACTCAATCCACACAAAAGTTATTCTTTTAAAGTAGAACAAAACCAGTAAACTAGATAGTTATTGTGTTTTTGAGTAAGGTAATATCCTTCTCTGAAGCCCTTGAAAGGAAAAATAGAGCCTGTTCATAACGTGTTAACTGTTAATCTAACTAGGAGCGTATAGTTATTGTGTTTTTGAGTACGGTAATACCCTTCTCTAAAGCACTTGGAAGGAAACATAGAGTATGTTCACAGACCTGTTTACCCTCCCGGAATTATTACGGATTTAGGGTCTAAATTCCGGTATTACGGAAATCTACCGGAAATTCCGGTCACAAGAACCATTTCCGTGTGTGAAAATTTAAAGTCGAAATTGTAGTACTAGTAGTCACCGGGATTTTGATTTCCCGAAAACCCTTTTAGCTCAAGGCCGACCGGAACAGCCTTGTCTGCGCATGTGCAAAAACAAGGTATTTGTCGGTCAACGCGTGGTTTTTGTGCATTCGGTCCGATCGACATGGGTCGTAAGCGTAAGGCCGATCTCTCTGGGGACAAAATGCCAACCAAAAAAGCTCAAGTTGTACAGGAATATCGGCAAAACTATCAAGTCAAGTGGCAGTGTCTGGCGAAGTCTAAGAAGAGCGAATCACTTGCATTTTGGTGATCGAATTGAGATCAGTGCAACAACAAAGCTAGTCAGTCATGAGTCACTGCAGTCGTTCGTCCGCGAACCAAGCGAACGTGTCCCGAGGTTAGACGCAGCATTAGTTTATTTACAAAATGCAGTACACAAATGAACATGGAAACAAACAAATTGTGTTTGGCAAAACATGAGCCTGCTTCGCATCGAGTTTATTTGACCAGTATGTCTGTGCTTCGACATTATCTCTTGCTACGGTCAGTGACTTGTGCTGTTGCCGGAATTTGAAAGTCTTTTTGAGTCTAAAAGTGATCTCCATTAATCTTTCTCCAATATAGCAAAGATCACAGTTCTTTGAATTGAAAAACTTTAAAGAAAATCTTTAAATAAAATGAACGAGCCGGTCCACAAAAAATAAAGGTAGCTTCTGGAGAGTGTTTTTCTGACTGGTTTTAATGCAGGATGTAAACAGGTCTGTGTTCATAACGAGTTAACTGTTAATCTAACTAGGAGTGGCATTTTGTCAAAGAGCAGTTCAAATCCGTACGTTCTTTAACATATCAAAATGGCCTTCTGCTGTCGCTCAGTTTTCTTGATTCAAAACTAAGCAGTAAATTGTATAATTATTTAAAAATGAATAAATAAGTGGATCAGTTAACAAGTGCAATGGCTAACTGACCTGCCACTTCTCATGCCCATTCGTGGCTTCTGTCCCATGCTTTGAAAATGAATGTGTACAGGGTCTGTAATTCCGGTTTTAATTTAGATTTGAAATCTTTTGTAATTAATGGATTACGCCCACATACACTTCCGTGTATTAGAGGCGGGGACGGGAGTCCCAGGAATTGGAAAAAAGAGGAGGTACTATATCTAACTTACATTGAACAACCAAAATGTAAGCAGCACTAAGATTGACAGTGAAAATGTGACAGTTTTAGTGTACTAGCTTTAGTGCCACGAAGAAGAATCAGAACAAATGTTGACTCGGGAAAATAAATGTCCATGCCCAATCAAGATTCGAAATAGAGACACTGAGATCACGAGTTGTCGGCCTAGACCACCAGACTACCCGGCGCTCATATTGAGTTGGCATGATTGTTCCTTATAAAGTTTTAATCCGATAACATATTTAACCTTTGTATCTCCGGTAATAGGTCTTGTGATATCTGTGTCCACAAAGGTTCAAACCAGCCACGTCGACTGTGGTTGGAGGAGGAGGTGAAGGCAGTGGAGGCTCATTTGTTAAAATATATCGCCACGCAAGTGCTGCCAAGAAAAGAGGATATCCAGAAGTGCCTTCAGGCTGAAGAGGCTCTGAAAAATCGTACCTGGCTACACGTCAAGAACTATGTACGAAACCGGATTACTGCTTTGCAAAGAAATCAGCGAAACTAAATAATGTTCCGCTTTTCAGCTACTGATCATCTTTCCAATGTTGTTGCTGATCACTACCACTAAGTAGATATATATCTAGTGCAGGTTTGTGTCTTGAGCTGTACTGGACAATGATTTACACATTTATCTTTATTTGTTTTTATTAATTTTGACTATGAGCACACTGGTGGTTGTGTTTCATGTTAAATGATTTATTTAGTAGGTGTTTATGCAAATCATTTTTGGCATTTTGAATAAGCTAGATGTGACCTTTCTTAGCACTGATCCAAAGGTCAGTTTAATATGCGGTCAAAACAATGATGGTGGAGGCAGTTGGCTATTTTTAATTCATTTGCATAGCAAAAACGAGGCTATATATCTATTGACAACTGACCACCTATTGAACACTCAAAACTTTTCAAATAATGGAAGCTTTCATTATAAAAACTTGTCTTGGTTATGAAACCTATGAACACTTATAAAATGCATGTGATTACATCAGCAAAACAAAACAAAATATAAGCAAGTGAGTCATATTCTTTGTGGCTTTGCCCTTGTTTAACTGTATTATCATTATTTATTATCATGAACACAGACTACCATAAGGTCCGCTCCCCCCCCCCCCCCCCCCCCCCCCCCCCCCCTCGGGTTAGGGGGAAGAATTTACCCGATGCTCCCCAGCATGTCGTAAGAGGCAACTAACGGATTCTGTTTCTCCTTTTACCCTTGTTAAGTGTTTCTTGTATAGAATATAGTCAATGTTTGTAAAGATTTTAGTCGAGCAGTATGTAAGAAATGTTAAGTCCTTTGTACTAGAAACTTGCATTCTCCCAGTAAGGTCATATATTGTACTACGTTGCTAGCCCCTGGAGCAATTTTTTGATTAGTGCTTTTGTGAACAAGAAACAATTAACAAGTGGCTCTATCCCATCATCCCCCCCCCCCTTTCCCCGTCGCGATATAACCTTGAACGGTTGAAAACGATGTTAAAACACCAAATAAAGTAAAGATAAGGTCCGCTATTAGGAAAGTCAAAACAATCAAAGTGTCATATGCACTTTGTCATCGTGTGTGACATTTTATTGTCAACACAACGATGGTGGTGTTTCACATGTTATGATTAATTCAGATCTTAAGTGTATATAAAGTGTATTTATGTACATGTACTTTTGACCATTTTAGATAAGCTTAATTTGATATTTCAGGGGCCTCTGTCAAAAGGTCACTACAGCATGTGGTGTCAAAGCAACCATTGTGGAGGCAAATGGCCTATTTTTAACAGGATGTTTGAAGATGTGTTTCTTTTATTATTTGTTTGAGAGACAAGAAGTTGGAAAAAAAGTGTTATTTCATGTTCTTTTGTCACCGAGGGCAAAGTTAGTCAATCATTGATATAGTAAAAAAAATCTGTTTTGTTTGTTGCCATTGAAATAACACTTACAACAGCACTAAACATGATGTTGCTAATTATCTTTTTGTGGACTATTCAATGGAGTGTTTTGAATTGTGCCATTTATCATGCAACAACTGGTTTATTTTTACGGTGGTTGATTTTCCATTATGCAAAAATATAATTCTATGACTGAAGACTACCTTCTTCTTCTTCTTCTGCGTTCGACGTGAAGACTACCTCATTTCATTCTATTTCATGATTATACTGAACACACTCTAGCAGTAGCCCTGCTAGTCCGTTTAAGGAAAGTCGACACATTGTATGTTCCCGTCAGAACAATGTATATACACTGGGTGCGTATGATGTTTTTTCGGTTTTTTTATTATGAGCACACTGGTGGTTGTGTTTTTTTAATTTGATATTTAATGATTTATTCAGAATGTGTTCTTGCAAATCATTGTTGGACATTTTAAAGGTGCTCGTCTGCATTTTTTCTCCTTTTTGACTCACATGCGAAGCAAAAGTGAGTCTATGTACTCACCCGAGTCGTCCGTCCGTCCGTCCGTCCGGAAAACTTTAACGTTGGATATTTCTTGGACACTATTCAGTCTATCAGTACCAAATTTGGCAAGATGGTGTATGATGACAAGGCCCCAAAAAACATACATAGCATCTTGACCTTGCTTCAAGGTCAAGGTCGCAGGGGCCATAAATGTTGCCTAAAAAACAGCTATTTTTCACATTTTTCACATTTTCTCTGAAGTTTTTGAGATTGAATACCTCACCTATATATGATATATAGGGCAAAGTAAGCCCCATCTTTTGATACCAGTTTGGTTTACCTTGCTTCAAGGTCAAGGTCACAGGAGCTCTTCAAAGTTGGATTGTATACATATTTTGAAGTGACCTTGACCCTGAACTATGGAAGATAACTGTTTCAAACTTAAAAATTATGTGGGGCACATGTTATGCTTTCATCATGAGACACATTTGGTCACATATGATCAAGGTCAAGGTCACTTTGACCCTTATGAAATGTGACCAAAATAAGGTAGTGAACCACTAAAAGTGACCATATCTCATGGTAGAAAGAGCCAATAAGCACCATTGTACTTCCTATGTCTTGAATTAACAGCTTTGTGTTGCATGACCTTGGATGACCTTGACCTTGGGTCAAGGTCACATGTATTTTGGTAGGAAAAATGTGTAAAGCAGTTCTTAGTGTATGATGTCATTGCTAGGTTTAGGTCAAGCATGTGAGTCGTATGGGCTTTGCCCTTCTTGTTTTTTATATTACTACATTTTAATTTAACTAAAAAGTTGTGACAGATGACATCTTCTTAATTTATTCCCCTTGTTTTTAACATGACTATTATAAGGAGAGTTTGCTGAGAAAAAAACCCATTGTTTTACCTATAACTTTTTTAAAATAACTTTTTGCACAGTGGTTCTTCTCATCATGTGACTTAACTTTTTAGCGAAATTTAATGGTAGGATTATGAATAAATAAGCAAAACACAGACGAACACCTTTAAATAAGCTAGATGGGACATATCTTAGGATTGGTCAAAAGGTCAGTTTATTATGTGCTGTCAAAACAACGATGGTGGAGACAATTGGCTATTTTTAATTCATTTGTGCAGCAAAAATGAGGCTATGTTCTGACAACTGACCACGTATTGAACAGTCACAACTTTTCAGACAATGGAAAAATGCATGATACAAACTTGACTTGGTTATACTTGTAGAGCCTATGAATACTCACAAAATGCATGTCAGATTCTATTAGCAAAAAACAATACGAAATCTGAGCAAGTGAGTCATGATTATCGGTGGCTTTGCCCTTGTTTAAAGCGGCTAGATCTGATTTAAAACAGCTATGCCTACGTTGCATTCAGACATTGTTTTCAGCCGATTTGAGCGGAATGGCTGTTATATATTGTTCAGCCAACCTTAATTAGAGCAACCCTTACCCTTGTTATCCCAAAGAAGTACTGTACGCCCCCCGCGGGTTAGGGGGAAGAATTTACCCGATGCTCCCCAGCATGTCGTAAGAGGCGACTAACGGATTCTGTTTCTCCTTTTACCCTTGTTAAGTGTTTCTTGTATAGAATATAGTCAATGTTTGTAAAGATTTTAGTCAAGCAGTATATAAGAAATGTTAAGTCCTTTGTACTGGAAACTTGCATTCTCCCAGTAAGGTAATATATTGTACTACGTTGCAAGCCCCTGGAGCAATTTTTTTATTAGTGCTTTTGTGAACAAGAAACAATTAACAAGTGGCTCTATCCCATCTCCCCCCTTTCCCCGTCGCGATATAACCTTCGTGGTTGAAAACGACGTTAAACACCAAATAAAGAAAGAAAGACTTAAGAAACGTCGTTTAAACTCGGCGTACAGCGAGCTTCCGCAGCGACCACTGCTCTTTTGTTGTGGAGGCTGTGTGAATTACTTCCCGTTTAGTCATGCATATAGTCTCAATGCCACACTGAATTGGCCACTAGAACCCGAGTTTTGAGATATGAAACTATTCCGGTCGTGAAGCATTGTTATGGTTTATAGTAGCATAACACTAGTCTGGTGGCGATAGGAGAGAGTAAATCAGACCTAGCCGCTTTAAACTCTCCCTCTTGTACAAAAGAGTAGTGGTCGCTTCTAAAGCTTGCTGTACGCCGAGTTTGAACGACGTTTCTTAAGTGTACAGTACTTCTTTGGGATAACAAGAGTAAGGATTGCTCTAATTAAGGTTGGCTGGGCAATATATAACAGCAATTCCGCTCAAATCGGCCAAAAACAAGGCCCGAAGGCATCGTAGGCATAGCCGTTTTAACTTTATTATCATTATTATTTATTATCGTGACCACAAACTACCATAAGGTCCGCTAGTAGGAAAGTCAAAACAATCATAACGTATCATAAACACTGGGTCATCGTGTGATCATTATTATTTATTATCGTGACCACAAACTACCATAAGGTCCGCTTGTAGGAAAGTCAAAACAATCATAACGTATCATAAACACTGGGTCATAGTGGTGTTTCACATGTAATGATTGATTTCGATTTTGAGTGCTCTATCCCATCTCCCCCCCTTTCCCCGTCGCGATATAACCTGCGTGGTTGAAAACGACGTTAAACACCAAATAAAGAAATAAAGAATAAAGAAAGATTTTGAGTGTATATAAAGTGTATTTATGGTACATTTACTTTTGGCTCTTTAGATCAGCTTAATTTGGTATTTCATGGGCATCGGTCAAAAGGTCACTTCAGCATGTGCTGTCAAAACAACGATGGTGGAGGCAAATGGCCTATTTTAACAGGATGTTTGAAGATTTGCTTTTTCAATTTTGTTTGAGAGACAAGAAGTTGGAAAATAGTTTTATTGTATGTTTCTTTGTCACCTGGGGCAAAGTTATTCAATCGTCGCTATACGTTTGTTGGAAGCTATAATACAAAGGATAAATTGGCAGCTTTCTTACTTTCTGTTAGAAACAAAAGTATATTTTTCATTTGTTGCAATTGAAAAAGCATAGACCTTACTAAAGATGCTGCTAGTTGTTTTGATTGTGTGGACTATTCAGTGGAGTGTTTTAAATAATCTGTATATATATATATATATATATATATATATATGCCAATTCTCATGCCTCACAGTATTTTAACATTGGTTTATTTTCCATGTTACAAATATGTAATCATATGACTCGAGACTACCTTACTGTGTTATATTGCATTATTATCATGAACGCATTAGGCCCACTTATAAGTTTAAAGAAAGTCAAAGCCGTGTATTGTTCCTTTCAGAACAATGTTATACACCGGGTGTGCATTATGTGTTTTCATTATTTTTAATCATGAGCACACTGGTGGTTGTGTTTCATATTTAATTATTTATTTGGAGTGTGTTTGATTTAGCTTAATTTGAATTTTGTTGGACATTGGTCAAAAGTTCAGTTTATTATGCGCGGTCAGAACAATGATGGTGGAGGCAATAGCCTATTTTTCAACAGGTTTGAAGGTTTTGTTTGAGAGAAATAAATCTGTCTTTTTATATTTAGTCAAGTTTTGTTTTCTTTGTCATGTTGGGCAGAGTTATTCAATCGTTGTTATACGTTAAGTTCACTGATTTCTTAAATCTAATGTAAGCGCTGTTTAAGAGGTTTTGAAGGTACAAAATACACTTTTTTTCTCTGTTCTCTTTAACAAGATATTCAGATTTGTTTTTCTTCTTTATTTTAGTTTGAGACGAGAAGTTGTACATGCATTCTATTTCCTGTTCCTTTGTCAACTGGGGCAACATTCAATCACTGTTATAGCCTGGTTGTAAGCTATAACAGTATAAGTATAATTATACAAAGGATAAATTCACTGCTTTTTAAATGTCTGCAAAAAGCAAATGTCACCGTTTTGTTGCATGCCATTGAAAAGGAATAAAAACTACCAAACGTTATTTTGCAAAACATGCTTATTGTTATGATTCGACTGATTGTGTTTGTATGTGGATGTGTGATCACAGGATTGCAGATTGCATGGACATAATCGCCACAGGGACAAGAAGGGCAAAGCCCATACGACTCGCATGCTTGACCTTGACCTTTACATGACCTTGACCTTCAGGGTCAAGGTCAAATAACTAAACCTAGCAATGACATCATACACTAAGAACTGCTTTACACATTTTTCCTACCAAAATACATGTGACCTTGACCCAAGGTCAAGGTCATCCAAGGTCATGCAACACAAAGCTGTTAATTCAAGACATAGGAAGTACAATGGTGCTTATTGGCTCTTTCTACCATGAGATATGGTCACTTTTAGTGGTTCACTACCTTATTTTGGTCACATTTCATAAGGGTCAAAGTGACCTTGACCTTGATCATATGTGACCAAATGTGTCTCATGATGAAAGCATAACATGTGCCCCACATAATTTTTAAGTTTGAAACAGTTATCTTCCATAGTTCAGGGTCAAGGTCACTTCAAAATATGTATACAATCCAACTTTGAAGAGCTCCTGTGACCTTGACCTTGAAGCAAGGTAAACCAAACTGGTATCAAAAGATGGGGCTTACTTTGCCCTATATATCATATATAGGTGAGGTATTCAATCTCAAAAACTTCAGAGAAAATGGGAAAAATGTGAAAAATTGCTGTTTTTTAGGCAACATTTATGGCCCCTGCGACCTTGACCTTGAAGCAAGGTCAAGATGCTATGTATGTTTTTTGGGGCCTTGTCATCATACACCATCTTGCCAAATTTGGTACTGATAGACTGAATAGTGTCCAAGAAATATCCAACGTTAAAGTTTTCCGGACGGACGGACGGACGACTCGGGTGAGTACATAGACTCACTTTTGCTTCGCATGTGAGTCAAAAATCATTCAAATCCTTACTCCGAAAGTTAACAAAAAGCTATTATTGTCTCAAGAAGAGAAATTGTTTCTACAACTGAACACACAGACTGTAAAATGCATGTGTATACAAAAGCAATTATGCTAAACAAGCCCATCATTAAATGAATGGAAGTCAAAGTAAATAAAATAAAATGCAATTTCAAATGTGAAGGTATCTTAAAATGTCGATGAACAAACGCAAGGGAACTGAGCGCCATCATAAAAATACCTTTCATTACAAGGACAAAAAAAAACGTAACTGACAGACTGATTCTAATATAGGTCCCTGATAACACTTATAGTATCCACCACCTTCAAATATGATCATTAAACTTCATTTTAAAAAGCTTCATGATTATGCACTGCAAAGTAAGCTACACGTTTTGTTTAGCTGTTTCGTACACATAAAAAAAAGGCTTTGTGATTCTTTGGTCTAAGTGCCAATAGAAGGTTTTGAAAGGAGCAAGTTAAAATGTAAAGGCACACTACCTTATATCATATATATACAATATCACACTACCACGGAAAGTCAATACAATGCATACCCAGGTCAAAACAACGTTCACACACGAGTGTGTATCGTGTGTATCATCTTTGTCAACACAATGCAGGCGGTGTTTCAGTTTATTGAAATATTGAGTGTATGTGAGTGTAATTATGCACATTCACTTTTGGCCAATTTAAATGAGCTTGATGTGGAATTTTGTTATCTATTGGTCAAACGGTCATTTCAACCGGCACTGTCAAAACAACGATGGAACTGGCCAATAGTCACAATAACGAGGGGAAAACATGTATACCCCGGTCAAAACAACGTTCACACACGAGTGTGTATCATCTTTGTCAACACAATGCAGGCGGTGTTTCAGTTTATTGAAATATTGAGTGTATGTGAGTGTAATTATGCACATTCACTTTTGGCCAATTTAAATAAGCTTGATGTGGAATTTCTTATCTATTGGTCAAACGGTCACTTCAGCAGGCACTGTCAAAACAACGATGGGACAGGCCAATGGTCACAATAACGAGGGGAAAACATGTATACCCCGGTCAAAACAACGTTCACACACAAGTGTGTATCGTGTGTATCATCTTTGTCAACACAATGCAGGCGGTGTTTCAGTTTATTGAAATATTGAGTGTATGTGAGTGTAATTATGCACATTCACTTTTGGCCAATTTAAATAAGCTTGATGTGGAATTTCTTATCTATTGGTCAAACGGTCACTTCAGCAGGCACTGTCAAAACAACGATGGGGCCGGCCAATGGTCACAATAACGAGGGGAAAACAAGTATGTGTGTGTGTGTGTGTGTGTGTGTGTGTGTTGTACGTTCGTGTGTGTGTGTACGTTCGTGTTTTGTGTGTCTTTGTGTTTGTGTGGGGATGTTGTGTGTGTGGGTGTGTGTGTTCGTGTTTCGGTGAGGATCTTTGTGTGTGTGTTGGGGGGGGGGTGTTGCGTGTGTGTGTATGTGTGTGTGTGTCAGTGTGTGTGTCAGTGTGTGTCTGTGTGCGGTGTGTGTGTGCGCGCGCGCGTGTGTGTGCGTTTACGTGTATATGTGAGTGTCTTTGTGTGTGTGTGTTTTTTTGTCACGATGTGTGTGTGTGTGTGCGTGCGTGCACGTAGTTTCTGTGAGTGTCCGATTATATCCATCGTTATGTTAACAGTATCATTCCAATGGGAGCTAACACCGTGAGAGAGTAACTTCCCGCAGTTATTGAATTATTCCTCTTTGACGCAAGTGAGTAGTTATTATTGCCGTATCAGATAAGGAAAACTTAGATCGGGACAGCCGTTTAGGAGAAATTCAGTTCGGATAAGGAGACAACATACCGTGTGCAGAACTTTTACTGACAGCTTTTCTAATTCCACAAAAGCTGTGCGTGCGGGCGTGAATACGGGGAGAAGTATATCGAAGACAAGGCACACTCCTCAAAGATCTGGCCGGGTTTTTTCACGGTATAAGACCATCTTTCCAATTGGACACATACCGAAAATCAACACTGCTTGCTGTGATGAGTTGTATTTTTTGTGATGGATTGATTTCTTAAAAAGCAACTAGTAGTGGCTTTTACAAAATTAATGTATAACAAATCTTTACACTGTGCACAGAGAGCACATGGGGCGGTTCACTATTGGTGTCAGTCTTACCCCACATGTAGTCAAATCCTCATGCCAGAGCTGGGACTGTGAGCCGAACTGTTTTCAAGGGAAGGAATGTGTCTTGATTGATGCATTTATTGTCTGTTCCCTCGGCTGATGCACATTTTATTGTCTGTCACCTCGGCTGATGCACATTTTATTGTCTGTCCCGTCGGCTGATGCACATTTTATTACATTTAGTCAAGTTTTGACTAAATGTTTTAACGTAGAGGGGGAATCGAGACGAGGGTCGTGGTGTATGTGTGTGTGTATCTGTCTGTGTGTGTGTGTGTAGAGCGATTCAGACTAAAGTACTGGACCGATCTTTATGAAATTTGACATGAGAGTTCCTGGGAATGATATCCCCGGATGTATTTTTTTTTTTCGATAAATGTCTTTGATGACGTCATATCCGCCATTTTGTAAAAGTTGAGGCGGCACTGTCACACCCTCATTTTTCAATCAAATTGATTGAAATTTTGGCAAAGCAATCTTCGACGAAGCCCGGACTTCGGCATTGCATTTCAGCATGGAGGCTTAAAAATTAATAAATGACTTTGGTCATTAAAAATCTGAAAATTGTAATTAAAATTATTTTTTGATAAAACGATCCAAAATTACTTTTATTTTATTCTTCATCATGTTCTGATTCCCAAAAAATATAAATATGTTATATTCGGATTACAAACAAGCTCTGAAAATTACAAATATAAAAATTATGATTAAAATTAAATTTCCAAAATCGTTTTAAAAACAATTCCATCTTATTCCGTGTCGGTTCCTGATTCCCAAAACATATAGATATGATATGTTTGGATTAAAAACACGCTCAGAAAGTTAAAACGAAGGTACAGTAAAGCGTGCTATGCAGCACAGCGCAACCGCTACCGCGCTTAACAGGCTCGTCACTTTCACTGCCTTTTGCACTAGCGGCGGACTACGGTCATTGTGAAAAAATGCAGTGCGTTCATTTTCATTCTGTGAGTTCCACAGCTTGACTAAATGTAGTAATTTCGCCTTACGCGACTTGTTAAGAAATACATTTAATGCAGCATTGTGTGTACGTTCGTGTTTCGGTGAGTGTCTTTGTGTGTGTGTGTGTGTGTGTGTGTGTGTGTTGTGCGTATCCCTATGACAGATAGACAGACAGGTTGCCGGAAGGAGTCTCACGCGCATACAAGTCGTCAAACACACAGTCCAGGAAACAATCAGACTCAATCATCAATGACAGACAGGCAAAAAGACTCCAGTCAGCGTAACTGTTAACAAACACTGTACATAACCCATTGTAGTTTCTTTGCTGTTAATCTCTCTCTCTCTCTCTCTCTCTCTCTCTCTCTCTCTCTCTCTCTCTCTCTCTCTCTCTCTCTCTCTCTCTCTCTCTCTCTCTCTCATCTATATAATATATATACGACTTGTGTCTGTCTGTGTGTGTGTGTGTCCGCGATGCACGGCCAAAGTTCTCGGTGGATCTTTTTCAAATTTGGAGACCGTATTCAGCTACACCCCGGACACAACCTCATCGATGAGATATTTCAACACGTGCTCTCAGCGCGCAGCGATGAACCGATTTTGGTTTTTCTCTGGATCCATTCCCAGTAACTCTTCCTTATCTTCTCCAGTGTTTTCAGCCGCGTTTATCTCCCTTCCTCCGTGCGGTGTACGCCGGCTTCCCGGCATAGCCGGGTCCCCGGCCGGGTATTCGGCTCGACTTCTTCCCGGCGCAGCCGTACCCGGCGAAGCGGGTATTCATCTAGTTATATATAGTTGGCGAAAAGTAACGCGCGCGAAGCGAAGGTGTCACGAGGGAAGGTGTCACGAGGCCGTACGCATCCCCGCATGAAAAACGCAGAAATACCGCATGCGTCACGCAGAATCATGCTGATTGGGTATACAGTTACATTTATTATGTGTTTAAGTTTACTGTGATAGTTCTTTGGTTATATTGTTTTCTGTTTCTGTTGACCCTATGTTAGGGCGAGGGCTAGTTATACTGTTCAAAAAAAGAAACGCATAGCTTGTAATATTTGGTTAATTTAGTTATATGGCTACAAGGATATCCACCAAACTGCAGAAAATGTTTATCTGGTCGTCGACCTTTCGTCCATTGCCACAAGTGAGCTCTGCACGTGACGCATGCGTTATCAGTGGCTACAATGTCAAAATTGCTCATTTGGCATGACCACTCGTCATGCTTCAGTGTAATCTCGTGAAACTCGGGGAATATTGAGCTCTCACCATGTCTTCCAAAACCCATAAAAGCGGATTGTTCGCCACAAAGAAATCAGACGACAATTCAGCGACGAAAGATGGCCCGATTGAGCAGAGAAGACCGCCAAATTGCATTGGGTCGTTTACAAGCAGGCCAAAGTCAAAGTGCAATCGCCAGGCACTTCCACGTGTCCCAGAGCACCATCAGTAGACTGTGGGTCAGGTTTCAAGCCACTGGCTCCGTTGCTGACTTGCCACGAGCGGGAAGACCAAGGGCGACAACTGCTGCTCACGACCGCTTCATACGGCTCCGCCACCTCCGGAATCGTTTCCTGTCGGCCTCATCTTCTGTCCAGGCTCTCCCCGGGCCACACCGATTATCGGACCATTTATCGAAAAAAAGAAACAAATGTCTGGGGATATCATACCCAGGAACTCTCATGTAAAATTTCATAAAGATTGGTCCAGTAGTCTACTCTGAATCGCTCTACACACACACACACACGCACAGACAGACACACACACATACACCACGACCCTCGTCTCGATTCCCCCTCTATGTTAAAACATTTAGTCAAAACTTGACTGAATGTAAAAATAGTGTATTCTCTGATGATTGTTAAACAACTTTACATCTGTCATTGAAACCTGTTACTCGCTATTAACGTGGGATTGAACCCTGGGCTTTGCCCAAGGATTAATTTCCCAGAGTCAACTTTGTGCAAACTCTCCTTGGTGTACAAACACCCCCAGGTTCCTGTAAAGATCCTAAGTTAACAGTGTAACTAACTAACTAAGTTAATGGCTTTGAACACACAAACACATGAATGCAGAAAAGAGAGAAAAGAGGGTAGGGTTTGTATGTTATAGCTGACTTTTCCCAGGAAGAAAGCAACCTGAATTTCCACAAAGGAAAACCTCACAGGACTTTATGATATAACCTACCAACCTACCTACCTACCTTCCTACCAACCTATACCTTTCTACCTCAGTACCTACCTACCTTATGGGCAATTTGCTCTGCAAAAACAACCTCTTTTTGTCAAACTGATGTTGGTAAAATTACTTTCCAAAACAACAAACACATCCAAAGACAAGCTTACTGAACTCTTTATTTGAAAAGAAATTAGGCAATGAAAATATCCACTGCATTGTACAAAAAGCTACACCCTCCCCCCACACTCTGACCCCATCTCTTTTTAAACAAAATTACCTAAAATACTTGAAGTCAAATATGTATCAAGAATGAAGTTACACCAAGTGATTAATGTGGCATTTTTCTTATAAAACATAGATTCACAATGATTTATATGGACAGAACAAAAACATTTTGATAATAAGAACAAACACACAAGTTAATATCAAACCTCCCTCTCTCTCATGTACTCATACTCCAATGTATATGTACCAATACAAGCATGGACACAAAAAAGATGTGCTCTCATACACACATAAGCTCTCAAATACACACACACACACACACACACACACACACACATGTGACACGTCACACACACACACACACACACACACACACACACACACACACACACACACACGTGGCACACACACACGCACGAACACACACACACACACATGCGCTCATGCGCGCATGCACACACACACACACACATACAGGCTCTCAGTTACACACACACACATGCTCTTATGCACGCTCACACACACACACATGCACACACACACAGGCTCTCAGACACACACACACACTAACACACACACGCGCGCTCAGAGATAGACACATGTGCTCCCTCTCTATCTCTCTCATACATACATGTCCACTATCTACCTCTCTCACACACCCACACACATGCATTCTCTCTCTCTCACTCACTCACTCACTCACTCACTCACTCACTCACTCACTCTCTCTCTTTCTCTCTCTCAAACGCATGATCACAGCTAAAAAAGCAGATACACAAAACAATAGTGTGTGTAGACACTGAACTGCAGACTCTGTGGACTAATAATGTCTGAAACAGACACCTTGCAAGACACTAAAAGTGTAGATCACAAACCCTGCGAAGCATTTCCAACTGCGCATAGTCTCTCAATAAATAAAAATGTTTTACACCACGATTGACACTTGCAATCAAATTGTTAATGTCTGGTGTCACAATTCACCTTTACTTCTGATGAAAATCAGTTCACCCACAATCAATCAGCTTCTACAGGCAGGCAACACCCCATGCCTACTTTCTCAGCCAACCATAAAGTCTGCCTTTTTTATGTGTCCATTCAATAAACTGACCACTCTTTCTACACACACATAAAAAGCAGCTTGCCTTTCAAAGGATTTTTCAGACAGTTCATCAGTTTTAAAACACAAACCCACAGAAATGTCGCTTCAATGGCATTGCATTCAGTCGTTCACCACTGACTGTCTGTTGTTGAACCCTGCGCAACGCAAAGGGTTGTGTCGTACGCCATTGCCAAAATCACTTGATTGCGCTTGCAAAAAGTCACTTTGTCATGGTATCAATCAGCTTCCAGGGAAACTCTCACGCATAAGTATCGAACATAAAATCACTGATTTAAATGAAACATTCATCACTTTGTTGGTAATGAGCTTGTGTCACAGCGATTCTACAGTGTCATCAATATTAAACGCGGAGTTCTGTGTAAGTCTTGCAGATCCAGTGCCAAATTTGAAGGCTAAAAACACGGACACCCTTTGGTAACCCTGTATTTTTTAGTGACTCCAACTATCGATTGCCTCATACATTTCAGTACTTTATGTAACATTTAGTAACACTTGTTGTGAAGTGGTTCACGCATTTCATAAACATGTTCATGAACACTGTGGATTTCCATCTGCTAAAAGAAGATGTAGGGTCAAGTTCATTGCGTGATTGTGTCTGGCGCTTGCATACATTGTTGTACATTGTATAAAATCAATTGTTCTGACATGTTGATTGACTTGCAGACTGTCAACTGCCCTAAAATGTCCAGTTGTCAGAATAGGCAGAAAATAATGCTGACTTGAGCACTGCTGAAGGACAAATAAACTTGTGTCTCTTTCAGAAAATACTGCTACTGGCCAAAGCAAGACTGGTGTTTTCTGTTTATATCATGCAGCACATTTTAGTCCTGACATCTGTAAGTTCCAGGGTGAGGATGTTCTGAGTTAGAGCATTACATTATCATGACTTTTGGCCAATAGGGAGCAAGATTGGTATGACATGCATGAATTTTCAGCAGCTGTATGATGCCACTACTGGTTCAAAGTAACATGACTTGCTGTCATATTTTACTGTGTCACATGAAATCACTGCTGGCTTGAAGCAACATGACTGGGTGTTGTATGTCAGTGCTGCTAAGCCTGTCCTTAACTAGCGAAGTCGACTACGCTAAAGTATATTTCGCGACACTGACCGCACAAAGCTTTAGCAGTGAGTTTTGGGTAAAAAGACTTTTTGAAGTCGACTTCGGGCTCACTTAAGGACCGCCTTAAATGACGGCTGGTGTCATGTGTCAGTGTGTCATACGACGTCACTGCCAGCCAGTGACAAAATGGTGCTGATCTCGGAGAAAGCGGGACGTTGCGAAGGCAGCTGTGCCGTACAGCGCTGCAGCAAATTCATGACAGTGGGCGAGTACAGTTCACTCAGCTCCAACGCCGCTTGACCATGCTGCAACGCTCGCAGGACCTCCTCGTCACTCAACAGTCGGTACGGCAAATCCGCAAGTTGCATCACCTCCCACAGAAACACGCCGAACGCCCAGATATCTCCAGCGGTGGTGCACATGACGCCTCCCTCCTCCTCCCCCACAGCCTCAGGAGCCATCCAGCGCAGTGGGACCAGGCGCTGGTGAAGAGGGTAGTATTCGCTGGCGTATACATCCCCGCACAGAGAAGGTCTCGCCACCTTGAGCTGCATGCGTGAAGTAAGGAGGATGTTTCGAGCGGCCAGGTCGCCGTGCACGAGGCCCTGACTGGCCAACGCATCCATGCCTGCTGCAACCTGCTGCCCCATGCTCAGTTTCTGGCTCGGTGTCAGTGCCGGTACTCTCGTTCCGCGTCGTCCGTTGTCGCTACGTGTTGCCAGAAGGAACTGTTTCAGGTCGCCCTGCACATGATAGGTTTATTCATCAGTATGTACCCCTTTTGTTCATTATGAATTTATTTAGTCCCATGCCTCACACTACTTAATAACCGCTAAACAAATCACCAGTTTGAAAAAAAGACAGACCAGTCCAACTCATCTCTTTGTAACTGTTGAGAGAGCTGCTTTGTTTAATAAGTGAACAAAGAGACAGACAGTGACACCACTTGAGACAGACCTAGTCATAAAGAATTATTAAGATTGATTAAGTATATGGCAGACTTTGTCTTCCAAACTGATCTAAACATCCAGCCTAGCTGGGAATGCTGAAAAAACAGAAGAAATAACCATTATGTCGTAAGTTTGATTCAGCATTCTAATATGCCTGACAGAAGCACACCACTCTAATTCTAAAGGGAATAGGAAAGGGCATGTACAGTAGTTTGTTCAGTTCATAAAGATACTTACCCAGTCGCAATACTCTGTGATGAGGAAGTGCGGCTCCGCTTCGCGACACACGCCTACCAAGTGCACCACGTTGGGGTGTTCAACGCGTGCAAACATGTCCATCTCAGAGTAGAAGTCGCGCACCTCACGCTCCCCCTTGGTCAGCAGTGACTTGACCACCACCAGTATCTCCTGGTCACCTGGTCGCGGACCTTTGGTGCGTGCCAGGAACACATCTCCGAAGCAACCTTTGCCTGCACACAGATTGTGCAAAGTTTATAGCTGTAGTCCAAATCGTGCCGTGACAATGTGTAAAGGTTTGTGTGTGTGTGTGAAGCTTGAATAAAGTCAATACTCAAGCGCATGGTTTAAAAAGAAAGTAAAAAGAAGCTTGTATGACCAGTATATCCATAAATGGTTTACAGAAATTGGAAAAAAAATGTTTTGGAATTACAGGCAAATCCGGATAAGACGAAATTGAAGGGACCGAATTGTTTTTGTGTCCTATCCGAAATTTCGACTTGGTCATAGTACAGTGGAACCCCTCTCTAGCAACCTTGAAAATGTTGACAAAAATCGGTCCTTATGGAGGGGGGTCCTTACAGAGGGAGGGGGCGGGGCCACAAAGAAAGTCACCTCAGATTTTCTTAAAAAAAGAAAACAGAGAAGTTTGAGTTGCTGACGACCGTTTCCTCAAGCAAACTGCTTCGATTTCATGTTTGACATTGTCGATGGTGTCCACCAGTTCTGGTGCATGTTTCAATGCAAAAAGAGTTAGTTTCTGAGCAAGCATTTCTTTACAGCAGTCCCTGCAATGATGAAGGCCCTCCGAGAAAGAGAGTGAAAAATCGGCCACCGTTCTCAGCATCGCGTATCTGTGTGTAACCTCTTTCATTGACAAGATACTCGTTTCCCTGCAGCCTTGACCAGTGAGTCGGTTACCTAATCTGTGAACCCTTCAGTTGTGTTGCTTTGTCAAAAGTTAGACACAGTCAACTAGTTTTGCTCTGAGTGAACAGTGCAGCTGGCCTCAATTAGCCGGTGACACCTCTCTGGCCACAGCACAAAACAGTACATGGCTGGGGGGAGAGAGAGAGAGAGAGGGGGGGTAGCTGGCTAAACTCAGTGGGGTGTCCGGTGTCACTGAAGTCAGCAGGAAGAGCATTGGAGAGAAATAGAGAGGTGTACTCTTCCAAACAATTTCCAAGGATCAATTATCAGGGCTTAGGGTAGTCAGTGAGGGAGAGTGAGAGCGGTTTGTGTACAGTCCGACTGAAGAGTGAAAAGTCACTGCCACAAGATCGGCATGCAGTCAATAAAGCCAGACAAGAAGAATGATTATGACATGCGGCTCTATCTGCTGTTTTTTTTTTTATTCAAACTGGTTTTCAACGCTTATTCTCACAAAGCATCTGCACACCTGCCTCTGCCTCTGTGCTGTGTTTGTGTGGCTGCTTTCGTATGATGTCAGTGCATGGTGAGTGCGTTCACTGCCTTGTCACCACTTCCCCACCTTTTTCAGAATGTTTTCTTGGAGTTGGATAATTCTCCTTACTCCTCGCCCCCTCCTTACTCCTCGCCCCCTCCTAACTTCAGTTCATACTTTATTGCGTGCCGACTGACCAGTCGGTGTGGCGTCCGTGTAGAGAAGAAGGGAATAAGGTTACACAATGCGCTAGTGTGAGACGCTAAGTTTCGTGTTTCGAGTTGCTGTAGTAAATATAGAGTAAACTTTGTCTTTGGGACTGACTTTCTGTTGTGTGCTATCCGTCTTTCGACTTACGTAAGGGAAATCCCATTTCGAGCTCAGGGTACTTTGTACACATAGATAAAGAGGGATAATTCCGGACCAGAATTTCTTTGTGTGCTAAGCGAATTTTTGACTTAACCGTTTGTGAGTTAGCTGGATTTGCCTGTATCGAATGTTTAAAGATATTTTTGCATGTGAAGACTATGTCACACACCTGCCATATCAGCAATGTGTTTCAATGATGAAGTTTAGAACATTAAGCAACAATTTGCCTGTACAGAAAGAACGTTATCTTAACATCCCGAGGTCAGAAAGAACTTGCAACAAATGTGTATCACAAGACATAGGTGATGAATTCCATTATTTATTTGTCTGTGATTTTTTCAAAGAAGAAAGAGCTGAGTTGTTACCACCTTACTATTGGAAAAAACCTAATGCACTTAAATTTACAAAGTTGTTTGCTACTAAGAAAAAGAAATTGCTAAAGAATATTTTGGACTTTATTAATAGAATTTGTAACAGTTTTTCATAATTTTTTTATTTTTTTATTTTTTTATTTACTATATTAGCATATATCATGATTGTATTGATTGTATTTATTGTTCAAAATGCCCCCATGGGTTATGGACTAATACAACTTGAACTTGTAATGTTCTGTTTTGCAGGACTCATTTATTTCACCTCATTTCTACCTGTTATCACCTTTTCTTTTCTTCTATCATCTTTTTTCCTTTCTCTTTCCTGGTACACCAAAAAGGTGTTAGCACTTAGTTCTGTTTTTCACAGCCCTGCGGCATCTGTGGGCAAACAATGCAGGCTTAACAATGTACAGTGGAACCTCCCCATTCAGACCTCCCAAAATCTGGGAAAATCAGATCTTAAAACAGAAGGGGGGAAAATCAGATCTTAAAACAGAAGGGGGGAAAATCAGATCTTAAAACAGAAGGGGGGAAAATCAGATCTTGAAACAGAAAGGGGGGAAATCAGATCTTAAAACAGAAGGGGGAAAATCAGATCTTGAAACAGAAGGGGGGAAAATCAGATCTTGAAACAGAAGGGGGGAAAATCAGATCTTAAAACAGAAGGGGGAAAATCAGATCTTGAAACAGAAGGGGGGAAAATCAGATCTTAAAACAGAAGGGGGGAAAATCAGATCTTGAAACAGAAGGGGGGAAAATCAGATCTTAAAACAGAAGGGGGAAAATCAGATCTTGAAACAGAAGGGGGTTTAAAACGGTATTAAATTTACAGAGGTTATGAACAGAAAGTCTGCAAAAACAATGTCTTAAAAGGGAGGGGGTCTTGAATTGGGGGGGGGGGGGGGGGTTAACAGGGGGTTTCCACTGAATCTGAAAAGCTGTGCATAATGAATTAACTCATTTCTTACCCATGATGCCCAGAGTGTTGAGCTGGTGGCGTGGGTACTGCAGACGGTCAAGACTGGGGCGGCGACTGCGAGAGTTCTGTGACTGGGAAGAGTGCGAGCCGGGCTGGGAGGAGAGGGCGGAGCCAGCGTGAGATCGGTTGTCGCTGTCGCTGCGGAACTGAGCGCACGAGTCTCGGTCCTTCATCAGCAGTTCGTGCTGCTCCCGATGCAGGTCTCCGTTCTCTGCCTTCACTGTGAGAGGAAAGAAACGAAGATATCAATGTTATTTCTATCGCAAATTATTTGACGGGGAAAGATATTTAATGAGTGAATGATCCTAATACTAACTTAGGCTTAGTGGTATGTACATGAATTGGAATAAACAGAACAGGCTCAAAGAAAACGGTAAGGAAAAATACATACTTTTTTTGGTTGATCCATTATCTTTATAGTCTGTGTTACTATCCATTCCTGCATCAATATGAATATGTGCTGACAAAGAGAACATGTTTTCAAACAATTAAGCTACAGCAACAAGTATGACTGCAAGATTTCCAACTTGTTAAATCATGATGTCCTTGCGATGGGATTCTCAACAATGTAGAGGGCAAGTGCTCTATGACTGCACAACTGAGTCGGCTACGAATTGAGAAACCAAGGTTGCTAGAAAGAGTTGAATTAACAGTCTGTCTACTGTGTGTGGGAAAATTAAGAAAAGTCACTTACATGGCAGAGCCTTGTGATTGCGACACTGCGTCAGGAGACGGTAGCTGCAGAAAGCAGTCAGACCGATGACAAGGGCCAGATAGGCACCAGCGCTGCACACTGCAATGATGATGGTCTTGACCATGTTGAAATCTTCCTCCTCATCCAGGGGGTGGTCTGTGGGCAGAGAGGTCACACAAGTTACAAACATGCATCACTCACAAATCCAATAATCTTGCCAGAGATCGCATCCAGAGCAAACTCTTTCATTTGTCTCATAATTATTTTTTGTCTGTCCTCTATAAAGACCATTGGGTCGATGTATTTCTGAATCAGAGAATACACAGTATTACAAGCTTACTTGTGACTCGCAGGTAGAAGTCCCATCGGGCCACACCAGCAGTGTTGTTGGCCACACAGGCGTACATTCCGTTGTCTTCGATGAACACCTGGCGAATATTCATGCTGCCATTCTTGAAGATCTGCAACAAGCCAAAATAGGGTCTAGTAAACCACAAATTACACATTTTATTTACTGTTTGCCAGAAACAAAAACAATAAAAATATTTATGCTTTAGTAGTATTGTAAAGCTACAAAAGATGCTTGTCAGACGCTCGTCACTGGATTGGATAGGTCAACTTCCCATGCCTGTAACTTTGACAGAGTACAGATGTGGGTACAGCATGAAGCCAGAACATACTGTGTATCTCCTTGCGTCAGGCTGTCTCTGTACCATGAGATGTTGGGACTGGGAAACCCTTTGGCTAAACAGGGCATGTGTATATGCCTCTGTGTGTGTGCATGCATGTGTATACAGTGAAGTCAGAACATACCGTGTATCTCCTGGCATCAGGCAGGATGGGCTGGCTGTCTCTGTACCATGAGATGTGGGGACTGGGAGACCCCTTGGCAACGCAGTGCAGCAGTGCCGGCTGTCCCTCAAACACGGTCACGTTGTTCGACTTCACTGTGATAGCCGGCCATTCTGAAACAACATCAACACCTCTTCATTGCTATTTGCAAGTTTTGTAGGCTGCTGGTTAAAGGCACAGTAAGCCTCCCGTAAACCATCACAGAGCTCCCCGAGCGTCTAAATACAGTACAAGCATACTTCCATTTGAACGCTCACCGAACGGGAACATCCTGGCTGCTTTCTGTCGAGCGTGAGACATTTTCCAAGACTTATTTTCGTGGACTTGGCCCTGAAGAACAATGGCGCCTCGTTTTTGCGCTAGACCTAACTTTTAAAATCTAAATAATAAATTGACAGCTTGTTACACAAACATTCTTTAATCATAAAAGAATTCGTTTTTCATCAAGACAAGATCAGAACAATTCGAAGTTGTGAAAGTTTAAAAAAAGAAAAGCCCGGAAGCAGGGTCACGCAAGGGTCGTAGCAGACGACGGCCCGGTTTATCAGTGCAAATCGCCGTTCCTCTCAACAGTCAAAAGCCATCGCTAGAGTTCTTGTGAACCACAGCCGTTGTTTCGTGCATAAAAAACGTGCTATTGTAGATAAGCTCACGTCGAGTCGCATTCAAATGACTAACTATGACGACTGCATTGTGAAAAGGGGGAAAACGGGATCACACGGGTTCACAATGGCTCAGGGGTAAGATAAACCACGCAAAAATAAATTCTTTGAAAATTGTTCGCTCTTTACGGAGGGCACCTAGGATGTTCTCAATTGGTGAGTGTTTAAATGAAAGGGTGTTTGTACTGTGTGTAAAAGCCTGACCGTATCTGTGATGGTTTACGGGAGGCTTACTCTGCCTTTAAGTATTGAATGAAGACCTATCACATTGCTGCCCACAAGTCATCCTAGCAACGGGTTTACTCAACACCTTAGGACTGGGAATACTCAGCATTGTAACATTTATTCATACCATATGGCATATGATATGGAATAAACTGCAGCCCCTTTGTCTGTTTGCAAACTGAGTTAAAAAAAAAATCTTGTGGTCCTGACAATGATCACCCAGGCATCACAAACAAGTAGACTGACAGTTTTTTTGGCAGGTGTAAGACATGACTGATCAATTTGCTAAGGAACCTGGTCAAGTGATCCATGGAACCTCTTACTAGGTGAAGATACTCTAACTGATTCTGAAAATGATCCGTTGTTTCTAAAATGAAATCAGACAATCAGTCTATTTGGTGTGCTTTCTCACCTTATCCCTGCCCTAGTAATGTTCGTTTCAGCAACACATAACAAACAAACACACGAAAGGAATGAAGAAAAAAAAACCACTCACCAACAATGTGCACATAAATCGTAGCGTTGATGATCCCCTGCGTAGAATGCGTAGCCACACACATGTAGGAGCCTGCATCCTGGCGGCGCGCCGTGTCGAACACAAGCCTGTTGCCGCGCTGGTACACGTGATCTGGCAGTCGGTACATCTTGCCGGATCCAACCTTCAACCAGCGAACGTGCGGTTGCGTCTCTGCCTCTGCCTTGCACTCTATCTCTCCTACCTTGTCCAGTTCCAGTTGAGCGTCTGACGGGGTCGGTGAGAACTTGAGGCGCTCTGCACACACAATATCAATGCTGCTTTACCAAAAAAAACCTGATAAACCAAACAAAAAATAATCAAACACAGATCAGGCCAAAAGTCTGATATACAGTTGAACCTGTTTGTAATGACCAGCCAAGGGACCAACTAAAATAGGCCCTTACAGACAGGTGCTTGTTATGGAAACCAAATAGGACAGAACCACATCAGGGTTTCTTTGGGGCAGTCATAATGGGTAGGTGGTTGCTATCAAGAGGTGGTTGCTATCAAGAGGTGGTTGCTATCAAGAGGTGGTTGCCAGTGCAGGTTTGAATGTACTCTCCTACTTGCCCAAAACATTTTTTTCTTGCGAACAGCTAATTTGACATTATGATCCCCATGCAAAAAGTGATAACAGTCGAACATGTCAATAATGAGCACCTGAGGTAGCAAGCAAAAGTGTTAGACAAAGGGCGGTTCTGGTGAGGTTATGCCCCTTCTTTCTTTCGGCTGGTAACAGGCGCCACCTCGCGGCAAGATCACACGAGAAAGGAAAAAAATGTGCATTGGTCCCAAATAGCATGTCGCTTTGGTAACAGTTCGTGTGTAAGTTGTGCATTTTATAAAAAGACAATGGTAACAGGCGGAACCTCGCGGCAAGATCACAGGAGTTGTCTCGCGTTATCACCCCAGAAGCGCTCATTCTGTTAGACAATTAGTCGCAATGAAAAGTTGAAATTTATTGGGAAAAAAACACCCTCTGCAAATCCTGTTTATGATGGTCGCCAGGGAAAGTTAAACGATATCGTATCCCTACTTTTGAATTGTTAAAAACATTTGTTACATGCCGTGCACTGAATACTTACTTGTGACAGTGAGGCGGGCAGTGGCGGAAGAGACGAGGAGATGACCAGATGTGTTGGCCACACAGGCATAGTCGCCCATGTCGCTCAGCTGGGTTCCCATAATCCTTAGCAATCCGTTCTGCAGATCCTGCTGAAAGCGGCCCAGCGACTGAAACAAAATATGGAAAGATCTTAGGCATTGCTGGGAGACAACACAAGCTTGACAAGCTTGAGCAAGGACGGAAAGGGTTGTTTCCCTTGAACTCTCTCTCTCTCTCTCTCTCTCTCTCTCTCTCTCTCTCCCTCTCTCTCTCTCTCTCTCTCTCTCTGTTTGCTTATATCTGACGCATGCCTTGTCTTGTCAAACTAATCATGCTCTTGTTTTTAACAATATTGACATGTCAGTGGTGTAAACTAAAAAGAAAATAAATACAACAAAGATCTTTGGAACGAAAGTAAAACTAGTAACTTTGCAACAATGATGGAACCATCATTTGCACTGCAGCACTAGGTTTCACAGACATACATCAGTGTATTATGTGTGTGTGTGTGTGTGTGTGTGTGTGTGTGTGTGACAGGCGAGTAGACAGACAGACAGACAAGAGACAGAGAGAATTTCAAATGAAGACTTGAAAAGGTAAACCACAGGAATAACAAAAGGTGAGAAAACAACTTGGCAGAAAGCGAAGCCCACCACACACAAAAATCCACCACCAACAACAAAACCAAGTCATTAAACAAACCAATACAACACTACACGGTGCATCATCAACAACTTACCACAGGTACATCTGCCCCATCCCTGGTCCAGGTGACCCTGGTGACGGGGTACTGGGTGCCCACCACCTGACAGCTGAGGATCACCTCCCCGTCCTCCTCCACCGTGGCGGGCTGGGGGGCACGGCTGATGATGGGGGGTACTGCACATATACAATATGAATGGTGAGTCTCAGACATACAGATATGATAAGACGGAGAGAAAACACGTAAATATAGTTACACGCACCGAGACAGACATACGCAAAGAGAGAGGAACAGGGAGAGAAAGGAGGAGGAAGGGGGGGGGGAGAGACTGAGAGAGACTGAGAGAGAGAGACACACACACACAGAGAGAGAACGAGAGAGAGACTGAGAGAGAGAGAGAGACAGAGAGAGAGACTGAGAGAGAGACTAAGAGAGAGAGACTGAGAGAGAGAGACTGAGAGAGAGCGAGAGCGAGAGACTGAGAGAGAGAGACTGAGAGAGAGACTGAGAGAGAGAGACTGAGATAAAGAGAGAGACTGAGAGAGAGAGACAGAGAGAGAGAAAAAGAGAGACAGAGAGAGAGACTGAGAGAGATAGAGAGAGAGAGAGACTGAGAGAGAGAGACTGAGAGAGAGAGACTGAGAGAGAGAGAGAGACTGAGAGAGAGATAAAGAGAGAGAGAGACTGAGAGAGAGAGAGATAAAGAGACTGAGAGAGAGAGACTGAGAGAGAGAGAGAGAGAAAGAGACTCGGAGAGAGAGAGAGAGAGAGAGAGAGAGAGAGAGAGGCTGAGACAGAGAGGAAACGAGTCGCGCAAACACAACATAGGCAAACGTAAACACAGACGAACTTTGCGATTGGGAAGCAATGACACGCTGTGACGCACCAGTAAACACGTGGAATCAAGTTAGGGAGGTGCATGGATTTGAGACCCATCTTCAGACAGGAAAGGCAACGCCAACAGATCAGAGATGAGATCAAAAAAGAAAGAAAATCATTCGCAGAGTCCACACATGTCCGGAAACCCGAGAGCAAAAAGTACAACACGAAATATACAACAACACAATAGATCAGTAAGTGAACGAACGCCGGAACGAACGAACCGAACAAACGAACGCACAAACAAACAAACAAACAAACACATGAGTGAATGGATGAATGAACGAACGAACAAACGAACGAATGTGTAGATAAATGTATGAATGAATGAACGAACAAACGAACGAATGAATGAATGAATGAACGAATGAATGAATGAATGAAAGAATAAATAAACTAATGAATGAAGGAATAAATGAAACAGAATGTAATTTCTGACAGAATCCATCAGTCACTGAGTCTACCCCGCTAGACAACCTCGAGAAACAGCATGATGGTACATGTATAAGCAGTGTTTTCTGGCACCATCACACTCCAACCCCTGCGGTGTTCTACAGTCTACACAAACACCCTCGCATCCAAAACAAGGCAGCAGAAGGCACACGCGCGTAGCGAGCGATAAAGCCGCCAACCTTCAGTCTATGACCTCGTCCAACACAAAACAATTGGACTTGAAAGCAAACTGATCTTCATAAAACTGTCGGTAGGGCACTAAAGAAGCCTGCAGCAGAATGTTGTACACAGACGTAGGGGGAAAAAACTGGTAGTCTATGAGGCGTGGAATGGCGTATATACATAATTGTAGACTACCATCATGGTGCTGTTTTACGCTCCACCGCTTCTCTCTCTCTCTCTTTCTCTCACTGACACACGCAAGCACATACACACACACACCCGGCCACACCCGCGCGCACGCACGCACACTCACACACAGACACACGCACGCAGACACAGCTACTCACACGGTCTTTCTCTTTTTTTCATCCCCTCTCTCCATCCTTCGACTCTGTCTCTCTCAGTCTCTCTCTCATACACACAGAGACACACACAGAGACACACACAGAGACACACGCACGCACGCACATATATCTTTCTCTCCCCCTCCCCCTCCCTCTCTCTCTCTCTCTCTAACTGAAAAACGCATTCATCCTTAGTTTCGATCATCATAGCACGCAAGGTCTGCAATGTCTATCTTGTTCAAGGCGACAGACTTGGAACCGTTCTCCATCGCTACACCATCAAAAACACGTATAGATCCTTGTCTTGGAAAATAACTGCTTCTGTATTTTAAATGAAAACCTTGCACTTTCGAATTTTCAATATAAACTGCCGCTATTACTAATGGAATTAGCAGTCCTGTGTTCTTTGTCTGTCCCTCTGCTCTAGTCCCGGCCTGCATCATTGACTTCTTTCACAATGGAAAGAAAAGCGTTGCAGGGGTCACGCTTACTATGAGCGATTTTGTTGGCGTTGCTTGACTCAAAACAAGACCTACATTGCTCAGCGCTATGGCTAAAATGCAATGTTGACGCAACATTCTGCAATGACAGCGACCCCTGGATTGTCATAAAAAGACTGAGGAAGAAGATCCGTTGCCGAGAGGGTTGGGGTGGATGTTTTCATCCCAAAACGACAACGGATCTTTATATTTTCTTCCTTCCGTCAAGGTAAATTAATTGCCTGTTTACTTCCCAGATGCTATTCACCTCTTTAATACAAATATTTTAAAAAAATCTTAATAATCTCAAGGCAAATTTCTTTTTAAACATCTCCTTTGCAAACGCTGGAATAAAGACATTACTTACTTCTCCTTGCAGCTTAAACCTCTAAAAAACACACACACCAAAAACACCATCTCTACCCCTTCGATGCCGTGCAAATGAAATTAGCGTGTTCGTGTGATCACAGGGGTTTCAAGACCGCAGCGCAGAGGGAGGAGGCCTGTTTTGACAACGGCGGTGTGTGCTGCTTCTACCTGGGCTAACGAGGATGGTTGAAATAGTTCTCTTTTTACTGCTTGTTAAACGAGCTGGGAAGAAGCACTATATATGTTCCGCACATATTTGCCGTAGTGGCACTTTTACACAGTCCGTGATAAGTACGCTATATATAACAAGACCAGGAATGGGGTTGGACGTGGGCGGGTGATATACAGGGTTAGCACGTCACCTCACGAATAACATGTACTAATTTCCCCGAAAGCGGCGTATGGCTGCCTGAATCGCGGGGTAAAACGGTCATACACTTGAAAGATCATGGGAGTTTCAACCCATAAACAAAGAAGAACATGTAGCCTACTAAGTTCCATTCAAATTTCCAATATTTTGACATTTATGGCGCGCAAATGATAAGTGTGGTGCCACGTCAAATGGGCCTCTTGTGGTAGATCTATCAGTTCTTTTCAAAGCGCACCATAGCACCTTGTAGCGAACATCAACAACGCTATTTGTTTGTGTTGGCTTTAGTTACATAAAACTGAACATCAAATGCTCGATCGACTCCCCTTTGCAGAGGTAGAGGTGCCGCTGAGTGGCACCTATGTGACCTTGACAGACGACACAATGCGTAAGGGTCACCAGAGGCATTAAACTCATCAAATTTCAAATGTCTATCTTCAAAAACATTTAAGAAAAATAACACAAAATTATGTCCACTGTATTATTGACCTGAACCCGACCTCGCTGTGAATTTTAAATTTGATGCAGGCCAATCAGATTTCCATTGAACCGTTATTGAAGTGTGTGAAAAGTGTGCGAAGTTTTTAAGTTCGAGCTCAAAAAACGTTCAAGAAAATTATTATTTATTTTCTTCTGATAAACAGCGCTCTGCCTCATTTGTTTAAGATGATCATTTTCTTCATTTTTTTCCAAAGCGTAGACTACCTGGCTTGTGATCTTGACATTTGAGGAGGATCAATGCGGCGGCGGGCGGCAGACTCGTGTCTGGAGGACCGCCATTGAGCCCTCAAAGTGAGTGAAGTTTCAAAGTTTAAGCTTCAAAATACTAATTTCTCTCATTTTTTACCCCTCTTTTTTTACCCTTCTTTGATCTTGAAACTTGACAAGGGTCAATCAGACTTTCATTATGCCTGTAGATCACTAAACTAGAAACTCATAAAATTCTGAAAAAAATATTATGTTTCATTTTTTCTTGAACCCGACACCGCTGTGATCTTGAAATTTGACAAAAGCCTCCTTAGCTTTCATCGTTGCCGAGAGTGTGAGATTCGAAGCTTCACCTTCATAAACATCCGAGAAAATCTCACACTCTAGATGCTTTTTACCCCATCGTTT
>NC_090261.1:13291492-13343540 GCF_037325665.1 Littorina saxatilis | reverse complement strand
AAAAAAAATTTCGTATTCTAAATTTATTGAGAGAGAAAGAGGGAAACAGAGAGAGGAGGGGAAAGGGAGAGAAATCGAGATTAGGGGAAAGAGAGATATATATTTGTACTCTAAATTTATTATAAGATAAGAGAGAGGGAGGGGGGAGAAAGAGGGACCGTGAGAGTACAGAGAGTGTGAGGGGAGAACAGCGGTAACCTTCCACTACCTAGGGTTTCTTCCCAGCATGACGTGAGGTCTTGACACGCACCATGCAAAGACCAACAGAAGACAATTTTAATGATGAACTCGAACTGCCTGAATCTGTGTTGCCTTTTCATTGCAACTCGGCTGCATGATCACATGCCTGTATTGTCATGTAAAATTCTTACAACCCGGATACAAAACAAAAACCAGAAAATGACGCCACAGTTTTAAACAACAAAAGCATGGCTTTAATTTAAAATAGCAGCATTAACACCTAAATGTTTGTTATAATGCAGTAAAGCTATTACATATCTGATTATTCTTATTCACCTATTTCGTCTCCTCTACCCATGTGCGTGTGTTGTATGTGCCTCTTGTTTATGGACTGGGCAAAGGAGCTGCGCATTCGGCTATCAGTGTGACTGACTTTTAGGGTTTAACGTCCTCTTAGACCAACTGGTCTATATTGGGACAGGTATTGGTAATACGTTGAAGTTATGGTGTGATACTTTGATTCGAACAAGCCCGCTGTGGCTGTCTTCTTCGACACACCAGCATTGGGTTTGTCTCGTCAAAGTATCGAAATACGATCATTATAATCGGAGACGAGAGATGATGCATGCGTGTCTTCGTGTTTTCCAAGCCCTGAGTCTTTCGCTGTGAACGTGGGATTTTTTCGTGCGCATGTGTTCACACGGGGGTGTTCGGACACCGAAGAGAGTCTGCACAAAGTTGACTCCGAGAAATAAATCTCTCGCCGAACGTGGGGATCGAACCCATGCTGATAGCGACCAACTGGCTACAAAGCCAGCGCGCTACCAACTGAGCTACCTCCCCGCCGCGCTAGCAGTGTCAAGTTACCTGAAGGCAGAGGGGAAGTGTTTAACTAACCGTATCGAGTCAAGCACGCTATGTCGTGCATTCCGAACGCGTGTACTGGAGTGACTGACAGGGGCTAGTCTGGACTTGACTGCGCCTGAACTGATGCGTTGTTTCATCGAACACTGTATAGTGTCTATTGACAGTTAAAAAGAGAAGTACGCAAGTCCGAATTACAATAGAAAGGGCAAGATGAAGAAACACAAAAGCACGAGGCTCAAATAGGTGCTACCAAAATTAAACAGAAACGTCTCTGGCGAACGTTTTAAACAGTATAAGACAGTATAAGCATAATTAGTATGTATACAGAATGCTATACAGTCACGCAGTCCTTCTGTTTTACTGTCCGTACTCAGATAACGGATGTTTTAGAGTCAAATGAGCTGAATCTGTGCGTATGCCTTCAAAGATGGCTTCACACGATTGTAACTAAAACTTATATTCGTAGTCCTACTATTATCCCGCCAGGCACTCCTTTCAATACTTTTCTTCATATACCACCAATAGTATTATGCTTTTAGATATCGTTGTTAAATGATGTATTTTGATGCTGTTACCGCTGTCTGTCTCTGTCTTTAGATCTCTCCCTCTCTCTCCCTCTCTTTCTCCTCCTGTCTGTCTTTATTTATCTGTTTCCGCGTCGGTCTCTCCGTCTGTCCCTATCTCTGTCTGTCTCTATTTGTCTGGTTTAATGCAAGCAATGATAAGTGTATAGCCTTATCTATACATATATAATTAATATATATCATAGATTATATAATGGTATGATACATGAAGATTGTATAGGGACTTCTGCTACACTTATGGTGTAAAACACATGGGATGAATCATGCTGTGTTGCTTGAAAGTACAGACTCGAACATCAAAGCATTTGGTGTCACTCGGTTCAAAATATTAAAATGTATGGTTCGTGCACGTCCAATTTAATTGTGATTAGGCTACACAGCCATAGTATATAGGTTGTGTATATCTAACATGATGTAATCGGCGTACCGTTTCCGCACAGTCTTCGACTCGACGACTCCATAACCCCACATACACGTGAACATCAATAGATCTCCCAAACTTCTTTGAATATTTTAATCAAAATGTTTGTAGTACATACTCAGAAGACGACCCTTCAACTCTGTTGAAACAATTCAGGGTGTTTCCGCTAAAAATGTGTCTGTAAATCAAGTTCTTAGTTGAAGTTAAACAAAATGATCCTTACATAGCCCGTAAAAGCCCGCGAGGTAAAGGCAGACAAAAACAGTTGTGAGCGCAATCTATAATTGTAACCCGTTATGGCGTAGTTGGTATGTCAATGTTCGCCTGTGGTCTCCAAGGTTGCCGTGGGTTAAATCTCATGTTATTTTTTGTGTGTGAAATGTGACGCAGGGATCCCTTTGAACCCATTCCTCTTGTTTTTTGATTGTTGGTTAATCATCTTTTATAGTTCATGTTACAAACTTCTTTAATTTGGCAGGTGTTTTTATTTTTTAATTTTGTATTTATTTTTGGGGTCTTCTTTTACTTCATTCCAGGGGTGGGGTAATAAGCGGGCGGTTTAATGGTCCTTATGGTCCCTTTGTTTATTTTCGGAGGAGTGGGGGTGGGGGGTGGGGGGTGCCGCTGCTGTCTGCAGGTTATCTAACTCACTAGGCATGACTGTTTCGCTAAATGGAGCAGCAGCGTCAGTGGGGAACAGGGCACGAGACTGTAGAGTTATGGACCCTCGTGTACAATCAGTGAGAGCCATAGTGAAACACAATATTACACATTTATGAACAACACATATTAATTACTTCACGCCATTACCTCAGTTATTCCCATAGTAGCAGAAACATTTTTTTAACATTGTCAAATATACGTCAGGGCTAATAGTCTCGGGTGCTGTTTTACTTCACAGTTATTTTTCAAGGTTGTCAGTAATATCAGAATAAATATCACACACTTGAATGTTGTCCAAGAGCTTCAAGGCATAGTCACTGATGTCATTACTTCAGTTATTGTCAAGATTGTGGGTCATGAGAACTTAATTATAATATTAATAGTTTTATGATAATAATAAAATTAAACAGCAACAAAAAAATACGAAAAAAGTTATAAGTGTATAGTACTTGTCTTACATTATGATAGTCCTGATTTTGTGATAAATCGCCAATTTGCAAGTGCTCTACACAAGGCTAGATGTTATTAGAGGTCAAGGAGGTCAAATATCACGAAAAGGCGAAGCAACCAGCATCGGTGGCTGGCAGAGGAACCTCCCTCCGATTGGGCCACCAGGAGTAGAGGTGAAAGGAGAGGCTGGTGCAGCGGGGTGCCCGAGCCTCAGAAGGATGCAGCAAGGCCATTGATATCAGCGTGAACTTGTTATCAGCCGATGCCGTTATCGGGTTACAGCCGTAGCCCTTTCGCCGTGGCTTCGCGAGCTAGCACTGTAAGTCAGATGCTGACCACCGGTTCGCGGCGCCACAGGACCATGTTTTCAGCGTTCCTTTTCGTGTTGGGATCAAGTTACCGTGCCCTGGCCAAGAACGCTAGCATTGAAGAATGGAGAGAAAAGTTATACCTCCCCATCTTCGGTTTATGTAAACGACTAGGAAGTATTCGGATTCTAAATGTTTATTATTATTATCACTAGCAATACTCGTGCTCCTCACGGGATGTAACAAATGTTTTATGATTTTCATTAATCACTGATGGTGTGGATATTAAAGTGTCTATGCGAATCCATCCCATGATCAATTGCTATTATTGTTGCAATGGTCGACTTATCTTGTCTGAATCATGACTGATTTATTATTGTATTCATAGCTTCAAAGCGACGGTGATTGGAGTAGATTAGCTCCCCTGATCAGCGAAGCCTTATTTAACTATCAGTCATATGATAACCACACATATGATGGTAAAAACCCTTATAACTTTGGAACCAGCCAACCATTTTTTTTTTTAATGAAATTAAACATGAAGACGCAGGCCATTAGTCCCTTCATGAATTCAAAAGAGAAAAAAATCAACTCGATTTTCTGCGAAAAACATTTCGCTGTGATTTTGTAATTTGTAACTGCTATTTTGTAGACCCTTCCTCGGAGTATGTAATAAAAAAGGTTTCATTGAAATATTCCCAGAACTTTGGGAGATATGGATGTTTATGCATTGGAGAATCAAACACTAAAACCCTTATAACTTTGGAACCAGCCAACCATGTTTTATGAAATTGAACATGAAGACGCAGCACATTAGTCCCTTCAACTTAAAAAAAATTAACTCGAATTTCTGAAACATTTCTCGCTGTGACTTGGTATTTTGTACTGCTATTTTGTAGACCCTTCCTCAGAGTATGTAATGAAAAAAGTTTCATTGAAATATTCCCAGAACTTTGGGAGATATGGCTGATTATGTATTTTGACCATCGGGCCCCGTAATGACCTTGACCTTTGACATATCCAATATAAATGTTGCACACAATAGGCTATCGTGTGTCTACATCTACCTACAAAGTTTGGTTGAAAAATACTTAGCGGTTCAGGATTTATCGCAGTTCCTATATTGTGACATACATACATGCATACTTACGGAATGGAACAATCGCAAACGTTCCCGCTGGATGACGAATTAAATTATAAAAAACGTATCAGTAAAATAAAATAACAATGAACAGCACACATTCCCTGAAAAGTAATGTAGCGTAGGGGAAAGGGAGAAAAAAAGTGACACCGCGTGGATTCGAACGTACGTGATTAGAACATGATGAAGCAAGAGTGTCCTAACCAACTGGCCTACAAATAATTTGCAAAAGTTTCAGGGAAAAATACAGCTATGACATTACAAAAACCATAGGCAATGGATGTTCCCGTTTTTGCCATTCCAATAAGTAACAACGATAACAACTTGATAGGTTTGAGAGTAAACTTGATTTGACATGATACTGTGTTGTCTAAAGTGTTTATTGGATTCTCGGGCAGTTTTATCCCGGACGGCTGCATGTCGAGTTTCAGGGGTGCCTAAGGGCTTCCGGCGGTAGGTAAAAATATTTAATGTTCAAATAAACCCACTTAATTAAAAAATAAACACATTAGACTCAGCCAGTCCTGATCGAGGTGGCCTCCACTATGCCCATGCAAAAGGAATAACGTGAAAGTTGCCCAGTACAACAGAAATTAGCAATTTCGTGTGACTGAGGCTACCAGTACCTGTATTAATATATGAATTATAATTGGCAACGGTAAGCGATTTCACACAGATTAGCGCGGGACAAATATTGACAGAATTTTTTTTTATCATAACTGCAATGTTCTTCTCCCCCCAAAAAAACCCCAACAACAACGCAACACCTCCTCCCTCCCCAACCCCTAAGAAGAACAGGTCCGACAAACCCCTGCGTCACACAGTAAGCTTTTTTTTTAAAATTAACGACGCCAATGGAATTCAATCTCCTGCCTCGGACACTTTCGTTTTGTCACGTTAGGAGAGCAATTTACCAACTTATCTATTTTGCGTCTTGACAGTTCACGTGAGTGATATTTTAGTGACTTTTGTGACATATAGACTGACCGGAACAAACGCAAACGTCCACCCTCTGGGTGACGAACAACAACACATTTGCATTCAAACGAAGTAGTTTGTTGATCATAGTGCAATTATCCCGTTTGACTTGTGTCTGTTCTCAATATGACTAACATATATATGTACTCATTTCTCCCAAATGGGTAAAGCTATTGAAACTCACTTTGGCTATGAGCTCGAGGTCCATGGGAATAAACGCTCATAATTATGTCCTGCAGATTGATGACCCTGGTGTCACTCAAAATTATCCCGCCAGGAAATGCTATTTCGTATACATGTACTCAATTGTCTAACCGGCACGGTTGGCCTAGTGGTAAGGCGTCCGGTTGGCCTAGTGGTAAGGCGCCTAGTGGTGGGTTCGAACCCCGGCCGGGTCATACCTAAGACTTTAAAATTGGCAATCTAGTGGCTGCTCCGCCTGGCGTCTGGCATTATGGGGTTAGTGCTAGGACTGGTTGGTCCGGTGTCAGAATAATGTGACTGGGTGAGACATGAAGCCTGTGCTGCGACTTGTGTCTTGTGTGTGGCGCACGTTATATGTCAAAGCAGCACCGCCCTGATATGGCCCTTCGTGGTCGGCAGGGCGTTAAGCAAACAAACAAACAAACAAACTCAATTGTCTCCAGTAAGGACACAGTTATTTTCTCCGAATTTAAGGCCCCAGTTTGTGGTGATTGATATTGATTTGCTCTGTAGTTTGATGATCCTAGTGCCAACATTATCCCGTCAGGCATTGTTTAAATGTTTTCGTTTGCACCCACTTTTCTCCAAAACTGATAAAACTGTTGACACCACTATTAGGAAGCATGCTCATCGGAGTCGATGCCGAGAAGCTCTGAACTTTGGTGACCCTAGGTACCATATTATCCGGCCATGAAGGGTTTTAATATACTGCTGACCATACACCCGTTAGGGTCCATATGTTCTATCAGCCCCAGATACTTTACTTGATTTTTGCTTTCGGTCCAGCGGACTCTTTTGAGCCATATCAGGACCAATCAGCCCGAGACGAAGACTTTAAATAATAAAACAACAACCACAGCACGAGATGATAAACGGAAAGTATTAGGATCATTATGGTCACTTGTTAATTATTATTTTGTTACCCCTTTATCACATGCCGGCTATTGATACATGCCATATCATTATTTTTGTTACCAAAACGAATACGTTGTGTGTGTGTATTGTTAGGAAAACTCCAATCTTTTAGATTAGTTAACAATGTATCAAGAAAAATCACATATTTGAGCGAGTTTCTAGGTGACCCTCTTCGTGATTAGGGACCTAATGTACATCCTATTTGATCTTCCATGAATGGGTTCGGTTGATATTTGAATTTTCTGTAAAAGGGGTCGCTCAGATAATCGTCAAAATGTAACTGACAAGTCCAGTGGCTAACGAAGGAAAGCACCGATCACCATCAAGACTAAATCACTACCAGATGTCAGTAGGAATGTTGGTAACTGATCCACTGACCGCTATCATATGTTATTACTACTCGCGTACATTCCGTAGAGTACCTAGAGACCAATCTAGAGCATAATTGTATTTCATTCCCTCTGCTAGAACTGACTGGGCTTGCTGATATAAGCAAGCGTTAGTTTGTAACACATTCCCTGGCCCGTCCCAAGAGAATATGAAAGATATATATGCTACACGGAAGCGTTGTATAGACCGAAACAGTTCAAAATAATGATACTGGATTCAGACTTCAAAATTATTGTTTTCATATTAGGCCTACGAACAATAACTTACATGTTAAGAGAAATAATACATGTATCGAGAGATATTGCTTTTATTCTAGGCTACATCTCTTATGGAGGCATCTTACACACTCTCTCTCTTTCTTCACCCTCCCATCTCTCTCTCTCCTTCTCTTCCCCTCTATCTCTCTAATATTGACAACACCCCTCATATGATCACTCAACCTCTCCCCATCGCCCTCTGTCTCTCACCTTCTTACACACACTCTCTCTTTTCCCAACTCTCCTCTCTCTCCATCTCTCTCTCTCTTCAATAATGACACCCCCCATATATCACTCTACTTATCTTCCACTCTCGAATCTCCAAACATTCGGTTAAACGTGATTAACTGGTATCGTACCCCTATGACAGATAATATTCCCTATTCTCTGCATTCTCTGCTTGCTGTAATGCTCTTTTTTTTCAAGCCACATTTCACGTCAACCAACTTTCATCAAGACGTTATTTAAAGCGTCATTGTAGAAATGACATTCGGAAATATTAGGGGAATCCCTGTCATAACATTTTTTTCTATTTGTTTCCCATCAGGCATTTTTTGTTTTAATCACAAGTAATATAATACAGACACACAAAGAGAGACACCTATAGTGACAGCCGCTCTATCATGCTAGGACTGGTGTCAGTATACTGTGACTATACGAGGATGTCAATCAATCAATCAATATGAGGCTTATATCGCGCGTATTCCGTGGGTACAGCTCTAAGCGCAGGGATTTATTTATTTTAATTTTATTTTATGCAATTTATATCGCGCACATATTCAAGGCGCAGGGATTTATTTATGCCGTGTGAGATGGAATTTATTTTACACAATACATCACGCATTCACATCGGCCAGCAGATCGCAGCCATTTCGGTGCATATCCTACTTTTCACGGCCTATTATTCCAAGTCACACGGGTATTTTGGTGGAAATTTTTATCTATGCCTATTCAATTTTGCCAGGACAAACCCTTTTGTCAATCGTGGGATCTTTAACGTGCACACCCCAGTGTAGTGTACACGAAGGGACCTCGGTTTTTCGTCTCATCCGAAAGACTAGCACTTGAACCCACCACCTAGGTTAGGAAAGGGGGGAGAAAATTGCTAACGCCCTGACCCAGGGTCGAACTCGCAACCTCTCTCTTCCGCAAGTGCGTTACCACTCGGCCACCCAGTCCGATGTAAGCCTCTGCGATTTCAATCTCAGTGTGGCAGTACATTAATCTGCTGACCATAAACAAGGAATGCGTCCAGCTGTCTCTCTAGCTCTCCAGTAGGTTTCTCAGCGGGATACCTGCTTGACGACGTTCTAATTGATGGCACGCGAACCGTGTAATGTATAGCCACTGCGCGAGTCGAACCGCTCTACGACTAGCTGCTCCTTTCCACGGCCCCCCACCCCCACCGCCAGCCCCACGCATCCCTCTCTCCCCCCTCCCTCTCTCCCCTCCCTCTCTCTCCCCCTCCTTCTTTCTCTCCCTTCCTCTCTCTTTAACCTTAATTGTCAATCCGTTTTTCATTGCTAAATTCATACGGATAAATAAAAGCTTGATGATTAGCAAGAATCACCTCTGATTTGTTATTTGCACTGTCACTGAAGACTAGACCGTCAGTGAAACTTAATACAGTTCGCCACCTGTTTACCTCTTTTTATATTTTAATCCAGACAGCATTATCCACCACCACCCATTATATAAACATTCTATTTTGTGTAGTCCCGATATCAATGTTGCAAACCTTTTGATGCAGCTTTTAATAATATAAGAGATTTGATTTATACGTATTCCCTGTTTCACTCAATGAATATATATATTCCCTAAAATATCCAGGTAATATACATATTTCCTGGAATTTGGATGCCATTTTTAGACGTATTCCCTGACTTATATTTAGCATTCAAAAGGAGACACTTTGATGGAGTGAAAAATCTCTCTCTCTCTCTCTCTCTCTCTCTCTCTCTCTCTCTCTCTCTCTCTCTCTCTCTCTCTCTCTCTCTCTCTCTCTCTCTCTCTCTCTCTCTCTCTCTCTCTTATGCTTACAAATATAACAACAATTGCATATCAATAAAATTTACAACACAAAATTACACTGTTTGCACCAATGAAGTGAGAAAAAATGACTTTTATATCAGCAAAATCAACAAGCCGTAATAACTCTAGTTGGCGGGATATATTTTGTTTGTTTGTTTGGTTGGTTGTTTGCTTAACGCCCAGCCGACCACGAAGGGCCATATCAGGGCGGTGCTGCTTTGACATTTAACGTGCGCCACACACAAGACAGAAGTCGCAGCACAGGCTTCATGTCTCACCCAGTCACATTATTCTGACACCGGACCAACCAGTCCTAGCACTAACCCCATAATGCCAGACGCCAGGCGGAGCAGCCACTAGATTGCCAATTTTAAAGTCTTAGGTATCCCTGCCGGGGTTCGAACCCACGACCTCCCGCTCACTGGGCGGACGCCTTACCACTAGGCCACCGTGTTGCGGTTTGGCGGGATATAGTGATCCTTACATCGTTCGAAAAAAAACCAATACAGCTACCCTTTCAAACCATGTTTTTTTGCTTATTTGCTATTGTATTTGGTTGTAATATGTTATATAGAATTGTGCATGTGGAGGGATATTATATTTTTTAAATATGGAAAAAGTGAAAGCTAATTTAAAATTTATGGACAGATTAATTGATGAAAATGGCTCTCAATAACGACGCAAAAAGGAATTTTACAGGAGCAAGTGAGATTTTACAATAACGTGTTTGATAAAAATGGGAATTTTGTTGAGGAGGATGCTGAAAGTAAAGTTCTTAATTCAAATATTCCTCAGTTAAATGACGAACGAAAATCATTGATGATTTCTCCAATATATCTCGCTTAAAATTAAATAAAAGTAAAACGGAAGCAATGTGGTTGGGATCGCGTATAAACTGTCAAGAGAAATATTGCGATATTAAATGGAATACCCAGGTTAAAATCATGGGAATTAGTCAGTTTTAAAAAGGACATCCCGGCCTCTGAAATTATGGAAAATTGGTCCAAAAGACTTGAAAAAGTTGAACAAATCATTTGCAGATAGTCAAGAAGAAATTTAAGTATAAGCGGCAAATTATGTATTATTAAGTCCTTCTTAGTTTCACAATTTGTTTACGTTATGCAGGCGCTTCTTGCCCCTGTTAAAGTTCTCGATAAGTTGAATACTATTTTGTTCAGGTTTCTCTGGAAAAGGAAGTATTCAAATATAAAAGCCGAAATGTATTGTGTAATGTGGTGGAAGAAGGTGGTATTAACATGATAAACGTCCACGATATGCAGACTTCTTTTTTACTCACATGGGCAGCAAAACTTCAACAACAAAAACATGAACCGTGGACAACGATTCCATTAAGTCTTTATCAGGTATTGGGAAGAAATTTACTTTGTTTTAAAGCCACAACACCACTAAAACTGTTCCAAGGTATTGAATGCATTCGATCAAACTTTTGGACAGAAGTTCTCTTAAAATGAATCCATAATAAAGCATTGATTTATGAGAGAGAAGATCGCTTTGGCGATCAATGTTTGTGGAACAATATAAAAGTGGTTTATAAAAATAAAAGCTTATATGTGACCCTCCACCACGAAATGAGTCGCATGTCACCTCGCGCGGTTCTGCGCTAGGCTTAATATAAGTCCGGGGAGTGTCTGGTAACAGTGTGAGGGTCACCTTAGTCACAGGCTTATAACTCAAACAGTTTTCGCTCTTTTCTAAAACGGTTTTCACCACTGGATAGGGCATAAAAAACTCTTTAGGAAAATGTAAACATATGAAAATCATGCAAAGTTGACATGCGACTCATCCCGTGGTGGAGGGTCACATTTTTAAAAAAAAAATGGATAGAAGCGCACTTAGATACGGTGAAAGATATTTGGGTTAACGGAGATATGATTCCTTTTAACCAGCTGTGCACAAAGATAGGATACAGTCCCTCTAGATTTTTTTTGTACGGCGCAAAGACTGCTGTGCGAGCGCTTGCACTTCGCAAAAACACAGCCAGCCCGCGAGCAGGCGAACACAATAATGACCTTGACACACGGAACCCTGTGATCATTAACCCCTCCGCGAGAAAGTTTCGCATGCTGATTGTCCAGTCCAAAGCGAGCGAGCCTTGCGCTGTTACATTTTGGTTACATAAATATCAGGTTAAACTAGATCACAATTATTGGCTGTTAGCAAGCAAATGTACAAAAGAAGAAAGATTGCGATTGTTACAATGGAAAATATTACATAACATTTATCCCACGAATATATTATTAAAAAAAATGAAAATTAGAGAAACAAAATTATGTTCATTTTGTAAACACATTGATTATGTTGAACACTTTTTTGGGCAATGTGAGAAGTTGACGAGCTTTTGGGAAAATGTTGTCCATTATATTCTCAGAACACGATGTCTTGTTTGGTTATCAACCTAGTAATATATGCCAAAATAATAAGGTACTTAATCACATTATTTTGATTGCAAAAATGTGTATTAGTAAATATAAGTATGGTGATAGATACGATTTGAATAGTATATTGGAAAATGAAATGTACATTGGAAGTATGTGAGTAATGTATAAGTCGAGATGAGGTGAAGTGATATATGACGTTTGTGAATATTATGAGGGGGGTGGGAGAGAGCGGATGGACGAGAATAAGGAAAAAAAAAAGGAGAAAAAAAAAGTAACCATGTATGGCTCCTCAATTGCTTTTTGTATAAACAACCATGCAAACCACAAAAAAAGAGAAAAAAAAAGAAACAGGTTTTCTCCAATTTAAAAAAAAACAAAAACAAAAAAACCAAGTCGCTTAAGGCGAAATTACTACATTTAGTCAAGCTGTGGAACTCACAGAACGCACTGCATTTTTTTTACAGTGACCGTAGTCCGCCGCTCGCGCAAAACGCAGTGAAACTGACGAGACTGTTTAGCGCGGTGGTGGTTTCGCTGTGCTGCATAGCACGCTTTTCTGTACCTCTCTTCGTTTTATCTTTCTGAGCGTGTTTTTAATCCAAACTCTATATGATTTGGAATCAGGAACCGACAAGGAATAAGATGAAATTGTTTTTTAATCGATTTCGGAAATTTGATTTTGATCATAATTTTTAATTTTTAATTTTGAGAGCTTGTTTTTAATCCGAATATAACATATTTATATGTTTTTGGAATCAGAAAATAATGAAGAATAAGATGAATGTAAATTTCGATCGTTTTATAAAAAAAAATTAATTACAATTTTCAGATTTTTAATGACCAAAGTCATTAATTAATTTTTAAGCCACCAAGCTGAAATACAATACTGAAGTCCGGCCTTTGTCGAAGATTGCTTGGCCAACATTTCAATCAATTTGATTGAAAAATGAGGATGTGACAGTGCCGTCTCAACTTTTACAAAGAGCCGGATATGACGTCATCAAAGACATTTATCGAAAAAAGAAAAAACACGTCCGGGGATATCATACCCAGGAACTCTCATGTAAAATTTCATAAAGATCGGTCCAGTAGTTTACTCTGAATCGCTCTACACACGCGCACGCACACCGGCACAGACAAAACTTGACTAAATGTAAAAAGAGAGAGAGAGAGAGAGAGAGAGAGAGAGAGAGAGAGAGAGAGAGAGAGAGAGAGAGAGAGAGAGAGAGAGATGATAATAATGATGATGGAACTTTATTTTTCAAGGATAGAGGTTTAAGGTGACGCCTTTTCTTACAACCGGTCCTTACTTCTAATACAAATGTCTAATAAATGATAACTGAACAAGTAAAGCAACATGACAAATAAACAAAGTAAACGAACGAACCAGCAAACAATCGACAAGTAAGCAAACAAGCAAATAAACATAAACAACAAAATGACAAAGTAAGGAACATACAAATCAAAAGCAAAACATGCAACATATTAATTGAGGTTATACATGTAAAGTGATCGACGGTTAAAGTTCCATCCTCACCTATTCACACTTTACTGACACTATACACAACCATCAGTGTGTATAGGAAACAGGTACTTAACGCCTTCGTCCGTACGGGTTACACACTGTGTATAGCCAAACGGTACCTAATGTGGATTTCGTACGTACAGAAGTCACACAGATCCGTCTGCGTATGACCGGTACCTAAGGTGCTCCTCGTCCGTATGTGTGTGTGTGCGTGTGTGACAGGCGAGTAGACAGACAGACAGACAGACGGACAAGAGACACTGAGAGAGAATTTCAAATGAAGACTTGAAAAGGTAAACCACAGGAATAACAAAAGGTGAGAAAACAACTTGGCAGAAAGCGAAGCCCGCCACACACAAAAATCCACCACCAACAACAAAACCAAGTCATTAAACAAACCAATACAACACTACACGGTGCATCATCAACAACTTACCACAGGTACATCTGCCCCATCCCTGGTCCAGGTGACCCTGGTGACGGGGTACTGGGTGCCCACCACCTGACAGCTGAGGATCACCTCCCCGTCCTCCTCCACCGTGGCGGGCTGGGGGGCACGGCTGATGATGGGGGGTACTGCACATATACAATATGAATGGTGAGTCTCAGACATACAGATATGATAAGACGGAGAGAAAACACGTAAATATAGTTACACGCACCGAGACAGACATACGCAAAGAGAGAGGAACAGAGAGAGAAAGGAGGAGGAAGGGGGGGGGGGGGGGGGGAGAGAGAGAGAGACTGAGAGAGAGAGAGAGACACACACACACAGAGAAAGAGAATCAGAGAGAGACTGAGAGAGAGAGACTGAGAGAGAGAGAGACTGAGAGAGAGAGAGAGACTGAGAGACTGAGAGAGAGAGACTGAGAGAGAGACTGAGAGAGAGAGCGAGAGACTGAGAGAGAGAGAGACTGAGATAAAGAGAGAGAGACTGAGAGAGAAAAAGAGAGACTGAGAGTGAGAGAGACTGAGAGACAGAGAGAGAGACACAGAGAGAGAGAGACTGAGAGAGAGAGAGATAAAGAGAGACTGTAGACTGAGAGAGAGAGAGACTGAGAGAGAGAGACTGAGAGAGAGAGAGACTGAGAGAGAGATAAAGAGAGAGAGAGACTGAGAGAGAGAGATAAAGAGAGAGAGAGAGACTGAGATAAAAAGAGAGAGAGACTGAGAGAGACTGAGAGAGAGAGAGACTGAGAGAGAGAGAGAAAGAGACAGACAGACAGAGACAGAGAGAGACAGAGAGGAAACGAGTCGCGCAAACACAACATAGGCAAACGTAAACACAGACGAACTTTGCGATTGGGAAGCAATGACACGCTGTGACGCACCAGTAAACACGTGGAATTAGGGAGGTGCATGGATTTGAGACCCATCTTCAGACAGGAAAGGCAACGCCAACAGATCAGAGATGAGATCAAAAAAGAAAGAAAATCATTCGCAGAGTCCACACATGTCCGGAAACCCGAGAGCAAAAAGTACAACACGAAATATACAACACAATAGATCAGTAAGTGAACGAACGCCGGAACGAACGAACCGAACAAACGAACGTACAAACAAACAAACAAACAAACAAACAAACAAACAAACAAACAAACAAACAAACACATGAGTGAATGGATGAATGAACGAACGAACAAACGAACAAACGAACAAATGTGTAGATAAATGTATGAATGAATGAACGAAGAAACGAACGAATGAATGAATGAATGAAAGAATAAATAAACTAATGAATGAAGGAATAAATGAAACAGAATGTAATTTCTGACAGAATCCATCAGTCAGTGAGTCTACCCCGCTAGACAACCTCGAGAAACGGCATGATGGTACATGTATAAGCAGTGTTTTCTGGCACCATCACACTCCAACCCCTGCGGTGTTCTACAGTCTACACAAACACCCTCGCATCCAAAACAAGGCAGCAGAAGGCACACGCGCGTAGCGAGCGATAAAGCCGCCAACCTTCAGTCTATGACCTCGTCCAACACAAAACAATTGGACTTGAAAGCAAACTGATCTTCATAAAACTGTCGGTAGGGCACTAAAGAAGCCTGCAGCAGAATGTTGTACACAGACGTAGGGGAAAAAAAGCTGGTAGTCTATGAGGCGTGGAATGGCGTATATACATAATTGTAGACTACCATCATGGTGCTGTTTTACGCTCCACCGCTTCTCTCTCTTTCTCTCACTGACACCGGCGCACGCACATACACACACACCCACACCCGCGCGCACGCACGCGCGCACGCACGCACGCACACTCACACACAGACACACGCACGCAGACACAGCGGCTACACACACGGTCTTTCTCTTTTTTTCATCCGACTCTGTCTCTCTCATTCTCTCTCTCATACACACAGAGACACACACACACACACGCACGCACGCACATATATCTTTCTCTACCCTTCCCTCTCTCTCTCTCTCTCTCTAACTGAAAAACGCATTCATCCTTACTGTTTCGATCATCATAGCACGCAAGGTCTGCAATGTCTATCTTGTTCAAGGCGACAGACTTGGAACCGTTCTCCATCGCTACACCATCAAAAACACGTATAGATCCTTGTCTTGGAAAATAACTGCTTCTATATTTTAAAAGAAAACCTTGCACTTTCGAATTTTCAATATAAACTGCCGCTATTACTAATGGAATTAGCAGTCCTGTGTTCTTTGTCTATCCCTCTGCTCTAGTCCCGCCCTGTATGATTGACTTCTTTCACAATGGAAAGAAAAGCGTTGCAGGGGTCACGCTTACTATGAGCGATTTTAATGGCGTTGCTTGACTCAAAACAAGACCTACATTGCTCAGCGCTATGGCTAAAATGCAATGTTTACGCAACATTCTGCAATGACAGCGACCCCTGGATTGTCATAAAAAGACTGAGGAAGAAGATCCGTTGCCGAGAGAGTTGGGGTGGATGTTTTCATCCCAAAACGACAACGGATCTTCATATTTTCTTCCTTCCGTCAAGGTAAATTAATTGCCTGTTTACTTCCCAGATGCTATTCACCTCTTTAATACAAATATTTAAAAAAAATCTTAATAATCTCAAGGCAAATTTCTTTTTAAACATCTCCTTTGCAAACGCTGGAATAAAGACATTACTTACTTCTCCTTGCAGCTTAAACCTCTAAAAAACACACACACCAAAAACACCATCTCTACCCCTTCGATGCCGTGCAAATGAAATTAGCGTGTTCGTGTGATCACAGGGGTTTCAAGACCGCAGCGCAGAGGGAGGAGGCCTGTTTTGACAACGGCGGTGTGTGCTGCTTCTACCTGGGCTAACGAGGATGGTTGAAATAGTTCTCTTTTTACTGCTTGTTAAACGAGCTGGGAAGAAGCACTATATATGTTCCGCACATATTTGCCGTAGTGGCACTTTTACACAGTCCGTGATAAGTACGCTATATATAACAAGACCAGGAATGGGGTTGGACGTGGGCGGGTGATATACAGGGTTAGCACGTCACCTCACGAATAACATGTACTAATTTCCCCGAAAGCGGCGTATGGCTGCCTGAATCGCGGGGTAAAACGGTCATACACTTGAAAGATCATGGGAGTTTCAACCCATAAACAAAGAAGAACATGTACTAAGTTCCATTCAAATTTCCAATATTTTGACATTTATGGCGCGCAAATGATAAGTGTGGTGCCACGTCAAATGGGCCTCTTGTGGTAGATCTATCAGTTCTTTTCAAAGCGCACCATAGCACCTTGTAGCGAACATCAACAACGCTATTTGTTTGTGTTGGCTTTAGTTACATAAAACTGAACATCAAATGCTCGATCGACTCCCCTTTGCAGAGGTAGAGGTGCCGCTGAGTGGCACCTATGTGACCTTGACAGACGACACAATGCGTAAGGGTCACCAGAGGCATTAAACTCATCAAATTTCAAATGTCTATCTTCAAAAACATTTAAGAAAAATAACACAAATTATGTCCACTGTATTATTGACCTGAACCCGACCTCGCTGTGAATTTTAAATTTGATGCAGGCCAATCAGATTTCTATTGAACCGTTAATGAAGTGTGTGAAAAGTGTGCGAAGTTTTTAAGTTCGAGCTCAAAAAACGTTCAAGAAAATTATTATTTATTTTCTTCTGATAAACAGCGCTCTGCCTCATTTGTTTAAGATGATCATTTTCTTCATTTTTTTCCAAAGCGTAGACTACCTGGCTGTGATCTTGACATTTGAGGAGGATCAATGCGGCGGCGGGCGGCAGACTCGTGTCTGGAGGACCGCCATTGAGCCCTCAAAGTGAGTGAAGTTTCAAAGTTTAAGCTTCAAAATACTAATTTCTCTCATTTTTTACCCCTCTTTTTTTACCCTTCTTTGATCTTGAAACTTGACAAGGGTCAATCAGACTTTCATTATGCCTGTAGATCACTAAACTAGAAACTCATAAAATTCTGAAAAAAATATCATGTTTCATTTTTTCTTGAACCCGACACCGCTGTGATCTTGAAATTTGACAAAAGCCTCCTTAGCTTTCATCGTTGCCGAGAGTGTGAGATTCGAAGCTTCACCTTCATAAACATCCGAGAAAATCTCACACTCTAGATGCTTTTTACCCCATCGTTTTGAAGAAAAACAAGTCGCGTAAGGCGAAAATACAACATTTAGTCAAGTAGCTGTCGAACTCACAGAATGAAACTGAACGCAATGCAACGCAGCAAGACCGTATACTCGTAGCATCGTCAGTCCACCGCGCACGGCAAAGGCAGTGAAATTGACAAGAAGAGCGGGGTAGTACTTGCGCTGAGAAGGATAGCACGCTTTTCTGTACCACTCTTCGTTTTAACTTTCTGAGCGTGTTTTTAATCCAAACATATCATATCTATATGTTTTTGGAATCAGGAACCGACAAGGAATAAGATAAAAGTGTTTTTAAATTGATTTGGACAATTTAATTTTGATAATAATTTTTATATTTTTAATTTTCAGAGCTTGTTTTTAATCCAAATATAACATATGTATATGTTTTTGGAATCAGAAAATGATGGGGAATAAGATGAACGTAAATTTGGATCGTTTTATAAAAAAAATATTTTTTTTACAATTTTCAGATTTTTAATGACCAAAGTCATTAATTAATTTTTAAGCCACCAAGCTGAAATGCAATACCGAAGTCCGGGCTTCGTCGAAGATTACTTGACCAAAATTTCAACCAATTTGGTTGAAAAATGAGAGCGTGACAGTGCCGCCTCAACTTTCACGAAAAGCCGGATATGACGTCATAAAAGACATTTATCGAAAAAATGAAAAAAAACGTCTGGGGATTTCATACCCAGGAACTCTCATGTCAAATTTCATAAAGATCGGTCCAGTAGTTTAGTCTGAATCGCTCTCCACTCACACACAGACACACATACACCACGACCCTCGTCTCGATTCCCCCCTCTACGTTAAAACATTTAGTCAAAACTTGACTAAATGTAAAAAGTAGACTTAATAATTTCAACAGGTGAGTCAGACACTAAGCTGTTTCAAATGTCGCTTGCCCATGATTCGAGAATTACACATTGAACTTCGAGGTGGTGATCAGGGATTGACCGGCTCGAACCAAAGCCTTATTGAAGCCCGGCGGAGCGAAGCCTCAATCCCCGATCAAGATCGAGAAGTTTCAAATAGAAGTCTATCATTGTAATTGGAATTCAATCTTTCACCGAACACTTTCACGAATCATGCGAAGACCAAAATGTTTCTGTCCATGACTGCGGTGAAATGGGGCGGGGATATATAGTCACCTGGCTGGCTATAGTGGGAGGGTTACTTTTGGTGGTCACATTAGATATTATGTTTTTTGGAAAGTTCGTTTTATTTGCAGCCACAGTTCGGTAAACGACAAATGGCTAAACCCAACCACCTAAGAATGAGAAGCGTTTTTGTAACATGACCCATATTCTGCAAAATGCAGCCATGACGCAGGGGGTAGGTTACAAAAAAACGTCATGTACCGCTTGACTGCATACGGATATAAGCAAATTATACCTTAAACGAAAGCTAAAGATTGTTGCCATCAGGCAGCAAGTAAAATGCCTAATTCGTATACACAGTTTTATTTTTAACAACATCTGTATAACATGCGGACGACAAAACAGGAAATGCCATTTTCTCAATCGATATGTATAGCTAACTGAACGCCTGGTTGAAACCGCAATCAAAAACATCTTGAAAATTGTTTATTCTCACAGCTAGAATTATTTTACATCAACAATTGTTAATTTACTGAGGAAAACAACAGTCATATAAGATAAATAATGGATGATTCTGAATCAACTCCGAAAACCGAACCGGGTTGAAGCAAAAAAGAGTTTACACATACACAGGCTTGAAAAAGGATAATTTGGTTCAATCTGTTAGATTTTTACCCATAACGTTAAAGATCAGCTCAATATAAAAGGAAAGTGATCATTGTAAAAGGATTTTGCTATCGCAAAATAATTCAACTTCCGGTTTTACCACATGGCGTCCATAATATTATCAATTTATTACATAGCGTGCATTTGTCAGAAATTATACTAAATGTTAGAAGCGATCTTAAAGTGAAAGTAACGTTTAATAAAAGTATGCGCATTTACTTATTGATTGATATATGACTAAAATAATGGACATGTAATTTAAACGTACAAAACGACATTTTGTACACTACCTCTCTAAAAAAAACGCGACTATGACCGACCGATATGTATGTGTAAATTAGGTCATTGTTAGTGATGAAAACGGGTTTTCTTTAAAAGATAACACGCAAACTGTGAAGTTCAAGGCCATAAATGATTTTAGTACGACTTCTTCAAAACAGGTCTGTTTTTCACTCCACCAGTTTCAGTTTTAATAAAATATATGTATAGCTGTCATTTTCAAAAAACCTTATCTGCAATTCACTTAACCAAATACACCATGAACCTAGAAGATATTAGAGTGAGACACTTTACAGTGAAATATGTTATGATTCCCCTTATTTCAAAATATATGCATTTTAATTGGCAGACACGATTCACGTCGTAGGTACGTGTCGTCTGGTGAGGCAACTGTTAGCATTTTTTGTCGTAAGAATTGACATTTTTAAACATAAATCATGGACAAAAAACTAATTCTACAAAAAGTGCAGGTTTTCTTGGTATAGTCAGTTAAAGCATCTTAAAATTCAAGAAATTGTGCAATTACGTGTATGTATTTGAAATGGCAGACAATATTGAATGAAAGTGATTTTTGACTGATTGAAACCCTACCCCCACTAACAAAATGGGCCCTGAGATTAGGGGTGTTAGTTAAAGATGACTGAATAATGGCTATGCTTTTCCCCTAAAGTATTCAAAACCTAAACATATACATAGGCAAGATGTTCTACGTTAACACAATTAACTTTTTAAACATATACATATGCTTAGTACACGATACTTCCGGTTTTTCTACCGGATGACTTGTACATTTAGGGGGAAAACACCTTATCGTAGAAAAAGCTTTATTTTCAAAAAGTGCAAGTAATTATTAAAAATCATACATAATATTTATATATAGGAGTTAATTTTCCTTCGAAAGTCATTTGTTTCAAGTGGCAGACAATGTCAGTTGGAGAGTTACATGTACGTAAAGTGTATAACTGTTGTCTGTGATTAGTGCATTGTGGACACATTGGCACCATTTGATCCTAAATGCTAAACGATGTCGTGATCATACCACAGTTTTAGGATAATTTTACATCGCATCGATTACTAAATTGATGGTAGAATTTCACTGATAAATTCTATTTCTGGTAGCGTCAGTGCCGTTATCTTTTTCTTTTTGTAATAAGGTAATAACGAATGAACCACGTGTCACACTCTTATGCTAGTCTTTAAATGACAATTCCAATTCTAGTAAGTTAAAAGGCATGTATTGCGCGTTACATACATTTATACCCCCCCCCCCCCCCCAGGATTACAATGCAAGTAAACACATATAAAGAGATAGTAACGTTTTACATGGTTACACGTTCAGTAGTGAACGTAACGTGTGGTTTAACAAAATTACTTGCACATACAATAGTAAAGTCTGTCTGTGTGTCTTTGTTTGTGTGTTTGTCTATGTCTGTCTGTGTGTTCGTCTGTTTGTCTCTCCCTCTGTCTGTCTATCTCTCTCTTTCTCTCTGTGTCTCTGTCTGTCTGTCTGTGTGTGTGTGTGTGTGTCTCTCTCTCTCTCTCTCTCTCTCTCTCTCTCTCTCTCTCTATTTCTCTCTCTCTGCGAGGTAGGTGCACTTAAAGAGAAAGCAATACAGAAAGAAATGCATTTCTCTATCAAGAATGAAGTTTGTCTGTCTGTGTGTTTGTGTGCGTGTTTTTTTGGTTGCGTAAGTGTTTCTCTATAAGCATCTCTACGTCTTTGTTCGCGTACATAAGTGCGTGCGTGCATGTGAGGGTGTTTCTGTGTCGGTTTGTCTCACTGTGTGTATGTCTATCATTTTGTCGGTATGTTTGTGTATGTGTCTTTGTGTGTGTGTGTGTGTGTGTGTGCGCGTGCGTGCGTGCATGCGTGCGCGCGCGTGTGTGTGTATGCGTGCGTGCGTGCGTGTGTGTAGGCATATGTGTGTGTGTGTAAGTGTGTGTGTGTGTGTGTGTGTGTGTGTGTGTGTGTGTGTGTGTGTGTGTGTTTGTGTGATTGCAATTATTCCTCCTTTTTACATTTAGTCAAGTTTTGACTAAATGTTTTAACGTAGAGGGGGGAATCGAGACGAGGGTCGTGGTGTATGTGCGTGTGTGTGTGTGTCTGTGTGTCTGTGTGTGTGTGTAGAGCGATTCAGACTAAACTACTCGACCGATCTTTATGAAATTTGACATGAGAGTTCCTGGAAATGATATCCCCAGACGTTTTTTTCATTTTTTGGATAAATGTATTTGATGACGTCATATCCGGCTTTTCGTGAAAGTTAAGGCGGCACTGTTACGCTCTTATTTTTTAATTAAATTGGTTGAAATTTTGGTCAAGTAATCTTCGACAAAGCCCAGACTTCGGTATTGCATTTCAGCTTGGTGGCTTAAAAATTAATTGATGACTTTGGTCATTAAAAATCTGAAAATTGTAAAAAAAAATAAAAATTTATAAAACGATCCAAATTTACGTTCATCGTATTCTCCATCATTTTCTGATTCCAAAAACATATAAATATGTTATATTTGGATTAAAAACAAGCTCTGAAAATTAAAAATATAAAAATTATTATCAAAATTAAATTTTCGTAATCAATTTAAAAACACTTTCATCTTATTCCTTGTTGGTTCTTGATTCCAAAAACATATAGATATGATATGTTTGGATTAAAAACACGCTCAGAAAGTTAAAACGAAGAGAGGTACAGAAAAGCGTGCTATCCTTCTCAGCACAACTACTACCCCGCTCTTCTTGTCAATTTCACAAAAATAAACAGATAATGACGTCATTTTAAGTGGCACAAACGTGTGCATGAATGCCTTCCCTTTCGAATGATTTACAGTTATAGAATTTCTGTCAAGCGGTTCAAGTTTTATGTCCGTTTTATGAACCCAACCCTCAAAACAAGAATAGTAACGCCAAAGAAGGAAAACATACACACAAACCAACGTTTTTCTCACCGGTGGTTTGGAATATTGCCCCAAAACTTTAGATTTAGTGTTGTGGTGTTAAAATCTATCAGAAAAATGTGTTTGCTAACGTGACGCCAAAAAGTAACCAAAACGGTCCTCAGCCGACTGACTAATAGCTCAGTTGGTAGCGCGCTGGATTTGTATTCAGTTGGCCGCTGTCAGCGCGAGTTCGATCCCAGGTTCGGCGGAAATTTATTTCACAGAGTCAACTTTGTGTGCAGACTCTCTTCGGTGTCCGAACCACCCCCCGTGTATACTACATTGGGTGTGCACGTTAAAGATCCCACGATTGACAAAAGGGTCTTTCCTGGCAAAATTGCTTAGGCACAGTTAATAATTGTCTACCATACCCGTGTGACTTGGAATAAGGCCGTGAAAGGTAAATATGCGCCGACATGGCTGCAATTTACTGGCCGTATAAAATTTCATCTCACACGGCATCACTGCAGAGCGCCTAGAACTGTACCCACGGAATATGCGCGATATAAGCCTCATTGATTGATTGATTGATTGATTGAATATGCCGTCTTCCCAACACCCGTATCAACAATATTTCCAGCTTGATCACTTTATAATGATGTAGTTAATGCATGGATGTAAGAACATTAATTCTCAGTAATAAGTGTTTGGCTACGCGTCTCGGGGATAACCCATCAACCATTTTCTGCCTCAGCCTGGAGCGCAGAATGATGAGAATCTACTCCCTCACTTGGAGGTGAACTCAGTGGCAGGATATTTCCGGGCTGAAAGCAGTACTGCGAAGTCTGTAAAAAAAATGCTCCCGGATATCTTCTTCTTGACTTCCATCTTCTTATTAATCTAATTAACAAAGTCCGTTTGATGTGGCTTTTTCTCACACTGACAAAACAAAGGGACCCTTTTTCTCCAGAAATCACTGTATGAAGCAGGGGAAAAGAGCGAGGAAAGGAACTAATTTCCCCAAACCTTCAACACAGCCGTTAGTTACACTGATTGGCTGGCGGCCGCCCCCAGAACTGATAAAGTCGATTAGTTCGTGAACTTTGGCTGTCTACACAAGAAACAGCACCTCTAAGCCGCAGCTTATAAAAAACAGGAACCCAATAGGCTTTCACAGTCTACAGAGTATCTCCTGAGTATCTCCTGAGTATCTCATGAAAGCCGCTGCTTATGAAGAAAAACTTATTTGAAGACGTGGTGATTTTTGAAGTGGCAAGTTTCTCGTTTGAGGTTAGAGGTGTTACACGTGAGGTAGTGATGAGGCTGTGACATTAACGGCTAATTTCGCGGCACCACAGTCTAATTCCTTCAGTTGCATTTTTACGAGGATCACATCCCGTGGTTTAGAGGCATCTGATTTGGTTGGCGCCATTACTTACTGTTTTGGATCAGCCTTTTAAAGGGGTGTTCTAGAAGTTCTGTGTGTGGGCGAAACAAAGAGAAAAGCGGCATGAAAGCGGTGATGTGACATTCGGATCCAAGTTGACGTTATTTGTTATATAAAAAAAACACAAGTTTGCTAAATTTACATGAGAAAAGGCCCCAGTTTAATTAACATGGACATGAAAGGGATGCAACTAACACAGAACCAGTGAAAGCAATTAAAAATGGTGAAAGTCAGTGAGATGAAAGAAGTAAAATAACGAAAATGGTGTAAGCAATAATGTGATGGTGACATGGTAGTGATAAAAGTGACATGAAATTGATGAATACGACATGCTAGTGTTTGTATGAATGATATCTATACTGACCAGAGACCATGACCCAGACGCTCATCCTCTTGACGGCCGCTGTGTTGTTGAGGACGAAGGTGTAGTTGCCCGAGTCGATCTCCTGGGGGCTGGCGAACACCAGGCTCTTGTCCTGCATGGAGATCCGCCCTGTTGACGGCACGGGCAGCCCGTTCCGACCCACCCACCTGCACACACACACACACACAGGCAGACATGTAGACAGCGGCACCCATAAAGGCAAAGCCATTGTGTCTGTCAGGCAGGTATACTGACAAAAAGACAGACAGGTACAGATAATAGATATACACAAAGACACACGCACGCGCACACAGACGCAATCGAGACAGACAGACAAATATAACGGACAGACAGAATTTGTTCTCCCTTGAGAAACAAAACCCTACAGTTCTGTCTTGAAATATGGCGTGAGCTTCTTTTATTCTACTGTTCGGCTTGAAATGTCTTGGTAGATATTCTACTCGACACCACTTGTTTTAAAAAACACATGATTTAAACTTTTTAATTTTGTTTAGTTTGTGTGCTTTATTCAGTTAACTTTCCCAAAAGGTTCCTTTTTTCACTTGTTAGTTCCCCATTTCTGCGCGTGATCAAGAATGTTCTCCATTAAAGCCACAAGCGGTGTCATTACAAAAACGACGAGACTCTCGAAACTGCTGCACTGACCACAGGCGGAAGGTATCGTCCACTGGACTACTACTATCACAGAAAGACTACAAGGTACGTCACTCACCTTCGAGTCTTCTGTGTGCTTGGAGTCGCTTCTTGGGGAAAAATAGTGTTCAAGACGGTTTGCCTCTTCCTACAGTCTGTGTAAGGTCAAATAAATACAGTTGAATGATTGTTTGAACTGTATGTACCTTTAATTTTCAGCTTCCGTCCCTTGCAGGTTGTTTTTAACCATCATTTGGACGAATCTTCGTTTGCGAGCCGCTAACTTCCACTCGGCGTCAAACTCATGCATCCGCACCGAATATGCATACCAGCGCTCATTGGTTAATAACAGGATATTCGAAGATTATTTTCCCGTGGTTGCTGCACAATATTTACATATGTTTTAGACCAATAAGCGCTGGTATGCATATTCGGTGCGGATGCATGAGTTTGACGCGGAGTGGAAGTTAGCGGCTCGCAAACAAAGATTCGTCCAAATGATGGTTAAAAACAACCTGCAAGGGACGGAAGCTGAAAATTAAAGGTACATACAGTTCAAACAATCATTCAACTGTATTTATTTGACCTTACACAGACTGTAGGAAGAGGCAAACCGTCTTGAACACTAATTTTCCCCAGGAAGCGAGTCCAAGAACACAGAAGACTCGAAGGTGAGTGACGTACCTTGTAGTCTTTCTGTGATAGTATTAGTAGTAGTCCAGTGGACGATACCTTCCGCCTGTGCACTGACTCGAGGAGGACTTACACACTCTGGGACAGAAGGGTGAACGCAGGTAAGAACTAGGAGAGGAACAATGAAGTTCAGAACTGACAGGAGGAGCGAGGCTTCGTGGCAGAAGACGGGAAGATGGTGATGGGGAAGGAAGGACGGGGTGGGGGGGGGGGGGTGGGGGGTGGGAGAAGGAGGGAGACGAGGAGGTGATGAAGACAAGCGAGATGGGGTGATACAAGGTGACATTTACAGCCGCGCCACATGCCAGCCATTGTGAGCAAGGTGTGTCAAAACTCGCTGCTGGCCCAAGACCCACAGAGTCAGCACGAGAGTATACAGGCCGCCACAAGACAATATGTCACTTGCTTGCTGCCTCAGCTCGGTGCCGTTCTAGTGATCTTAAGTTTCTTCTGGGCCCAACTTTCTCATTTGGTCACTGCGCATGTGCAAACATTGGGGAAAAACATGATCTAAGATCGTTTTCATTTTTCGATTCTCTTTCACCCCCCCCCCCCCCCCGGTGATCTTTCAAGATATCTAGTCGAAAAGGTTGCCCTTAGTTGTTGATACGGTTAGCGGAAAGAGCGAATTATCTCTTCTTTTTCGAATGTGTAAGAGAATAATTATAGTGACAGGAAGATCAGTGTTGGAGGCTGAACAGACGACTCAAAGGTGTCATCTTCCTCTCACTTCAGATCATTCTATGACATTCTCGAAAGAAGAGATAATTCGCTTTTTCCGCTAACGCCGCTTACAACCGCCAAACATAGGCTTTAAGGAACTTGAAGGGCAACCTTTTCCGACTAGATCAGCATGAAAAATGGCAGAGGTGAGAAAGATAGGCGCAAAATGAACATGATCTGAGATTTTTTTCTCGAGTCCCTTGCTTGCCCATGCGCTGTGTCTGAATGAAAAAGATGGTCCATGAGAAAGTTCAGATCACTGCACCGGACACCCAGCATGCCGCCTGTCCTGTCTGCTCTGTGCACATCATCTCTGCACTGCACTGTGTATGTTGTTTGTGTTACAGGCACGTGCTGCTGGTTAGGGGAGTAAAACCCTGCAGTCTTTTTTGTTTTTCTTTCTGCCTTTCCATATGCCACCTCTACAAGGACAATACCAGCCCGTGATATTTATATTTTTCTTCTTTGTCTCTACCTGCTAGAGGATGTAGACGAAAACGCATGTACTTCGTCGAACGAGTTTGATGTTCTCATGGCCGTTTCTTCAGTGCTTGGATTTGTTTGCATCAGTTTATCAGAAATACAAAGTCGAGAGATCAAGAATTACTTTTGTTTGTTTGTTTGTTCGTTCATGGGCTGAAACTCCCACGGCTTTTACGTGTATGACCGTTTTTACCCCGCCATTTAGGCAGCCATACGCCGCTTTCGGAGGAAGCATGCTGGGTATTTTCGTGTTTCTATAACCCACCGAACTCTGACATGGATTACAGGATCTTTTTCGTGCGCACTTGGTCTTGTGCTTGCGTGTACACACGGGGGTGTTCGGACACCGAGGAGAGTCTGCACACAAAGTTGACTCTGAGAAATAAATCTCTCGCCGAACGTGGGGACGAACTCACGCTGACAGCGGCCAACTGGATACAAATCCAGCGCGCTACCGACTGAGCTACATCCCCGCCCTTCAAGAATGACTAAAATTAACCTTGTATCTTGTGATACTTTTTACACATTCCCCAAAGCCTGTAATAAAGAGAGGCGCTAGGACGACTACCGGAAACAGATATGGGGAGTTTGCAATTTGTACATTTAGATGTCCAAGACAATCTCAATCAACATTTTTTGTGTGTATAAAAGAGAGTCACTAGGAAGCCAGATTCTTCCCCACCCCCCCGTAAATAAACACACACACACACACACACACACACACACACACACACACACACACACACACACACACACACACACACACACATACTTATCTCTGATACAATGTTATGTGCCTATGTTTGTGCACTCTATATCTATATCAGCTTAGTGCTAGAAGCTGTACGTCACAGTGAATGCTTCCTCCATCTATTCCCGACAACGATCACCTCCCCTCCCCACACCATCTCCTATGGTAAATGGAACTAATTGTCGTTGCCGAGTGGCTTGTGCCGTCTTTACAACCACTTTCATTTCCTAGCGTCTTCCACATCTCTTCATGTCTATTTCTTCTGGTGAAGGGGAGAGAGGGGCGAGAAAGAAAGAGAGAGAGAGAGAGAGAGAGAGAGAGAGAGAGAGAGAGAGAGAGAGAGAGAGAGAGAGAGAGAGAGAGAGAGAGAGAACAGAATGGCTGGCTGGCTGAAACTCAATATTTATCAAGGATGAAAATATTAAAAAGGTATTTTTTGTCCTTGCACGTATTCAATTTCCTATTCTTCTTGTCAAAATGTCAGGTTTACAAAAAGGCACGCCCACAATGTAATAAACAAAATTGCAAAATACATTCAGAGGGCAGAATAAATGGAAGTCGTAAATGCTATCGCGTGAATATTTCAAAAGATAGTTCACTTCGCCTTCGAGTCGGAAAAACGAAAAGCCACATTTCACACGTGCCCGTCACAATGGAATAAACTGACTGACCCATCAAATTTATATTTTTTTAAAACAACAACACACACACACACACACACACAAACACGCACACACATAAAAACCCACACGATACATTACTGAGCCATTTATGATGAATGGAACCAAGGAACCACTGTTGCACTCAATTCAAGCAATTGCAACTACAGTGGTCGCCGCTTAATAAAACCACTTCTGGACCGACGAAAAATGGCTTTAATAAGCGGCGGATTTATTAACCGGCGGTCCAGGAATACGTCATTTTCGAAAGAAAAAAAAATCTCTTTTGTTTACGTCACTCAGTCACTTTCTTTCGTCATTTACACTTGTTTGAATCTAAACAAAACTTCACGAAGGATGTTGAACTTTTGTTTTAATTATGTACATGTACGTGTACTTTGATCACTTCGGTACATCAATAATTTCACTGTCACCGTCACGGACCATTACTCGTCAGAGAAGAACGATTTTATGAGTGTTTGTTTGTTGGTCGTCTTCCACATCAGAACAAGATAATGTGAGTTTTAGTCACAAACTACGTGATTTCTCTGAGAAAACTGGCTTTAATAAGCGGCGGGTTGGTTTTATTAACCGGCTTTTTCTAATACATAAGATATAGTGATAAATCCGGACCGTCTGAAATCGGCTTTTATAAGCGGCTGGCTCTATTAACCGCGGTTTTATTAAGCGGCGTCCACTGTACCAAACATAATGTGAAAAGACAGAGGACTCACCAGAAGTTGGGTTTAGGTCGCCCTCTGGGAGGAAACACTTTGATTTCAAATCTTTCGTGGACAGGGATGACGACAGGGTAGTTGGGGATCAGACGAGGCTCGAAGGAATCCCTCTTGATCTCGTCCAGACCTGAAACAACAGACAACACGGTTACCTTCAGCGGAGGAAAAATGTTTGTCAAAAGACTAGAGATAACAAAAATGACTCTTTGCAATGACAACATTTAAACTCACAAAGTCAGTGATCGTGTATTTATTTTCCAGACCGCCATGTCTTTACAGGGACTTCTTCTTCAGCGTTCACTGGCTGCAACTCCCACGTACACTCGTGTTTTGCACGAGCGGGTTTTGACGTGTATGACTGCTGTTACCTTGATATTTAGGCAACCGCACTCCGTTTTCGGGGGATATTTACAAGGACGAAACTTAGCTATCACACAATCCCGCTCAGAAGCCTGTGTACGGCAAAGAACATTGAATGAACAACACTATAGGCGCAACAGAGAAATTGTCATTCACATGGGATCAGTTTCGTGGATTCAATGGATGGATCCACTGATTCTTGGAGCCAGTGTATCTATCGTCAAGCACTCCCGACATTGATTGTCCATGGATCGACTGGCTTGTCAATGGACCCGTTCAGTAAATAAATCTTATCAGCTTTGTCTATCCTTAGATTTCATCGACATGCACACCATTCGCAAGACAAAGTAAAATTCTTGTAATGGCATATATTTAATGTACATAGCCTGGCGAAAGCTCTACTTATTACGAAACAGCTGTGTTTACTGATACATAGACCTTACACTGACAAAGGAAATTCCAATTTAAACCTGTCACGTCATTGTTTGCTTCATGTTTCGCAATGAGCTATGCTTTTTTTCTTGTCACGTTATGTTACTTCATACATTTCTCGTGTCAAAGATGTTTTTTTGGATAAGATGAAAGACAAATACTTGGAAGGAAGGGGGTTTACAAGCCTGACACCTCCCCCCACCTCCCCCACCCCTCTGTTTTGTGCGTGCGTACCGAGTGTCTTTCCCGTCCCTTTGAGTGTGCGTTTGAGAAGGCACTGTCTGTGAGATAACAATGAAAGTGAGCGAGAGCCAAGGTGTAGCCACAAAAGCGAAACTGCCATGGCTGTCAGCAGAGAAATGCGGAATGGTCCGACCTCCATCCATCCAGACAACAGACATTGTAGGCAAAGGAAAACACTTCGTGCACTTGTTCTCAAAGGTTCCCCGCTCTCTTCCGTGGCATCAAAATCAACTGCTTTCCCATGTTTCCAATTAGAGGCCAAATTCCGCGCGTGGCGCTGCGCTGGCAGACTGGGAGAGGAGCGGGGAGGTGAGGGCCGGGTGCCTATCAGGCCAACATTACACGGGAAATGCGCGCCAGGTGAGTCCACACTTACCCTGCACACCCGCTTCTACCCCCCCCCCCCCCCCTCCGCCTTGGCTACCTGGCCCGGCCCGGCCCGGCCCCTGGCCCCCCGGGGCCGCGGATGAGGACGGATGAGGACGGCGGGGGTGGGGGTAGGGGGTGTGATGGTGGGGGCGGGAAGTGAGACGAGCGAGGAAGTGGGGGCATAGAACTAATCTCTGATGCTAGGATCAAGTCAAGTCAAAGTCAAGTCAAACAGTTTATTTACCAAATGCAAAGCACAGGATTTTGTTATGGTGTATGCATAAAACTTCACACTCCTTCCACACGCATATATGACAACAACTATGTACAGACAAAGTGTTCAATCTCACTGGGCCCACTACGTGTGCACACCAACCAGACAGTTCAAAACGGACTGGTTGTTCCTTTAGCACCAATCTGACAGGAGCAATCACAGGTTGCATGGATAAAGATAAATGAATTCCCTAAAAATCATATCTAAAAATATAGTCATCAATATAATAAATCCGACAATATAATAAATAAGATCTGCAGAAAATCCGAAGAGTGGGCGCCTAACAAAGCCAGAAGTGCTGGTGGTAAAGGGGGGGGGGGGGGGGGGGGGGGTTGATGAGAGGAGAGAGTGAGCAAGGACCAACTCGAGAAACTACTTTGGTACAAACAGTCTTAAACAGAGGGGGGAGTCGTAAAAAGGGGTAAATCTACATAGGTTATGGACAGAAACTATGGTTGAAGCAAGGTCTGAAAGGCAGAAAGTCTTAAATCGGGGGTGGCTTAATGTACAAAATTTGGTAGTACCTGGGGGGGGGGGGGGGGGGGGGTGTGGACAGGACACAGCAAAACTCAAAACCAGATCTACCACAATCAGCACATCGGTTCTTATCAGTTATTTCTACGTGGTGTTACAACCTCCCGGAAGTTGAACTTAGAAACCGGAAGTAAAATCCATTCGCCGATGACCTTGATTTATGGACCGACAACGTCGTTGACTACTGACAAGATCCCGTCTGGTGGATTTGCATATTGTCGAATATAAATGAGTTCATGTTAATTTCGACACCCTTACCATTTTATTATTAGATAGTACATTAACTGGGAGTCAAAGTCAAGGGTTGGGGAGGAATAGAGAAGGAGAGAGAGTGCAAAGACAGCTCCTCGTGCTAGGGATGTACAGAACATCGCAGTCAGGGGAGGTGATGGTAGTGGGGGGGGGGGGGGGGGTGAAGGAGAGAAGGGGCATGCAGGAACCAACCCACGTTGGTACTTTAGATCTACAGAAGCTGGCAGTCGAGTCAAAGTCAGGAGGGGGGCAAAACAAAAGCAAAGTTGTTGAAGCCAGAAGGGTCTCTAAGTGGCCCCCATCATAAAAAGAGGACCGAGTCAGGTAGGGGGGAAAGCCGCCCCGTGTTGTTTTACCAGCAACATGGGTATTACAGCCCGCAGCATTCCGCTAGGTTTCAACCCTCGCCCGCTATGCCTTCCTTACCCAGGCAGGAGATAAAACTTGCTCGGTATGGTAATCCACATTCCCCGTCAAAACACGGCGGCTTCAGCTGTCTCTAGCCAAGGCTAATCACGCTGATCAGGTTATGCAAAGAGCTAATGATCGTTTTCATTAACATGTCAATATGAAGTTCCCCCTTTTATGTAAGAGAATTCTCGCCATTTCTCGGTCTGTGTTTCATTGTTTCCCGTGGCTTCCTGTTACTGGAGGTAGGAGGAAAACGCAGGTCGTTAAGCTGAGGCTTACAATGTATGGTCTGAGGTCTGACAGACAATTCCACTACTTTCTGGCAGGGAGCACTCCGCATGCAATCAGCAGATACATCTTTTTAACGAGCACCTCCACCTCAGCTTGCCCAGCCCCACGCCTCCATAAAAACGAGAAGAACGTGACTCTATCTCCGCTGGCTGTGGAACTGCTTGACTGGCTGAATTACGACGTTTTATGTGCAGCTCGTGATGACGCAGCCGGGCGTAGATCGTGTGACGTTTATAATTTACGGTTGTTTGCGATTCCTGATGACGCCAACTGGCTTAGATAGTGTGAAATAATATATCCACGTTCTCTTGGAGCGTATCGGCGACATAATAAGGTGAATCTCTGTATTAAAGAGTAATTCGTGAAGATGCAAACTGACGCTTATCGCATGAATTTGCGGCTTCGCGGCAGTTTACGTGTAATTCGCGAAGAGAAAAGCTAGGCGAAGATCGCATGACGTCTTACCTCCATCATCGCTTTGGACATGCAAGTGCCCTATTTACGACGTTTTACGTTTTTTTTGAGACGCAGCCGGGTGTAGATCGGATGACGTCACATCTTTATGGAGCAGACCCTGTGATGTCAGAATACTGCGTTACGTAGAGGCAATGTACGCCAGAGCGGGTGAAGGGAACTGGGGGCAAGGTTAATAGGGAGTGGGGAGCGGGTAGGAGTTGGGGGATGGGGGATGGGGATGACTAGAACATTGAACTGGGTGGCCGAGTGGTAACGCACTTGCGCTTGCGCTCGGAAGCGAGAGGTTGCGAGTTCGACCCTGGGTCAGGGCGTTAGCAATTTTCTCCCCCCTTTCCTAACCTAGGTGGTGGGTTCAAGTGCTAGTCTTTTGGATGAGACGAAAAACCGAGGTCCCTTCGTGTACACTACATTGGGGTGTGCACGTTAAAGATCCCACGATTGACAAAAGGGTCTTTCCTGGCAAAATTGGTTAGGCATAGATAAAAAAAAAAGTCCACCAAAATACCCGTTTGACTTGGAATAATAGGCCGTGAAAAGTAAGATATGCTCCGAAATGGCTGCGATCTGCTGGTCGATGTGAATGCGTGATGTATTGTGTAAAAAAATTCCATCTCACACGGCATAAATAGATCCCTGCGCCTTGAGTCCGAGTCTGGAGATACGCGCGCGATATAAGACTTCATATGACATAACTAATGAGCCTTGCAATGTGGTTCGTTTTTCCGGTATCGGCCAGCGGGCTTGGCAAAGAAAGCTCTGAAATATTGAGTGGGTCGAAGAGGGATAGCTTCTTCGAGAATTCTCGCCAACAACGTACAGAAACTTGGAATCTGCAGTGCGACCTCTATTTCACTGTCTCTTCCAAGACACCTCGATCGCTAGTAACCACTGACACATAGCCATCCCAAGACACCTCGATCGCTAGTAACCACTGACACATAGCCATCCCAAGACACCTCGATCGCTAGTAACCACTGACACATAGCCATCCCAAGACACCTCGATCGCTAGTAACCACTGACACATAGCCATCCCAAGACACCTCGATCGCTAGTAACCACTGACACATAGCCATCCCAAGACACCTCGATCGCTAGTAACCACTGACATATAGCCATCCCAAGCAGCACTGTACCTTTTTTCAGTTAGTCTTTCTGGCTTGAACCTACGTACAAATGCTGTGATAAGGTAAGTAGTAACGTACGGAGTATGTTGTGTGCGTGTGTGTTCGGCTTGGGAGAGGGTAGGGGTGGTAGTTGGGTAGAGAATGAAGGGGGTCTGGGGTTACTGGTCAGTGTCCTTACGGCGACAAGACTGGGGTGGAGTAGGGGGCAGGGGGGGGGGGGGCAGGTATGATGACACAGGTGCTGCAGATCAGTAGCTGGTGGGGAGCGGAAGGCCAGAGGCAGCCTGTAAGCCGCTACCACATCCTGGCTCGTTTATTTTCCCCCCTGTCTCTGGATCAACTTTCCTTGTTGTTGCCACATTCTACTGTAACATTGTTCTCGATGGGAAAATCATAAACACGCGCGATACCTGTGTACATCCCTTGGCTCGCTACCCCCCTACAACACCCAACACCCTCAGGGGTCTCAGCGACGATGGCGGAGCGCTTCAAGTGTTGTTTTCACGACGCTGAGAGTGTTCCCCCACCTCTCCACCTGTGCCCTCACCAAGCCCTTTTTTTCCTCTTCTTACCCCCCGCCTCCCCCCTCCCCGATCCTCTTGTAAAGGCAAGGCAAAGGTCTTACCTGAGCCCCCACTAGGTCCTTATTTTCCACATCTTAGTCACCACCCCTCCCCCCCCCCCTGATCCTCTGGTAGACTTCTCCCTGATCCCCCTTTTTCTTCTCCAGGAGCCTCTCCCTCTTTGACCCCCCCCCCCTCCATCCCTTTCTCCAAACGCCCCACCGTCCTGACAAGCCAAGTTGGCAAAAGGGCAAGGGAGGGCCTCCAGCTACCTGCTGCTTCTGCTGCTTGTCTACAACACCTTGCTGGGTCCCTCTCCTAGACTCGTGTCTGTCTCCTCTCCACGTACACAAACACACAAGTAGCCAAGGTTGGTGCCATTTGTTGTTACCTGGATTCCCCAGCTCTACCCTCTCTCTCACGGCATACCTGGTTGGTTCTAGTTTTGTGTGCTTCTTCTGCCTTGCCCAAGGCCCCGCTTTAAACAGGCAGGCAGACAGACAGACGCAGACTTAGACAGACATATGCACACACCGGGGCAGAGACTGACACACAGAGTCAGACAGACATATGCACACATCGGGGCAGAGACTGACACACAGAGTCAGACAGACATATGCATACACCGGGGCAGAGACTGACACACAGAGTCAGACAGACATATGCATACACCGGGGCAGAGACTGACACACAGAGTCAGACAGACATATGCATACACCGGGGCAGAGACTGACACACAGAGTCAGGCAGACAGACAGACAGACAGACAGACATATGCACACACCGGGGCAGAGACTGACACACAGAGTCAGGCAGGCAGACAGACGCAGACAGACATATGCACACACCGGGGCAGAGACTGACACACAGAGTCAGGCAGACAGACAGACAGACAGACAGACATATGCACACACCGGGGCAGAGACTGACACACAGAGTCAGGCAGGCAGACAGACGCAGACAGACATATGCACACACCGGGGCAGAGACTGACACACAGAGTCAGGCAGACAGACAGACATATGCACACACCGGGGCAGAGACTGACACACAGAGTCAGGCAGGCAGACAGACATATGCACACACCGGGGCAGAGACTGACACACAGAGTCAGGCAGGCAGACAGACGCAGACAGACATATGCACACATCGGGGCAGAGACTGACACACAGAGTCAGGCAGGCAGGCAGACAGACAGACACGCACACGTATGCAATGATACTGGTGCCCTGCTCCCCCCCCCCCCGAAGACTATTTCGTTTTCTACCCCATTCCCTACATTTCTACCCTACCCAACCCACCGTACTCATCTAAAGATGGCCAACTCAACAAAAATCAAAAATCAATGCATTAGTCCATTCCATTCTTGAAGGGCCTGTTAGGCCAACAACAAAAAAAGGTGTGGTTAACGTAACATAGCCAAAAAAATAAGGTAGGAAGGTAGGCAATCACTTTTTTTTTTTAAACTTTTTTTTCTAATGTATACAAATTAAACCTACTTGACAGGGACATAAGTGTGCGACTCGAGCGCTTTCACTTTCATTGCGTTTTCTGCACTCGGTTTTGTTTTTGTTTTTTGTGTTGTTGTTGTTGTTGTTGACAAATGTAATAAAAAGTTATAGGGTCGGCCCCTAAAAATAGGGTAGGTCGGCTTACTGTAACCACACCTATTTTTTTTTAGGCCTTAGTAATGCAGTGAGAAACAATCTAACGCACTCTTAACCGGCATGTCGGAAGTTCTGTGGGGTCATTTGACCAATCCCTAAACAAAGCATTCGGTAATTTCTAACGTTAGGGGCCAATGACCAATATACTCAGCATCTTATGAGTGGGACCTGGTGCATCCGACCAATGATGAGATTGAGCATTGAGAAGTAGTCATCCAATAAGAGTTACAGAACCCTCCTCGCTAAGCTGCCGTTGGCATCCGTGAGGGAATTACTTCACAAGGCTCACAATGGGAAGTCGCCTTTTCCAACCATATTACTACAATGGAACCACACCACCCCCTCTTTAAGACCTACAGTCTGGGGAAATCATGTCTTTAAACGAAGGTAAAGTTACAGAGGTGAACAACAGAACACCTGAAAAAACAAGGTCTGAAATTGGGGGATCTTAAAACGGCGGTCCACCGCTGTACTACTGCTTCTGTATCGGCCGGCAGGATGGTCCAGAAAGTGTTGGGAAGCTGTACTACTGCTTCTGTATCGGCCGGCAGGATGGTCCAGGAAGTGTTGGGAAGCTGTGAGTGATTTCGACCTTGTGTCCAACTCGCCCCACTCGACAATTCACGAAACAACAACACACACAGACTTCCGGATTTGTTACCGCTGTCTCAGACAAACATTCTCCTCCTCCGAACACCTTCGATCGTCAGTCGCTTTCTCACCACCCCACCTTACACCTGTGTTTCTTTCTTTATGCCCCTGCCTGGCCCGCTCTGCATTCCTACCACCTGCACACAATATTTGAGCCCTCCCCAGTCTGTCCGCTGGCCAGCAGAAGACGCCTAGTTCCGGCGCAGGGCTCAGAAACCAAGACTGGCCAACCACATCACCACAATCATCCATCTTCATATACAACTTGCGCTCTATGCCTTATAACTGACAGTGTCTCTTCCATTCAGAGTTTCTGAGCCATCATCTCCCAATCCGCCGTCTAATGTGCCGTCACTATGTATAGAAAGGGACTTGTTCGGTAGGCTGAAACACACACACACACACACACACACACACACACACACACACACGCACTCACACACACACACGCACATACACGCGCGCGCGCACGCACGCACACACACACACACACACACACTCACTCTCTCTCTCTCTTTCTCTCTCACTCTCTCTCTGTGTCTCTCTGTGTGTGTGTCTCTGTCTCTGTCTCTGTCTCTCTCTCTCTGAATGTGACCTCCCCTTCCCTCAGCGTTATGCACCCGTCAACGACAGTGTCCTTTCCTTCTACCTCTTGCTGAGATAGGTATTGCAACACTCAACATTGCTGGCACTTGCACCACCACTCTCTCGTACATACCTTGCATTCTGCACTTTTCCATGTCTCATCCTTGCCTGTACCCTTCCCACCCATTTACCCCACCCCAACCCCTTAACACTATGCACCCTTTAGTGACAATGTCCTTTCCTCCTACCTCTTGCTGAAATAGAACACTGAAACACCCCTTGCACTTGCACCCTCATCCACTCTTATACACACCTTGCGTTCTGCACTTTTCAATGTCTCCTCCTACCTGTGCCCTCCGCCCCCTCGCCTCCCTACCTCCAGACACTTCAGCCACATAGCGGTTACACCTGTGGCACTGTCTCATACTAAACCGCGAGGAGAGAGAACTGAAATGTCTACATAAAGCCAGATCATCCAAATAGCGGTTTCAAACCAGTCCTGTTGCATATTTTTAGCCCCTGTATCATCTGGCTCCACTTTCCTGTGAAAAAAACCCACGAACCTGAATAATTGCAAAGCGATTAGAACATGCTTAAAATATTTCTCTCTTCTTATCCGATTCCTATTTTTTCTGAGTCTTGTTCGCTATCGTCAAGCGCCCCTCCCCACCAATCATCAGAGCCAACGATCTTTTGATTCTAAAAATCTCTTCTCTTCGTCTCCATACATGTCTTGTTCTGGTTTTGTTTTTGTCGGGCGGCAAGGGCACAATAGATGTGACGATTAAAACTCGATTTTCCAAATACTGCAAGTCAGCCAAACACAGACACACACACTATGCCACGCACAATGACACACACACAGACGAACGGACAGACAAACATCTAACAGTACACCATCCTTGCGTCACGTAAGCTCCGGAAGTACGTACTCCCAACAGACCATAACCGTTAAAATTCCACCGGTTAATTTGTGGAGTGAGAAATGCGCGACAAGGCGGGCCCAGTGAAGAGGCGGAAGAAACGGCAGAAAAAGACTGGCTGTTAGGAGAGGTGCCTCGCGCCACTTGAGGCCCTGAACATCATCCTTCTCACTGGCCTGTGATGAAGTATCATCATCAAACCCGCGCCACTCCGCCCGCCTGGCAGTCATTGCAACAGCAATTACACCCACTCCAGCCCCCATCGCCGACTGCAGAAGCAGCAACAGCAACAACAGCTGAGGCGGTGCACATCGCCGACACCACTGACAACAGCTGGAGGAAGTGCTGAGACAGGCTGGTGCTGGTGCTGGTGAGAGGTGAAGAAGCTAAGACCCTAAATACAGGGCACTCAGGGTCTTTGGGCTAAAGGCTAATCGCTTCCTTGATTGAAGACCGAGCTGTTTTTAGAACTTGGCTGCTGTACCAACGGTGATGTCTCGTTTCTCCAGAAAAATCGCCAGGAAACTTGTCCACGCGTACAGTTCATTCCATTTTCAACCGTCTATGGTAAACAAACAAACTCGTTAATCAGGCTTGGATTATTCAGCAAACGAGTTTAATTGTAACGGCTTTCCTGAAGTGTCCTATGACTTCAAAAGTACAGTCCTTCGCGCAAATAAATTCGACTCATCGTTTTAGATCTGACCTGGCTTTAAAAATACCAGTGAAATTGGAGTTCTTAATGGACGCTCATGTGAAATGAGTTCATCAACATAACTCTCTCTCAACAGGAAGCAGTCAGAATGTTGATTTTTGGTGTGTGTCCAAGAGGATATCATGGTCTTATTCCACTGAAAAGCCTGGACAGACCTGAGACAGCACGCACAAGTGTTTTCACGGGAAGGACTGAGCCTTTAAGGGTGCTCACAGAATGACGTGAGGGTTGTACTTACTGGCCAGGGCGAGCTCTGCGAGAAACGTCTGATGGCCGTCGGGCTTGGAGTCGTTCCGTCGGATGTGGAGTCCCTCACAGCGGTAGCTGCCCTCGTCAGCGCTCCGCACCTTGGGGAAGTATAGCGACCCGTTGGGGTACAGGATGTGTCTGAAACATTGAATGGCAAGTATTGTCATCTCCTCAATCCCGGACCGGTATATAGCAATGTCAATGGAAGGGACGTTAACAAACAGTAACCCCCTGATTCCTTATGTGATAAACTGAAACATAACAGTCGACCATTCTTGAATAACAAAAGCGTTGAGTGACTTGTTGTAGTACAGAATGTGTCTGAAACACACAACTGTCAACAACTGAGTGAGTGACCTGTTGGGTCGAATTTAACACATCTCACACACTACACTGTTTGCCCAATCATTAACCTTCGTACTTCAAACCCAAATCTGTTTTCCCTCGAACTACGTTTGTCAGGGTACAAGTCTCATTCGGCTTCAATTCTGACTAAATAAATGAGTGTTCTTGGGGAGTTTGGCAAGGTTAAAGAACCGGGTAGAACCACTGAATGGACAAGTGACTTTCGTTTTTCAAATCCACACCCCTTTACTATTCTTTCGTTTACAAAATATTACGCTAACCTCCTGCTCTATTGTTTGGTTTTGAAAACAACGGCAAAGCTCCATTCTCCCCTAGCTTCCACCTACCTGGTGTTATTGGAGAGTTTGGCGAAGTTTGAAAACCAGTAGATTTCCGAAGCGCCAACGAAGCGACAGTCGAAGAGCGCCGGCTCTCCTCTCAGTGCCACGAGGTACGGCGTAAACTGGTCCTCCTGCAGCTGAGGGAATCCATCCACTGCAACAAACATATAAACATCACCATTGAAGCATTCAAAGATAGAAACGTACTGCAGACACTGTTTTCTCACTCACTATATACAGTTCCAATCATGCTCGAAGCATACAACATCGACGTAGACTAATTTCAGGAACAGCCAGGTTTATTCACGTCTTGACTTCACGCCATGATGCAAAGGGAAGAGACTCTTTGGCAGAAGAGTACTTCCGGTAAATGCACACTGTCAATACTCTACACGTACCAGTTTGCTTTAGTTAAAGAAACTTCTTCTTCTTCTTCTTCTTCTTCTTCTTCTTCTTCTTCTTCTTCTTCTTCTTCTTCTTCTTCTTCTTCTTCGTTCATGGGCTCAGACTCCCACGTTCACTCATGTTTTTAGCACGAGTGGATTTTTACGTGTATGACCGTTTTTACCCCGCCATTCAGGCAGCATACGCCGATTTCGGGGGAGGCATGCTGGGTATTTTCGTGTTTCTATAACCCACCGAACTCTGACATGGATTACAGGATCTTTTCCGTGCGCACTTGGTCTTGTGCTTGCGTGTACACACGAAGGGGGTTAAGTCACTAGCAAGTCGGCACAGAAGTTGACCTGGGAGATCGGAAAAATCTCCACTCTTAACCCACCAGGCGGCAGCAACCGGGATTCAAACTCACGACCTCCCGATTAGGAGGCCGACGTCTTACCACCACGCCACTGCGCCCGTCTAGTTAAAGAAACAGTCTTTGTCGTGTAAACAAACCGACTCACCATCTCAGATCTGGCCAGGGTTTTGCAGGGGACAAGAATCTCTCTTACCTTGGTCACCTGACCAAAAACCAACAGCTTAGGTGATTTCTTTGCAGAGTGGGATTTTTTCTATGAATTAATTTCTTAAAAAAGTTACTGCTGGCTTTCAAGAAATTAATACAATTAATACGACAAAAGGACGCCATTGGGCCCAGTTAAAAATGACCCTACATTGCAGGTGGCCTGTCATGACAGGTATATTTTGGTCAAGATAATGGACAAGGGGACTCCAGAAAGTGTCCTTTCATGGGAGGTGTCCACTCTTCAGAGGGGCCTTACATTGCAGGTACCACTGTACATAAAAACATTCTCACTCTGCTTAGGGAGTAGTTAGGTTTAGGACTTTAGGTAAATGTCCAAGTGGAGGGATGCCCATCTCCCATGGAAAAGGCTGGACAGATCTATCTTCTTTTACAAGGTGGTTTACAGGGAAAATGGGGCGTGTGTGTGTGTGTGTGTGTGTGTGTGTGTGTGTGTGTGTGTGTGTGTGTGTGTGTGTGTGTGTGTGTGTGTTCATCGACTGTGTGTGTGTTCATCTACTGTGGTCGAATACACCAAAAGATGACGAGAACGCTTTCAGAGTGAAAACAGGCTTTGGTTATATACGATCAGCAAGTGTAGTGGGAACTGCGTTAAAAATGCGCTAACCACCACACCTCGCGACCTACGAATCCTAATTCCACTCCTGGGGTCTCTCCATTTCCTCTTTATGACAGATTTGTCACAGCACTATGCCTCTTCACAATGCCTACATTATCTGATTTAACTACCCTCTGTGTACACACACACGGTCAGACAGATGCCGCACTGAAAGAGAGAGATAGTAAGCACACCCACTTTACTCTGTGTGTGTGTGTGCGTGGGGGGGGGGACAACGAAAGAGAGAGAGAGAGAGAGAGAGAGAGTGAGAGAGAGAGAGAGAGTGAGAGAGAGAGAGAGAGTGAGAGAGAGAGAGAGAGAGAGAGAGAGAGAGAGAGAGAGAGAGAGAGAGAGACTGAGTGCCGCTGAGTGCGTGCGTGCATGTATGTGTGTGCATGTGCGTGTGTGCGTGTGTGTGAAGTCGTGTGTGTGTGAATTCGTGTCCGTCCTCTGCCACACTGTGATAAAAAGCCATCAATAGTAAAGTGGCCAATCATGAAGTGCGGGCTAAATTGCAAGTCATAAAAGTGCGCTCAACAACGGCATTTCTCCCCTAACACCTCGCTGGCTGATATCCATTTTTATGGCTGCAGTTGACACGCAAGTGGGCTGTGTTGACATTTAGTGATGTCCCACTCACCCCCACACGCTGCAAACAACACCAACAACTGCCGCCATTATCATATGACGCCTGCACTGGCATCCACATCTGACAAATGACAGCCACGTAATTGGGCATCAGCAGAATAGATGTTTAAAACTAAAAGTTAATGCTAAAGTTTATGGTCTGTGCGTACTTTTGTTGAGCAAAATAACGAGGCTGCGATTTATTTTACAGACGCTCTATCATTCGGATAGCCTGAAAGACTGTTAAAGGTTTTCACACAAGCTTCCGTCTGTGAAAAGATACGTTAGATATTCCAATCCCACTCAGGGCGAGGTACACAAGAACGGTGCCCATCTCAGTCCTCTCCCTCGTTGCCTTCGCCTTTTCCAACCCTGAACGTATTTAGGTACCTGTTTAGAACACTGAACTGTTGGGTCGGGTGAACGACATTTTTAGAAGAAATGTGCTGGTATGCTTTGTCGGGAATCGAACCCATCTGCCAATGTAAGACTGAGGAGACAGCTCTAACAACTGCGCCACATGGGCTCACTACGGGCAAAGAGTGACGTTGTCTTCACAACTGAATGTCCTTCACCCGACCAAGACATTTTTTTCCCAGGATTTTCCTTCAGCAAAAGCGACTAGGCCTAGCGATTCGTTCAACCACTCAAACACTAGCTATGCCAAGACCTTTCAATCAGCCAAAAGTATTTGTTTGGCCATCATGTCAAATTGCAGTCAAAATGAATTCGCGTGCCAAAATAAAAAACCGAACGACTTATTCAGCCAAATACGAACTTTTAGTCAGTCAGACTGAGTAACTTAGCAACGAGGTAATCAGCCAAACAACTTATTTCCAGAGCCAAACATTGAACCCCCCTCGCCATTCAGCCAAAAGGAAACTCCTTAGCCTAAAAAGACTTTTCTGCAGAAATGCGCAGACGTGAATGCTTGTGAGCAGTTCCTGTGCTAACATTTGCACAGATGCGAGGGCCGGAAGGCGTTAATTCGATGCCAAGAAACAGAGGATTTTAGCGCCTCTCAAAGTATTCCGCATACAGTTTACAGTCATCTGTGTCTGTGCCTCCGCCGTTCTGAAAGGCCACAGGTCCTCCTCTGTCAGTACTTGGGAGTTAGATCGACACTTCTACGTCATGCTCTTCTTGCTGTTTATCTGAGTCGGGGAGAGACAAAAGGCCGGTTGAGAGAGGGGGAGAGAGAGAGAGGTAGAGAGAGAGAGGTAGAGAGAGAGAGGTAGAGAGAGAGAGAGGGGGAGGGAGAGAGAGAGAGAGAGGGGGAGGGAGAGAGAGAGAGAGAGAGAGAGAGAGAGAGAGAGAGTATAGAAGGGTGTGTGTCACAGTGTGCGAGAGAGACTGAGAGACTGAGGGAGAGAGAGACAGCGAGACAGAGAACGAGAGTGGGGGAGAGGGTGTGTGTGAGAGTGAGGTCAGCGGGGAAGAGAGAGAAAGGGAGAGAGAGAAAGGGAGAGAGAGTAAGAAAGAGAATGAGAGACAGAGAGACGGAGAAAAACAGACAGACAGACATCGAGATTTGCACCACCAGGGTATCAATCGATGTTCTACCTTGGACATACAGGACCCCAACCCAGCGCGTCCCCGGGTGGCGGATAGGGGAACGGACCGTGGCTTCAGATATGAAGACCAGCCGCTTGCGGCCGCGGACCAAACTGGCGGTGTTTCCTGCCAGTGTGGAGTGGGGTAGCAGGCGGCACTGCTACTCTCTTCGAAATGCTCCATCGCCCTTCGACGGGACCCATCCAATGCGATTATGGGCGCATTAAAACACTAGCTCCGGGTGGGATCCCGGCAAATCCTCCCCCCTGTGCTCTTAGGGTAGGACGTACGGGCCATGAGCTAAGGGTGAGGTAACCCCAACAGAAACCTCGAGTGCTGAAGACGAAGGTACTGGGCTGCACGGCGCACTCCAACAAACCATGGTACCACGCATCAACGCCAACCAAAAAACGGCGAACGCAAGAAGAAGAAGAAGAAGGACATACAGGAGGTACTGCGAGTCAGACAGAAACCGAGATAGCGAGACATAGACAGGAAGACACAGAGAACACAAGCAGACAGAAAGACAGATCACTGCACCAGCAGAGAAGATACACGTCCACCAGCGTTCTCACCTTTGACATTGAGGAGGAAGTTGTTGGTGCTGTCCACGGCTCCAGCCACGTTCTCCGCCCGACACGAGTAGATCCCGTTGTCCGTCAGCGTCCTGTTGAGCAGCTTGATGCGGTTACCCTCGTCCAGAATCTTCACCCTCTCTTGGGTGAACAGCCTGCAACACCATCATTGCCATCGTCATTAAATTCATCAACATCATCATCATTCTCCACGCTGCATCCTCCTTTTTTCTCCACTTCATCATCATAAGCATCTTGATGTCATCTCATCGTTGCGATCATCATCATCATCATCATCATCATCATCATCATCATCATCATCATCATCATCATCATCATCGTCGTCGTCGTCGTCGTCGTCGTCATCATAATCAACATCATCACTTTCGTCGATAATTATCTTGACCATCGTCATAACACTCATTTTGTCCTAACGGCATGCAGCACACACACACACACACATGTATTTCAAACATCACATTCTCCACAACGACAATTCAAACCCCACCCAACCCTAACCCACCCTAACCCACTCCTCCTCGTAACTATCACCATCATCGCCAGCAACTACTATCGTTTTCCAATATCATCTTGACCCCAGCCACCCTGACGTCGTAAAACATCAGTAGCGGGGCAGGGCAGGACAGGGCAGCCCTTCATGACACAGTCTTTCTCTCCCCCTCCCCCACCATCCCCAACCCCCTCTCTCCCTAGCCTTAACTGTCCCTCCCGAGTTTTCATCATCGTTATCACGATCTGCACCATCATTATCGGCGTGTTTCTGAGATTGCCTGGATGGTTAGAACGCCATTTCTCGAAGCAGTTTATTTGTATCGGTAAAATTGTGCACGGATGTTCACGGCTGCCTCAAATTCTAGCAGAAAGCTGTGAAAATATCTGCCTGTCTTTGTCGTTCTGTCTGTCTGTCTGTCTGTCTCTCTCTTTAAGCCTATATCTCTCTTTCGCTCTCTTCCTCCGAACATGCCAAAGGAAACGTGAGCGTGCACTCTCTCTCTCTCTCTCTCTCTCTCTCTCTCTCTCTCTCTCTCTCTCGGGCACAGAGAAGAGAAGAGAATACCGTTGGTTCCCAGGGTGTAGGTCTGGCAAGTGTGTTGTCGTCTCTGTTTGTTTTGTATCAGTTGTCAGGGCGAAAAAGCATCGCCAGGCCATAGAGTCGAGTTTGAAAAGAACACAAGTTTTTCTTGGCGTGCATACACACCCATGCATCGAGAGAGAGAGAGAGAGACGGGGGGAGAGGGAGGAGGAGATTGAATTTAGTGATAGCACTTGTGTATCTTATATAGCACAAACAAACACAGACACACAGTGACATGCAGTCAGATACGCACTCGCACGAACACATACACGACCTCTCTGTCTCTCTGTCTCTCAATCTCTCAATTGCTGCTATGTTTTGTTTTTTGTTTGTTTTTGTTTTAGACTTGTCGTCTGATGATATTATGCTGAAAAGACAGGTTGGAAGATTAGGCTAAGCCTAAAACCTTTGTCCTTGTGTAATAAAGTTCTGAGTTCTGTCTCTCTCCCTGTTTCCCTTCCTCCCTCTATCTCTCCTTCCCTCCCTCTCTCTCTCTCTGTTCTGCACATCACTACACCAGCATGACCTTAGCATGATTGTCACAGGACAGGAAAACGCTGTCATAATAACATTTCAATATTCGCTGAATATAGACCATACACTTTGTTCAGCAAAGCGTGCTTCGCTTTGAACACACACTTCAGAACCTACCTTTGAACTGGCCTTTGATCATAGACTGACCTTACCTGGTCAGCGCCAGGCAGGTAAATGTATCCCACTCAAGTATCGAAATAATCCAAATGTAATAAAATTTCAACTTTTATTTTCAACACACACAAAAAAAGTATTGTTAAACTTAATTCACTTGATAAAGGGTATTTGAAAAGAATTTTAAACAGGTGTTGATAGGGAAAAAAACACAGCACAAAACAAGAAAAAAATAATGATTTAGACAGCAGATTGTAGTTTTTTTTTATCACACTTAATGTTACGCCATATATAACGAGAATGATTATTTTGGGGATTGATTTCCACATTGTAAAACAAGTTATTTGATATTTTATTTTTACAACGGAGCGGGTTTGTGTGTATGTATTGATGGAATAACCTGCATTCCTCTCTTTAGTGTTCTTGTATTTTTGTATTTATTAATTTGTTTTCTTTTTTTTTTCTTTTCGTGTACCCCCATGGGGTTCCCTAAAAATAAAATTTGACTTGACTTGAAAAAAAAAAAAAAAAAAAAAAAAGTATAGGGAGGGAGGTACATGTAGCGTATATACAGACACAAAGTATTGTTGAACGGATTGGGGGTAGAGGAGGGGTGTGTGTATAGAGTATTATTAAAAGGAAGGAGGGAAGGAGGGAAAGGCAAGGGGGGGGGGCGGGGAGGGGGGCAGAGGTGAACGTAATCAGTTCACATCTCTCTGCCAGCAGCGCCCTGGACATCAAAGACGGTGCCGCGAGCCCTTGTCTATACACAGCGGTCGTTGGGCCTGACACACAGCCCCTTTCTACCTGCCCGCTTGTAATACACTTTGTCAATCAAATATCCCCCTCCCCCCTCTTTCTCCTTCACCACAAAGCCCCGTTATCTCTCCCCCACCCCCACGGTTCTTTGTACTGCCACTGACAAGTCAGTATCCTTTGCCATTAAACCCTGTCATAACCACCCCCCCCCCCCCCCCCCCCCGCTTTTCCACTTTCCACATAACAGCGGCGTCTCTCCCCCCACCCACCACCCCCACGGTTCCCTAATCTTTGTACTGCCACTGCCAAGTCAGTCACCCTCACCCCCAAACTCTGTCAACAGCCCCCCCCCCCTCCTCCCGACCTTTTTCACAACGCCCCGTCATCTCTCCATCACGATTCCCTAATCTTTCTACTAACACTGACAAGTCAGCCTCCAAAGCCTGGCACAACCCCCCCCCCACCCCCCAAAAAACCCACACAAAAAAACAAAAAACCCAAACCTCCTCTTCTTCTCAAAATGTCACTGTCTCGTCAGCATTTCGCCTCCTCCCTATCGCTGGCATTGTCGCACGGTAGCCTACTTGTCAGCTTTAAAGTCAGGCTTACGTATGTTGCTTTTATAGCTTAGTGTCTTGGTTCGAATCCACCTTTGCTCTTATAATCCGATCAAAGGGGCCACACGATGTTATCGTTTCATCAGATAAGTCTCCATGGAGTCCCTGACAGGAGTCCAACCGTTGATCACTCGAAGAGACACAAAGACACTCATCCAAGCAGAGAAATACAAAAGCCTACCAAAGCACCCAATGAACAGCAGAGTGGAAAAACCTATCAGGAACAGGCTGAAACGCTCAAGCTTTGTTCACTAAAGCAGAAGCCTCAAGCGACAGTACCTACCCCACCTGCCGGAAAGCACTCTGCCGCTCGATGCCACAGGAACATGCCCAACACCTTGGGAATCCAACCAGAGGGTCCTCGAGATCAACACAACTGTGAAAGGCGTGACATCACGGGACATGAGTGACACCAGTAAGAAGGCGCTTACCCTGGCTATGATTGCAGACCACTACCCTGAAGAAGCGTGGATCCACGCCTACACTGATGGGTCAGCCACTGATGCTGTGAGAGATGGAGGAGCCGGCGTTCTATTTCGGTACCCAGAGGGAGAGGCACAAACAGCGAGCATTCCCACAGGTTTGCACTGCACCAACTATAGTGCAGAAGTACAGGCCTTGAAGACAGCAGCCACAATAGTTGACGGATCAGACCATGAATGCCCTCAGGTCGTCTTTCTGACAGACGCAATGTCAGCACTCCAAGCTCTGTCTGCCAACAAAGAAACTGAGCTCAACAACGCCCTCCAACAGGTTGCTCAGAACCGTAGGGTCGTGCTTCAGTGGGTGCCAGCTCATTGTGACATAGCAGGAAACGAGGCTGCTGACAAACTTGCCAAGGAAGGTGCCTCAAAGGAACAGTTCACGTCCCAGCTGCAGTACAAGGAAAAAAAGACAATCATCAAAAACAAGAGGAAAACCAGAGCGGAGAAAGATGACTACCACCTGCTCCAACGTGAAGAACAAGTCGTCCTACTCAGACTCCGCACTGGACATAACAGACATATGGCCACAAAGCTGAAGCTAGTTCCCTCCCCCCTATGTCCGTGTGGCAAGAATCAGACAGCAGAGCACATCCTGCAGGCTTGTCCATACCACAGTGCTCTGAGGGACACCACCTGGCCAGAGGAGACAGCGCTACAAAAGAAGCTATACGGCCCCCAAGAGGACTTGGAGAGGACAGCACGTTTCGCCCTGCAGTCCGGACTGACGATCTAACAGCGAACGACAAGAAGAAGATCAGATAAGTCTCTGCTAAGTTTGTGTTCATGACCATCTGAGATCTGGCCTGGCTTTTACATGGAGTCCGACCATCTCTTCACTTAGACACACACCAACAATCAGCACCCTGACGGCTACGAGTGTGGTTGGTTACCGGCACGGTTGGCCTAGTGGTAAGGCGTCCGCCCCGTGATCGGGAGGTCGTGGGTTCGAACCCCGGCCGGCTCATACCTAAGACTTTAAGATTGTCAATCTAGTGGCTGCTCCGCCTGGCGTCTGGCATTATGGGGTTAGTGCTAGGACTGGTTGGTCCGGTGTCAGAATAATGTGACTGGGTGAGACATGAAGCCTGTGCTGCGACTTCTGTCTGGTGTGTGGCGCACGTTATATGCCAAAGCAGCACCGCCCTGATATGGCCCTTCGTAGTCGGCTGGGCGTTAAGCAAACAAACAAACAAACGAGTGTGGTTTGGAAGTTTTTGATGAATTAATTTATTAAAAACCACTGGTGGCTTTAACGAATATAATTCATCCAAAAAAATCCCCAAAGTGCACAGTCATCCAGGACTCAATTTTGGTATGTGACCAAGAGGAGGGATGGTATGTGACCAAGAAGAGGGATGGTATGTGACCAAGAAGAGGGATGGTATGTGACCAAGAAGAGGGATGGTATGTGACAAAGAAGACGGATGGTATGTGACCAAGAAGAGGGATGGTATGTGACCAAGAAGAGGGATGGTATGTGACCAAGAAGAGGGATGGTATGTGACCAAGTGGAGGGATGGTATGTGACCAAGAAGAGGGATGGCATGTGACCAAGAAGAGGGATGGTATGTGACCAAGAAGAGGGATGGTATGTGACCAAGAAGAGGGATGGTCTGTGACCAAGAAGAGGGATGGTATGTGACCAAGAAGAGGGATGGTATGTGACCAAGAGGAGGGATGGTATGTGACCAAGAAGAGGGATGGTATGTGACCAAGAAGAGGGATGGTATGTGACCAAGAGGAGGGATGGTATGTGACCAAGAAGAGGGATGGTATGTGACCAAGAAGAGGGATGGTATGTGACCAAAAGGAGGGATGGTATGTGACCAAGAAGAGGGATGGTATGTGACCAAGAAGAGGGATGGTATGTGACCAAGAAGAGGGATGGTATGTGACCAAGAAGAGGGATGGTATGTGACAAAGAAGAGGGATGGTATGTGACAAAGAAGACGGATGGTATGTGACCAAGAAGAGGGATGGTATGTGACCAAGAAGAGGGATGGTATGTGACCAAGAGGAGGGATGGTATGTGACCAAGAAGAGGGATGGTATGTGACCAAGAGGAGGGATGGTATGTGACCAAGAAGAGGGATGGTATGTGACCAAGTGGAGGGATGGTATGTGACCAAGAAGAGGGATGGTATGTGACCAAGAAGAGGGATGGTATGTGACCAAGAAGAGGGATGGTATGTGACCAAGAAGAGGGATGGTATGTGACCAAGAAGAGGGATGGTATGTGACCAAGAAGAGGGATGGTATGTGACCAAGAGGAGGGATGGTATGTGACCAAGAAGCGGGATGGTATGTGACCAAGAAGAGGGATGGTATGTGACCAAGAAGAGGGATGGTATGTGACCAAGAAGAGGGATGGTATGTGACCAAGAAGAGGGATAGTATGTGACCAAGAAGAGGGATGGTATGTGACCAAGAGGAGGGATGGTATGTGACCAAGAAGAGGGATGGTATGTGACCAAGAAGAGGGATGGTATGTGACCAAGAAGAGGGATGGTATGTGACCAAGAGGAGGGATGGTATGTGACCAAGAAGCGGGATGGTATGTGACCAAGAAGAGGGATGGTATGTGACCAAGAAGAGGGATGGTATGTGACCAAGAAGAAGGATGGTATGTGACCAAGAAGAGGGATGGTATGTGACCAAGAAGAAGGATGGTATGTGACCAAGAAGAGGGATGGTATGTGACCAAGAGGAGGGATGGTATGTGACCAAGAAGCGGGATGGTATGTGACCAAGAAGAGGGATGGTATGTGCAAGAAGAGGGATGGTATGTGACCAAGAAGAGGGATGGTATGTGACCAAGAAGAGGGATGGTATGTGACCAAGAAGTGGGATGGTATGTGACCAAGAAGAGGGATGGTATGTGACCAAGAAGAGGGATGGTATGTGACCAAGAAGAGGGATGGTATGTGACCAAGAGGAGGGATGGTTTGTGACCAAGTGGAGGGATGGTATGTGACCAAGAAGAGGGATGGTATGTGACCAAGAAGAGGGATGGTATGTGACCAAGAAGAGGGATGGTATGTGACCAAGAAGAGGGATGGTATGTGACCAAGAAGAGGGATGGTATGTGACCAAGTGGAGGGATGGTATGTGACCAAGAAGAGGGATGGTATGTGACCAAGAAGAGGGATGGTCTGTGACCAAGAAGAGGGATGGTATGTGACCAAGAAGAGGGATGGTATGTGACCAAGAAGAGGGATGGTATGTGACCAAGAAGAGGGATGGTATGTGACCAAGAGGAGGGATGGTATGTGACCAAGAAGAGGGATGGTATGTGACCAAGAAGAGGGATGGTTTGTGACCAAGAAGAGGGATGGTATGTGACCAAGAGGAGGGATGGTATGTGACCAAGAAGCGGGATGGTATGTGACCAAGAAGAGGGATGGTATGTGACCAAGAAGAGGGATGGTATGTGACCAAGAAGAGGGATGGTATGTGACAAAGAAGAGGGATGGTATGTGACAAAGAAGACGGATGGTATGTGACCAAGAAGAGGGATGGTATGTGACCAAGAAGAGGGATGGTATGTGACCAAGAAGAGGGATGGTATGTGACCAAGAAGAGGGATGGCATGTGACCAAGAAGAGGGATGGTATGTGACCAAGAAGAGGGATGGTATGTGACCAAGAAGAGGGATGGTATGTGACCAAGAAGAGGGATGGTATGTGACCAAGAAGTGGGATGGTATGTGACCAAGAAGAGGGATGGTATGTGACCAAGAAGAGGGATGGTATGTGACCAAGAAGTGGGATGGTATGTGACCAAGAAGAGGGATGGTATGTGACCAAGAAGAGGGATGGTATGTGACCAAGTGGAGGGATGGTATGTGACCAAGAAGAGGGATGGTATGTGACCAAGTGGAGGGATGGTATGTGACCAAGAAGAGGGATGGTATGTGACCAAGTGGAGGGATGGTA
>NC_090261.1:13246492-13286492 GCF_037325665.1 Littorina saxatilis | reverse complement strand
ACAGAAAGCACGTGTCGAAGTAAACACAACCACACAGTAATTCGCTCCTCTGGATCTATTGTTTATTCAACACAAAGTGAGAACTGTTGCACTTTTTTATTATTATTTTTTGAATTCTCTTTCATACACACATAGAAATACATATCATGATTTGTAATCAGTAACAAGAATGTTGTTTTCATTGTTTTCTCTCTCTCTCTCTCTCTCTCTCTCTCTCTCTCTCTCTCTCTCTCTCTCTCTCTCTCTCTCTCTCTCTCTCTCTCTCTCTCCACTCATACACATTCAACTCCCACACCCTCTGTCCTCACTCACACACATGAATATATACTTGCACAATTTCAGATTTCCAGAGCTAAATCTTGTAAACCCATTTTCTCAAAAACTATTGGGTAGATTGAAATTAAAATACATGTATGTGTGATGGGTTCTTTATTTTCAACTTTGCCGTACAATTTGAGGTACACCATCGCCTGGTTTCATGGCCTTGAAAAAACGGCAAACAGGAATGCTACGGGCCAAAAATGGTTTTACCTGAAAGAAGCGCGCAGTGCCAGTGGCGAAGCCAGAAGCCTGAGCCTGCGAAGCAGGCGAGCCAACTAGGGGGTCCGGGGGCATGCCCCCCCGGAAAGTTTATGAAAAAACGGTTAAAATCTGTGCAATCTGGGCATCATTTTCAGGGCTGTAATAGTGTTGTGATCTTGTTAAAAATCCCATCCTGAACAATATTTTTCCCCAGGAAGCGACTCCAAGAACACAGAAGACTCGAAGGTGAGTGACATACCTTGTAGTCTTCCTGTGATAGTAGTAGTCCAGTGGATGATACCTTCCGCCTGTGCTCAAACTCAAAGATCTTGAACAAATTTCAAGATCTTTGCCTACATTCAGAACAGTCATAGAGCAACATACCTTGATATTTCGTCTTCGGAAAGACCGACCCGTAGCCTGACCTTTCCACCAAGGAAGGCATTCTCGCCGCCTGCTTTGGTCTGGCTTGAATCCACAAAATATAACAGAAGTTCGATGACAGTGCCGCTGCACGCCATTTTTGATCTTCGAATTCGAATTTGACTGAATGCACTCAAAACTTTTGCACGAAGCCCTTCCATTGGATGAAGTTTGGCAGACTTTTGCAATTTGCCTTCTGATTGGATCTCTTTTTTTGTGTGATTGGTTCTCTTAAAGGGAAGCAATCGCTGTCAAAATCATATTTCTGAATGTGTTGTTGCTTCCCTTCAATCGGGATTGGCTCCTTGACGAATAGAGGATCATAGAGTGATACAGCTGTGAAAAATGTACGTTGAAAATAAAATGCTTTGCAATAATGCCCATCACGATCACGAAAACAAATGACGATCACGATCACGAGACTTGATTTTTTTGTCATCACGGATCACGGGCAAAGTCCCATCACGATCACAGAAATGGAAATTTCGGCAATCACGGTCACAAAAAGGTCAAAAAACGCCAATCACGATCACGATTTTAAACCCTTTGGGGCCCTCAGAGAGTGTGTTCGCGCGCACACGAACGAGTAAGGTAGGGAAGGTGATACATGTACTGAGCAAGGTGCGACGGTCTACAGAGGTCAGTGCCGGTGTCACGATTTCATCTTTCGCCTGTGTACATATTTCCCCCTCGACATATACTCAAGACTGAAATGTTGTTTCCTGGTAAAATTAAGAAGTGAAATTATTTATGGACGAAAAGCATGTCAGTTTCTTGCATGTGAAGAAAATTGGTGGTAAAATTTAATAGATTTCACCCCCAAAATCGAATTCTTCGAAAACGTGTACTGAGTGGTTACGTCCCTTGAGTAAGAAGGAAAACATTTTAGGATGCATCAAATTTCTAAGTTAAATAAAACAAATTGGTTGGACAAATTTGGCCCCATGAATTTAAGGTACACAAGGTCGCTCATCAGTACTATCGAAGGGCGATTTTTTGTTCAGTGTAGAGTTTATACTAGATCAACGAGGCCGAGAAGCGAAATATCAACACGGCGAAAGATGAAAACGTCACACCGGTGAATGTTGTCGATGAAGATGTGATTCTACCTCCCAGTCGTTGTTGTGACTTGTCAACGTGTGACAGTAAGCTGCTTGGTGCCAGAACAGTTCTGTGTCTGCCGCTCTATTCCCTCCTGTCAGTGCGTCAGTCCTAAGCCCCTAACATCACAAACCTTGCAAACCCTTGTCGCCCCCCCCCCCCCCCCAACGTTAGACCCCTCTTGCATCCCCATCCTGTCCCATTCGCGAATTTTCCCCAACCCTCTGCGGTAATATCCGTAGCTGTACCTCCTCCCCCCTCACCTCCCCCTCTCTCCAACCCATAAGCCCCTGACATCACAAACTATACCAGCCCTTGCCCCCCCCCCCCCCCCCCCCCACCAACACCTCTCTCTTACTTCCCACAGCCCCCGAATTTTGCATGCAGACAAGGATACACACACATAAATCATACACATACACAGACAGACAGACAGCTACAGGCACACACACACACACACACACACACACACACACACACACACACCGTGCCATTTCCATCTCTCCCACCACCATCATCAACTACCCCTTCCATCTTACATCCCCACCCACACCAAATCCTATCCTTATTCCCTACTGTAAACTATGGCAACAATTCTAGGGTTGAAATACAGTCCTTAATTTTCCTTTTTCAAATATCGTTTCAACAGAAATGACAGATTTAGACGTAATTTACAGCGTGACTTGTAACTAGAAAAGCCAGCACAACATATTACGTAGAGGTTACATGCCGAGTCTCAGTGATTATTAAAAGTAATGGTCGAAGTTAGCGGATCATGAAAAATGCGAGCTTTAGCGAGCTTTTTCATGACCGCGAACTGAGACCATTATTTTTTATAATCTCTGAGACGAGGTGTGTAACCTCTTTATTCCTCCTTTCTTCAGTTATTCAAAGAAAAGAGGGTTTTTTTGCGAAAGTTTGATCGAATCCTATTCACTCAACCAGTCAACCTGCGCAGGCGATCGATTAATGCGCGGTTGTATAGTTCCGTGCAAATCATTCCATTCTGTTAACACTTCTTGTCAGTTTTCCTATTTTGGACTAAAATCAAGTACACAGATATGCTGTTATTCTGCTGTGGCGGCAAAGGCAGATATTGTGTGTTCTGTATATGTTTTGGTATCGCTTAGGATAATGTTCTTTCGTCAAATGGGACTAGCAGACGAACTTTTGCACCCGTGTTCCAACGTAAAAAACTGTATGAAGTACAGTTTTCTGGGGAAAATAGTGTATGAAACCCCTTTATGTTGTTTAAATTGATGAGATGTGTGCATTTGGTTGCGTGTGATCTGTTTATTAAATGAAATATTGTTGAAAACTGACCGTCGGATTGCAGTCAGCTGTTGTCGAAGAAACTGAGTGAAAAGAAATTGGAAAGGGGAACTACTCTTGTCGCTAGACAAAGTATGAGAGTTACTTGCCTTGGGAATTTGCTTGTGATGAACGTTTGTGCACAGCAGACCTAGATTCAGAAAACAACCAAACTCATGGATTTTATATGGAGATTCATGTGTTCAAGCCTGTAGTTGTTAATTTAAATGCGGTATGTTTGTATTGTTTGCTCCAGAGATGTATACTTCGTACATTAGAGCGTTCGGAACTTTTCAGTCGCAAAAGTAGTCCCGACGCAGAACAGCTTCTCAACCCATTGCGCTATCGAGGATTCAGGCTGTTGCTGGGTCGTTATTTGTTTGGTTGCTGGGTGTTTATCGAAAAATAACTAGCTCTACAAGTTTACAGAGGTAAAGAAGCAGAGGGGGGAATAAAAGATAATATAGATGGATGGATCGGAGTCAACAAAAGCAACCAAAAGAGCGAGGTACTCTTTGCAATGAGCTGCTTCGTTTGCGTCATCTGCGTGCTCTTTGCTATCTTGTGTGAGTTCTTATTGATCGCAAGACTGAATGACTGATATCCGATCAGCCTCCTGGGGACGTATCTTGTCCTTTGCATAAACCACATCTAGCATCTTTACTGACATGCTGCAAACATGAATTGCATGATTACGAATTCATTCTTAATTCCGAGGAAACCTTCGGAAAATAGGGGGAAAACAACAACACTCGTCTTTCTTTTTCTTTTACATATACCTAGGTTTCCGACAACACAAGCCACATTTCTCATTTCTGCCCCTTATTAACTGTTAACCACATGCTGCTACCACATAACTTTCATTTTCGTGTTCTTCTATGCTTTGGGGAATTAATGAGGTCTCCTTTAACTTTACTGTCTGGAGTATTTAAACGCGATTCCGTCCTTAACTTTTAATGCTTTTACAAAACGTTCCTTGTACTTCTTTCAGTGTAACACCCTCTTACAAAACAAATTAATTCACAGCTGACTCGGACATGCTCTTTCCGCCTACCACACACAATAATTGCTTGCTCCCCGAAAAAAAAAAATCGCTGAACACCTGACCTTGACAAGTCTGGAAGCAAACTTTCTAGTGACAGGAAGTGGTGTTTTCACAGCGTGTTGCAACAAATGCCGGGAGATAAAGAGAGACGCGAGCGAGTCGTTTGGGTGGGAAGTCTTTTTCTGCACCCCGGGGGTTTAGCTTGTTTGAAAACCTAACACGACTCGTGCCTTGTTCCCCTACTGCGCACCCCACAAGCTTGTTGGCACTGGGCGCTGCTGATTGTTGGGACCACGCGCCTCCCAAGTTCTTATCTGATAGAAACTCTTGCTCTCACGTGAGCACACAAACATACAGACGGACACACAGATGGACACACAGACACAGAGAGGCACAATGTCAAAGACACACACGCTCATACGCACACTCACACGCCGCACGCACACACACAAACTGGGTGTGGGTGGGGGAAAGATAGTGAGAGATAAAGACACATAGGGAGGAGAACATGTTCACAATGAGAGAGAGAGAGAGAGAGAGAGAGAGAGAGAGAGAGACAGTCTGAGAGAGAGACAGACAGGCAGACAGAGAGAGACAGACAGATATACAGAGACAGACAGACAGAGAGAGAGAGTGAGTGAGAGAGAGAGAGAGAGAGAGAGGGAGGTAGAAAGAGAGAGGGAGGGGGAGAGAGAGAGAGAGGGAGATAGAGAGAGATAGAGAGAGACAGACAGGCAGACAGAGAGAGACAGACAGATATACAGAAACAGACAGACAGACAGAGAGAGAGAGAGAGAGAGAGAGAGAGAGAGAGAGGGAGAGAGAGACAGCGAGACAGACAGACAGACAGACAGAGACAGAGAGACAGACACAGAAACAGAGATAGACAGATAGAGACAGACAGACAGACAGACAGACAGACAGACAGACAGAGAGAGAGAGAGAGAGAGAGACAGACAGAGAGAGACAGATATACAGAGACAGAGACAGACAGAGAGCCGCCAGAAACCGAGAGAGAGAAAGACACACACATACACACACAGAGAAAAGGAGAAAGAGAGACAGAGAGACAGACAGACAGAGAGAGCAACCACAAGAGGAAAGACTTCCTCTCACATGATACATTTGAACACTTTAGGTCTCCGTTAAGCCTCTATACGGAAAATGCCCCAGGGATTCACCATCAAAACATCAGCATCCACTAACCAACGGTACTGAATGTTTCTTTTTGTGGCCGGGGGGACTACACACAAAACAGATATAACACATTTTAGTGGGAAGGAAAAACATACGAAAACTTAACACCTGACCGAAGCTGGTACCTTAATTCGATGACGGATTGTACCACACAAGTATAATTATATATAAAAGTGCCTCCAAAAGAGATGTATACATGTACACTAAATGTTTTGAAAACATTGAAAAAGAAACAAGGTCGAAGAAATTAAATTGATAAACGAGTATAACCGGAACTGGTGAATTGCATCAAACAAATAAGCTTGCTTCGCAAACCTGGATACGTTTGTTGACCACAAAAAAAAAGAAAGAAAAAGCGGAGAGAAACCAAAGAATAAACACCTGGAAGAATTACGCCATTCATAATAGCATCGGACGAAGGGTTGTTCAAAAGCAAACAGAGATACATGTGCAGGTAACAACAACAACAACAACAACAACAACAACAACAACAACAACAACAACAACAACAACAACAACCCCAAAGCAAAACAGAAACAACCAAAAACTCACCGGAATTTGTTGTGATACCACAAGATGGTGGGCGGGGGGTTTCCGGCGGTGACGCATTTGAGAATGACGTCAACCCCTTTCTTGACCTCCTCCAACCGCGGTCGTTTCAGCTCCACGTCAGCTCGCTTTTCTATCCCTGCGACAGACAAAAAATGGTTGTGTAAGGAATGAAGAACACACAGAGGAGTCGAGGCGTGAGAAACCCTCGTTCGCCAAGACGTGATGGGCATAATTACGTTCATGCTCAGTTTCACAGACTGCGGCTTAAAAAGCTGCTCATTTGTGGGGAAAGTACCCGTCTTCTCGTGGCAGCCTGATGATTTGTGCTGTCAATGATCGCGTTGGAAATATCGTGATCAATATGAAGGATTACCATAACTACAGAATGGGGAAAGTGTGAGGATTATATCGTTGTGACGGTTTTTCTGGAGACTATTCAATTGCAAATTGTTTTTATTGTTATCGGAAGATTACTGCAGGAAAACATGCGCATCAATGGCTTCTCGTAATAATTTCCCCCATTCCATATCCCCCCCCCCCCCCCCCCCACCGTCACTTCGGGGCATTCTTTTTCAGCTGTGGGTGCCCAGGGTGCAGTGCAGTGAGATAGTTGTGTGACATCGTTCACGGGCTCACGTTTGAGAAAAATTGAATTTGGACTTTCTTTGCTTTTACATAGATATACTGCTTTTTATTCGGTCAGAGAGAGGGAGGGAGAGGGAGAGAGAGAGGGAGAGAGAAAGGGAGAGGGAGAGAGGGAGGGAGAGGGAGAGAGAGAGGGAGAGAGAAAGGGAGAGAGAGAAAGGGAGAGAGAGAAAGAGAGAGAGAGACAGAGAGAGACAGAGAAAGACAGAGAAAGACAGAGACAGAGACAGACAGACAGACAGACACAGACAGACACAGAGAGAGCGCGCACGCGCGAGGGACAGTGCGCGAAGAAGCTTGAAGCCTTGTCAAAAGTTGTTTTTGTTATTCCAACATCTTATCGTCAAGGAAAATCAAGCGATTAAGCAAAGTCCTTAAGTTTTCTTTAGGCTTCATCCCCCGCTGAGAAACGCCAAGCCTTACAGAGGGTGTTATATCCTGGCTTTTTGGGGTTACTCCAGCCAGTGAATTAAAGGAGTGTTGACTGAGAGAGTGGACATTGTTTGTCCTTCAGGCTCGCATTTTGCAGACTGGCACTTAAGGCATTGTGGACAGGACCAGAGTGGCCGTGTCCCGGACAGGTCAAGGGAGGATTGAATGTCCCCCTGTCCGGCGCTGTGCCGCCACTGTTCCCGCCTATGGTGGCATGCTTGTGCCAAAAGTGAAAGTTATGAAAAATACAGTGGTCTGGAGTTTTAGTGGTCATTACTAAAACAAACTGCCACGCAATACTGATGTTTTGTCAAGTAATGACAGTAAAAATAACAATTCAGGCTTTGGGGCTCCGTATACTAACACAATTATTAATCAAAGTCACACACACACACACACACACACACACGTACGCACGCACAAAAATACGAACGCACGCACGCACAAACACACACACACACACACACACACACACACACACACACACACACACACACACACACACACACACACACACACACACACTACACAGATAACCTGGTGGCGCGCTTATCTAATTGCCAGGGATAATTTACAAGAACACTGTTTTTGCAATTAACATTTTTGGCTCGTCTTTCTGGCAGTACAATCGCACAGGGAGCCTCTTCTGTAATTATCGGGAAACCTACTGGCACTTCAGCGCTTCTCTTTGTAATTGTCAGTGATAACCACAGAGTAACTCTGTTCTTTGTCAACTTCGTTTAGCCAATCTTTCTGGCGGTACACTAGCACCTTGAGTCTTTCTCATTGTAATCTCGGAAGATATGAGTAATTTGTTCTTTGTTGAGGCCGATAGGTCGAAGTTCTTGTTTATGTTTCGTTTTGTCCTGAATAAAACTTTTCAATAAAATAAGTGTTATAACCTTTCTTGCTTTTTACATTTAGTCAAGTTTTGACTAAATGTTTTAACGTAGAGGGGGGAATCGAGACGAGGGTCGTGGTGTATGTGCGTGTGTGTGTGTGTGTGTGTGTGTGTGTGTGTGTGTGTGTGTGTGTGTGTGTGTGTGTGTGTGTGTGTGTGTCTGTCTGTCTGTGTGTGTGTGTGTAGAGCGATTCAGACTAAACTACTTGACCGATCTTTATGAAATTTGACATGAGAGTTCCTGGGTATGATATCCTCATATGTTTTTTTCATTTTTTTGATAAATTTCTTTGATGACGTCATATCCGGCTTTTCGTGAAAGTTGAGGCGGCACTGTCACGCCCTCATTTTTCAACCAAATTGGTTGAAATTTTGGTCAAGTAATGTTCGACGAAGCCCGGACTTCAGTATTGCATTTCAGCTTGGTGGCTTAAAAATTAATTAATGACTTTGGTCATTAAAAATCTGAAAATTGTAAAACAAATATTTTTTTTATAAAACGATCCAAATTTACGTTCATCTTATTCTCCATCATTTGCTGATTCCAAAAACATATAAATATGTTATATTCGGATTAAAAACAAGGTCTGAAAATTAAATATATAAAAATTATTATCAAAAATTTTTTTTCGAAATCAATTTAAAAACACTTTCATCTTATTCCTTGTCGGTTCCTGATTCCAAAAACATAATAGATATGATATGTTTGGATTAAAAACACGCTCAGAAAGTTCAAACGAAGAGAGGTACAGAAAAGCGTGCTATCCTTCTCAGCGCAACGAATACCCCGCTCTTCTTGTCAATTCCACTAGCACTGCCTTTGCCACGGGCGGTGGAGTGACGATGCTACGAGTATACGGTCTTGCTGCGTTGCGTTGCGTTCAGTTTCATTCTGTGAGTTCGACAGCTACTTGACTAAATGTTGTATTTTCGCCTTACGCGACTTGTTTATTCTTTGAAATCACAAATACAAATATAAAAGATCACTGTCATCTTGTTAAACTCACTTTTGTCACTAGTACGCCACCATAGCGCCGTGCTGTCACTGACCCCGACGCTGTCAACGGGCGAGGTACCCAAGACAAACACCCCACCCCTCTGTGCCTGTCATCCGACACCCGTATCACGCTACCCGGCTACACTTCACCTACCCCGAGTACTCTCTGGCCCCCAGCGACTGCTGCTTAATTTGTCAAATCCTGGCTCCGCCGGTTGTCAAACACATTAGCAGGCTTGATTCCAGGCCCTTTGATTATACTGTGGATTAATTTGTCAAATCCTGGCTCCGCCGGTTGTCAAAAACATTAGCAGGCTTGATTCCAGGCCCTTTGACCATACTGTGGATTAATTTGTCGAGAGGTTGTCGATTCCCATTACGGTCTTCTTTGATTGTTGTCAGACCTCTACTCCGGACACCTGTGTTCTTTGCTGTCGAGTCGTTCAGCTTTGAATCGGAGCTTGTTACTTAATGTGTTCAATTTGTCAAGAGGTTGTCAAATTTGTATTAGGCTTCTCTGATTGTTTTTCAGACTCCTATTCCTTTGTGTTGCTCTGATGGCCACTTTTCTGGTTGACTAAAAATCCTATGTTATTTTACACAAAATCATTGTAACTATACTTGCCAGGTTTATCACGTTTGATTTTTTTTTAAAGATTTGTGTGAATGTCTGTGCAGATTGAGTTGTAAATAATTCAAAATGATGGAGATGCTCGGATTGTTGTGTTGCAGTGTGACGCGACCCTGTGTTGATTGAAAGGCTTGTATAAGCATGCAGCTTCTTCTTCTTCTTCTCCTGCGTTCGTGGGCTGAAACTCCCACGTACACTCGTGTTTTTTGCACGAGTGGAATTTTACGTGTATGACCGTTTTTTCCCCGCCATTTAGGCAGCCATACGCCGTTTTCGGAGGAAGCATGCTGGGTATTTTCGTGTTTCTATAACCCACCGAACTCTGACATGGATTACAGGATCTTTTTCGTGCGCACTTGGTCTTGTGCTTGCGTGTACACACGGGGGGTGTTCGGACACCGAGGAGAGTCTGCACACAAATTTGACTCTGAGAAATAAATCTCTCGCCGAACGTGGGGACGAACTCACGCTGACAGCGGCCAACTGGATACAAATCCAGCGCGCTACCGACTGAGCTACATCCCCGCCCTGACTGAGCTTCATCCCCGCTCATAAGCATGCAGCAAACATCTTAAACAAATGAGGCACAGTGCTGTTTGAAGATTTAACAAACAAAGGGACGTAAGCGCTCTCAATGCATTCGAGATATATGCAAGGAGAGTAATTCTTAGGGTTAACAAACCTTTTACTTTTTAAGTTTTGCCTATCAGTCTGGATAAACATGCAATAACTAAACAAATTATTCGCCCTTCTGTTTGGATCAACTTCTGTCTCCACCCCTCCCCTGTTGGTTCGTCAATTTCATTGCTGTTAACATTCATGATAGTGGATACTGCTTCCATTAGCCTTTTTACGAGCCATTTGCAAGCCCAAGAGATAACTGTCCAACACTCTCTCCTCCTTGGTTATCTCCATTGTCTCTGCATGTGCTGTCTTATCTCTTCTTGTCCGGTGTAACACGAGAAAATTACTCCCACGAGATTTTTACTCCGGAGTAAAAATTTCGTACGAAAATGTTACTCCCTTTACGAAAAAAGCACTCCCCCATTACACGAAAAAATTACTCCCCACGACAGGTGAGTTCCAAGTAAACATTTCGTACACAAATGATGTTACTCCCCTGACGAATAAAAACGAATAAATTACTTCACCCTAACACGAGCAATTTAACTTCCCATGCCAGGTGTACGAAATTTATACTCCCTTGTCCCCTGTTAGTCTTGGTGGTGGAAGGGGTGGAGGGAGGGTAGCGCGACATTCGTTTGTGCGAGATCACATTATTGGCATTATCCCTTCGCCCGCATCCCATTTTGGCGTACGAGATTTTTACTGGAAGTAAAAAAAAAATGGGGAGTAAAAATTTCGTGTAGGGAGTAATTTTTTCGTGCCTTAGGGAGTTCTTTTCTCGTACGAAAAGTTTACTCGGAGTAAGAATTTCGTACGAAATTTTTACTCCGGAGTAAATTTTTCGTGGAGTAAAAATTTCGTGTTACACCGGCTTTGCGTGACAACACGACGTTACGTAACCAGATGATTCTCAGCTCTACTGGAGGGCACTCGATGCACTCGTACAGTCTTAGACGACATGCGGTATGAATAATCGATTACTTTCAGCAAGCTTAAAACAGACCCGGGCATATGCTGATTCGCAGAACAGAGTTATGCCAACGTATCACTCTCTTGGGGCATACGTCATTTGCCTTTATTCTGAAACAGAAGATTGTTTTCTATTCTTTTCGGGAAGTTGTATCGCGCTGACATTTTCTTCTACCAAAGACTTCCCAGAATATAACTGATGTTCGGACATTTCACAAAAAGATTATTGTCGTAACGGTTGCCAGTTAAAAGGGGATTAAACAACCCAGATGTTCAACATTCTGAGCTGCAATTGAATTCCGAGTCTAAGAAACATTAGCTTTTTACTAGTGTTGTGCAAGACATTTTGAGAAAGCTCCTCAATCGCCAAAACTCGGTAACGACGTTCTTGAGATTCACAGGTTCAGACCAAAGCCTCTAGAGTATTGTGCATACACACAGAGGTGCATGTTTAAACACGGAACAACCGAAGAAGTAATATAGTGTGGCCTTTCTCTCTTCGATCTCACACTGATTCTACTGTCCGCGTGTGCGTGCACAGCGACTGGAAGCGAATGGAAAAAGTCAAGATTCCAGCACTGCGCTGTTTTCAATGGGTGTCTTGCGCTCTTCTTTCTTCTGTCCGAGTCTCATTTGAAGTCGATTTTCTTTTCAAGATGCCAAAATTGTACTGTACTGCGTTTCCAGTGATTGTTTTCAGTACTATTTACTTGAAAGAATCTTGTGCCGTGTCTGTTCTATCAAAGGTCTTCTACACTGCGACGCGAAGAGAGCGTGGCAGTATATATATTTTCTTCTACTGTCTGAGTCTCCTGGAAGCCGCTGTTCTCTTCAAGATGCCAGCGCTGTACTGTGTTTTCAATGAGCGCATGTCTTGCCATCGACTCTTTTCGTAAAGTGTCTTGCAGTTTTCGCTCTTCTGTCCGAATCTCTCGTAAGCCGCTGCACTTTCCAACATGCCAGCACCTTACTCAGTTTCCGCTGCAAACGGGGGGCGTGTTTGGCGTCCAAACAGTTTCCACAAGCGATGAGATTGTAATCACATAATAAGCTCCACAAGCTGTGTATCGCCTTACCGTCAGGGGCCCTAAGTGAAGTGCGCGGTTATGGTAGAAAGCGCACCTGGCACGTACTTAGGGCACCAGCAACACTTGGGGTCGTACCTGTCTCACGCTCTCTCGTGGCCCGTATGACAATATACTAGTCCCGAAATGTTTACACACATCTCCTTCATTTGTGTAATTACTGCTTTCAAAATGTTTAGAAAGATTTGCAATTTTTTGTAATTACTACATGAACCCCCAAAATGTTTACAAAGATCCGTCTTCATTTGTGTAATTCCTTTCCTAAAATGTTTACATACATGACTTCCCCTAAATTGTTTACAAAGATCTTGGTTTTTTTGCAATAAAAAAAACCCAAAATGTTTTCAAACATCTTCTTGTTTTTTTGCAATAACAACCTCCAAAATGTTTACAAAGATCTCCTTGTTTTTTTGTAATGAGCTCTTGTTCATAACTATTCTCCGGTCCCGTGCACTCTCTCTTGTGACCATATGACGCCATACTAACGCCTAAACTGTTAATTACATACATCAATTTGATCTTTATAATTAACTCTTTTTCTCATAATTTTCTGGCGGCTAACAGCACCTAAAATATACTTATTATTATTCAGCTGTGATTTTTGTAATCAATACTCCTCTCCCGGTGGCATATGAGCACCAAAAGTCTTGTTATGATTCGGATGTGATACATTTGATGCAGAAGTGTTCTTTGTAACAGTGATCGAGCGCTAATTACAAAGATCACTGCAATATTTGTAAATATCACTTACGGCGCTAGTGTATACCTAGCAAGATATCATAAAGCCAAAAGTTGAGTAACCGTGGTCATTTTTGTGACAGTGTGTGTGTGCGTTCGTGCGTGCATGCATGTGTGCGTGCTCGCGTACGTGCGTGTGTACGCTCATAGCCTGTGAGCCATAACCGTCTTTATCTGTGTCTCTCTGTGTCTGTCTGTTTTTCAAAGCACCAAAATATCAACATTCATAAAACCCACACAGCAACAACAAAAACCAGTGTACCATCCGTTCTATACACAACTATTCACAGGTATTCTACTGCAACGCTAATAGCAGGGACCTATAGTTAGATAGGTCTATGCTAATAGCTTCTCGACTGCTTCACGTGCTGGCTCCACAAGTGTGCAGGTGACTGTCAGTATCTCTTTACGAGGCAAAACAAGGGCCGGCCAAGAGAAGCAGCTCTCCGTGCTGTGTGCAGGTGCCGCTCTCTTTGAAGAGCGGAGAGGCGAGGGCGGGTGCTGGCAGACCTGACGACAGTCCTGGGGAATGTTGCAGTCAGCGGGTGGAAACCAGAAGCGCACAGAAAATCCGAGACTGAGACGTCAACTTGCTCCAAACTGTGTGGCGATTGAGCCGTCGAGGGCTTAGATTCAGTGGAACCCCCTTTGTAAGCCCCCCCTCCTCCAATTCAAGTTAAGACGCCCCACTCCCTTCACTTCTTAACACACAGCTTTTGAGATTTTCCTATCGTGTTATTTGTAAATTTCCCTCTGATTGAAGACTCTCTCTCTTTGTGGGAACTGGTTTCCTCGGTTCTTGGGAGGTCTTGAATGGGGAGTTTTCCTGTACCGTCAAGGGCCTAGGGCTTGGATGACTCAGATGTTCTGAAGGACTCGGATACTCTCATACTAACGAGAAAGCGCCACCTGCACTGTACAACAGAGAAGCGCGACAACCTACCCACACCCATCGCTTGCGCTGCTGTTCCCAAGTCCGAAGGCGGCGCTGGGATGGACTGAGCATGAGGCCTGTTCGGGCGACCAGCTCAATGTCAATAAATGACTGCGTAAAACTAAGCATAGCTAGACATTGCTCTAGAAGCATGAATGTGTGTTCAAAACAGTCGAACTACAATCAACTGTATCAAATATTTTAGTAAAACTTCCTGTTTCTTTGAAATATCTTAGAGGAACAGAAAATTCTACCCAAACAATGTATCAGTGAAACTTGACACCATGGCATTTGCAAATCACCTATTATCTGAGCGTTCCGATGCCGAAGTTATCAGTAAAAAAGAGCGCTTCGTCGTAAATCGCAGAATCTCTTGAATATTCCCGACGGTGCCAGCCTTCCTCCAGTCCCCTTCAGCCCCCCCCCCCCCCCCAGGTCCCCCTCCCTGTTTACCCAGCACTCAGCGAGCCAAGAGGCGCGAAAAACAAGGCAGGGCAAGTCACAACAGCGGGGCCACAATCACTAAGCCAGTGCAAGCAGCCTGACAGTCCCGCTAAGGTTTATGTGCTGGTTTCAAAGAGCGGCTCAGCCTCATAATGAACGTCCTATCTAGGACAGATTAGCTGGGGCCGGGGCGGGCAATGGCTGGTTTCCGGGCAATGCATTTCATCCAGAAGGACATGGAGAGAGGCCAACAATAGCATATCACTGCTCGCCTGTCTGGCAGCCAGCCACTGGGTGCACAAGTCATCCCCCCTTGCAGTCCGTTCACCCAAGGCTTTTGTTTTGGCGCCGCCAGGGCCGATAGCTGTACACCGTTGTCAAGCGATAATCGATGGTGCTACTCAGCTGGACTAAGTCTGACTGATACCGAAGAGCAATCGTAACAAGGTCGCTATCAATACCAAAGAGAAACGCGTAACACTGTCGGTATCGGTCTCAAGTAAATCAAGCCGGAAGCGTCACTATAACATAGCCACTGCTAGTCATAAAACTGTCCAGAATCAAATTAAGTCAGAACACAATTCAAACGAGTCAGAACTTGACTCATTTTTACCAACGGCAATGCGGGAAACTTAACAGCGTATGACATGTTCCAGGTGGCAACAATGTGTAACAAACAAAACAAACATCAACCACACACACAAAAACGGGATGATAATGACATTGGAACAATGAATGTTAAAGCTGCGGCCTTACTAACAGCACACTGTAACACCGACAGTCGTTTTGGTCCACAAGACGCTAAATGATTAATCCCTTCAACCTGTATATCGAAAACACAGCCAACAAAAACACACACGAAAGTGAAACAACAGACCTACAAACACGGTCAGCCGGCAATGCACTTGACTCGATGGACGCTGGAAAAGCGTGGAATTCTCATTCAACTCCACCCAAGGTCAGATGGTCTCGCGCCATTGAAACTGATGGGAGTGAATCTACAAAGGTAGGGAGTGCAGGCGAGTGCCCTCTACGGTGGCCACTTGCTGCGAAAGCGGCTGTTTTGGCCACCTTCATGACAACAACAGAAGCAGCATTTCTCTTTCTCTGATGCTGACTGCTGGTTTAAAGATACCCTCCTGCCCGTACAAACCACTACATGTCTGTCCAGGTTTTACCAGCACTAAGGGCCCAGACACATGAAGAAGAACAAGAAGAAGAACAAGAAGAAGAACAAGAAGAAGAACAAGAAGAACAAGAGGAAGATTTTTTTGTTTGCTTAACGCCCAGCCGACCACGAAGGGCCATATCAGGGCGGTGCTGCTTTGACATATAACGTGCGCCACACACAAGACAGAAGTCGCAGCACAGGCTTCATGTCTCACCCAGTCACACTATTCTGACACCGGACCAACCAGTCCTAGCACTAACCCCATAATTCCAGACGCCAGGCGGAGCAGCCACTAGATTGCCAATTTTATAAAGTCTTAGGTATGACCCCAGGCATGAGACCAAGGGTAGGGCGGATGGTGGCGAGAGAGGTGAAGGGACGGGGAATGTTTACAGTGCCGTGTGTCGGGCTGGGAGCAGTGCCCGCCAGTGTTTAGCTCAGGCACCGTCACGGCAGACGCGAATTAGTTCTATGCAGGAAAATGCAGCGCGCTATTCTGGTCATAAATACAACTGTCGTCCTCATCTCTAAGGCAGACTAATACCTAGAGGTGTAAGTTACGCCCGCCTTCAGGCTCAGGCATTTTCAAACGCTCGACTCAAGACAAACCCGGCCGGGGTTTGAACCCACGACCTCCCGATCACGGGGCGGACGCCTTACCACTAGGCAAAACGTGCCGGTACACAAGAAGAAGAAGAAGAAGAAGAAGAAGAAGAAGAAGAAGAAGAAGAAGAACAAGAAGAAGAAGAACAAGAAGAAGAACAAGAAGAAGAACAAGAATGCATTTCGCCATATAGCATAACAGTACCAAAGGCCTACAAAAGCTCTTCTTGTAGTTGTGTCGCTTGTTCATTCCAATGCTTGATATTCTCTCAGGTGCCAGGCAACTGATTTCGCATAACTCTCGCATACATTTATTGCATATGTATATGTGATGCACTTGAAGCGCTTACACCTCTTTGTGTATCAGATCTTTAAATAGCGCTGTACCTCATTTGATTCAGATTCCAAAGACCTACAGCCTTGATGCATCAAGACTGTGCAGAGTGGGAATTTATTGCGTCCTGAATTAAGGTCGAAGTTGATACCTATGTCAAATTAATTCCAAACAAACAAATCCCACTTCTGCAGAAGAAGCAGCCTTGGTGTTGACTTTAGGATTGTAGCAAACTCAAAGAATATCCATACCCCATGTAAAAGCCTCGACATATCTGTTGAGGTTTACATGACCGTATACACGAGAAGGAAGGCACTGGTATGTACTTCATTTTCATTTCATTTCCATTACTTTATTGTCCCATCGCTGGGAAATTCGGGTCGCTTCCTCCCAGTGGAAAGCTAGCAGCAACGGAGTCGCGCTACCCAGGTGTCTGCGTGTTTAGGTGTATTCAGCCACCTGTACTTATGGCAGAATGACCAAGGTCTTTTACGTGCCATTGTGGTGACACGGGGGTGGGAGATGGATACCGTCTCTGGGTCTGCACATAAAGTTGACCCGTGTCCGTCCCGGCCCGGATTCGAACCAGCGACCTCTCGATCACAAGTCCAGTGCTCTACCACCTGAGCTACCCGGGCCCCCATATCTGTTGAGGTTTACATGACCGTATACACGAGAAGGAAGGCACTGGTATGTACTTTGCAATGAGTTTGCACGGTGAGGCCATAGCAACAATCTCTACATCAGTCCCATCTATATGTAACTCAACTTGCAGCAACCGGAACCGGGAAGCGCAACGCAATAACCGCATGCAGCTCACTTTACAACCAGTGAATTACGTATTTAGTACATGAAAACAACAGGCAATGACATGTCTTCTTCTAACATGCCACTTAACTTTCTAAAATATACAGAAACCACCGCCCTGTCACTGAATTACTGAAGGACGACGTTTGACATTGTGACAATGTTCTGCAGCCTTTCTGCAGCAAATGACACTCGCTTGTTCATGACGGGAGTAAGTGCCTTCTCGGACACACCACTTCGCTGTCCTGGTCAAAACTACTAATCATTCGTGTCCATTGTGTAAAAACTCGCAACGCATTCATATTCCCTACCAACGTTTAGTCGCTACGACTGAGGTGGCTGTTGAGATGCTGCAGGGCTACTGACACTCTAACCTAAACACACTCAACCAACAATGCTACCAGTTCCAGTAATCCAACAAATTAGCTGACGCCTTGAAAATAACCCACAGTCTAATTCCCTCTCTGCCCAAAGGGTCAATAACATCGCTGCTTGTGGCTGCGAAGGGCTGATACAAAGAAAGCACCTCGCGGCCACACTGATTCTTTGCCACCCCAGTGCAAACAGCAATCATGTTGCTGACGTATAAGTGGCTACCTAGCCGTTGTCAACATGCAGAGTCACAACATTTCTGATGTTCCCATGGTCAATTCGCAAAAAACAATCATGTTGCTGACAGAGAAGTGGCTACCTACAGCTAGAGTTAAAGTGGTATTTACTAATTAAGTCACACCTCTTCTTAAGTTCTATGGTTAAGTTGTGAAAAGCAAGCATGCTGTTGGCAAAGAAATGGCTATCTAGCCATTGTCAGCGTGTTGTATAGTCACACCTACTCTAAAACTTGTCTATGGTCAGGTTGCAAAAAGCAATAACGTTGTTGACAGAGAAGTGGCTACCTAATCACTGTCAACTATTTGGTCACATGACTGTCAACCCGTTCTATAGTCACACTACTTCCTTCACCAGGCTGCAAATAGCAACCATGCTACTGACGCATAATTATATTAAAGCGGTTTCCTCGCCGTGGTCAACAGGTTCTGTATTGAAAACGTGTTCTCAGGCTAAAGTCACCTCACTTGTATCCATGGCCTGAAGGCTTGTACAGCGCAGGATGATTAGACAGGTAGCACGTACACTTACTTTGCAAGTAACAATCAGGCTTCTAATAGAAAAGTATCTAACTAGCAGTTGTCAATCACTTTTGATATTGACACTTCTTCCGGCGGTTCTATAGTCTTGTTGTGAAGTTACAGCATTGGTATGCACGACTGGGGAGGGTGGGGAGGGGGGGGGGACTCCTCCTCTGTCTTTAGGGAACGAAATACTGGCCGTTTGTGATAAGCCTGAGTGAGACCCGTTTCTTTTCTTTATTTCTCTCACGAAAATATTTGTATGCAGGGCAAAGCTTTAAAAGTTTTAAGAAAATGATATTCTTCTCCGAAATATGAAACTGTTCATTTTATGTTGAAATACCTGAATTCAAAGCACAAGTATAATAAGTTCAAGTATGTTGTACTCAAGTTCTCTCTTTCTTTATTTGGTGTTTAACGTCGTTTTCAACCACGAAGGGTTATATCGCGACGGACTCAAGTTCTCTCCATGAAATTGAAAGTATTTAGGGAGGAACAACAATGCTCTATTTGTTTCCCTGTCAAGTTCATTACTTCCGTTCAAAAACGGAAATATATATACGTATACAACAAATATATCAGACCAGAAGCACGAATCCATGAGAATGGGAATGGAATTAAATTTCAACATCCTCGATGGATAAAACGGACAATTAAGGATCAGAGGTCATAAAACGCTATACAACGCCTAAAAAGATCAACAACCAACAACACGATGGATACAAGATATGGGCATATAAAACACCTTCGAAGTGGTGTAGTTCTTTTTACGTATAAAACTTAACCTCTCTTAAAACAACGTTAAACTCAGCCCAGGGCACGGAATCCAAGCTGTCTTTCTTTCTGTTTGTGATCGGTTCCCGTTTAATCCCAGTCGCTTAAAGGCAGTCACAAGCATGCAACGGCGCGGAAATTTGTCACACAACGTCTTTTTATAAGACCGAGAAGCCGACTTGCAGAGGCTATTACAATCAACACGGTGCGGCTTCCCGTTCCTGATTTATCCTCGCTCAATACGCTGGTGTCATTTACTGTTGACAAATGGACTTTCGATGCAGGGACTTCTGAGAGAGAGAGAGAGGGAGAAAGAGAGGGAGGGAGGGACAGAGAGGGACAGAGAGAGACAGACAGAGAAACGGGGTGAGAGAGAGAGAGAGCGGTGGAGAGAGAGAGAGAGAGAGAGAGAGAGAGAGAGAGAGAAAAAGGAGAGAGAAACAGTGAGATAGAGAGAGAGAGAGACTCAGAGAGAGAGAGAGAGAAACAGAGAGGGAGAGAGAGAGAGGGCTGGAGAGACAGACAGACAGAGAGAGAGGGAGGGAGAGACAGGCAGAGAGAGAGACAGACAGAGAAAGGGAGAGAGAGACACACACACACGTACACAGAGAGAGAGAGAGAGAGAGAGAGAGAGAGAGAGAGAGAGAGAGAGAGAGAGAGAGAGAGAGAGAGAGAGAGAGAGAGAGAGAGAGAGAAACTTTGACTTTTGGATGGTTTATTGTACGTATGGCCATTGGCCCATATACAAACCAGGGAAGAGGGGATGTGGGTTAGGGGAATTTTGCACATATACACGTCTTACACATTTATCCTCACATGTTATATAATAATCGTTTACAATTACAACGGTACCATCTCTAACATTGCAGTGTGTCAACATGCAGTTGTCGACGTTTTATGGCGTGGAAAATGAACTTAGCAACGAGGCGACACCTCTTAACATCTGAAAATGACAAAATCGTAGACACAGAACCTTCACACATGCTTCCTATAAATCTTTTTCTTAAATCAGAATATAATGGACAGCATAAGAGGAAGTGGTGTTCATCTTCGGCTACATTTTCACAAAAAATACAATATCTTGATTCCATAATAGCACTGAATCGTTTAAGGTTTGTTATTAATTGGTAATACACCAAGTCTAAACTGTGTCAGTGCTACCCTAAAACAATAAATGTCAATATTGAACAAGTAACTTTCAACATGCAGCACAGATTTAAATTTAGCGTACAATTCATAACGGTCCCTTTGTGACACTGTGCCGGACCATTCTTGTTTATACATGTCACCCAATCGGAGCTTAAAGACCCTCAAAAACCATTTCACATCGCCGACACCTTGGTTGAGCCATACACAGTTAAAACCAGTTTCAGACAATATATTTTGGATTTCCGAGGCCCAACATCTTTTTCCTCTTTCATCCATGTTATACAACATTGTATAGGCTTGTTTTGGCAATCTGTCGTCTCTCATCATTAGCAATTTAAACCAATAATTCAGACAACGCACATAGGAGTTTACAAAAAGGGGGTATCTGCCAAGTTCTCCATAGACCATTCTGTTTGGTGTACATGTTGGTACACCTAAAAAGCGTTTACATGCCATGATATGCACTTTCTCCATGGTATCTAACCGGGACCAACCCCAGATTTCTGAGGAATACAACAAAATTGGCTGAACTTTTGCATCAAAGATCTTAAAAAAGGTGGTAACTGTCATTTCTTTCAATTTTTGATATATGCCCACCAAATAAAATACGGCCTTTTTACTCTTACCCACAAGGTGGTCAGTTCCTCGTCTTAAACTTAACATTGAAGTGAATTTAAATCCCAAATAACAGTATTCATTTACAACTTCCAAATTATATCCGTCGAAATGCCATTTTTCGTTTTTTGCCAAATAACCACCTTTTCTGAAAACCATTACTTTGGTTTTTTCTTGATTCACCATCAATTTAAGTTTTTCACAACATTCCTTCAGACAGTCCAGCTGGTGTTGTAGACCAATATAGGGGTAGTAGACATAAGTACAACATCGTCGGCAAACAATAAAATAAACAGTTCCATCAAACCGGGCAAAAGCTGAATACCATGCCTGCCCGTCTGAGTAATTATGTCTAAGGCCAACTGATTAATGAAAAGCGAGAAAAATGTAGGGCTTAACACACATCCTTGTCGGACCCCATTTGGACACTCAAACCACTCAGACAACTCGCCATTTGAGAGAGAGAGAGAGAGAGAGAGAGAGAGAGAGAGAGAGAGAGAGAGAGAGAGAGACTCAGACTCAGACTCAGAACTTTATTACAAAAGGATAAAGGTTTTAGGCAAAGCCTATTCTTCCAACCTGTCCTTTATACAACACATAGAGAGAGAGAGAGAGAGAGAGAGAGAGAGAGAGAGAGAGAGAGAGAGAGAGAGAGAGAGAGAGAGAGAGAGAGAGAGAGGGGCATTAAGTGTAGTATTACTTTAGGCAAAACTACTCCTGACAAATATTGTTCCGAGCGTGTAAAAGGTTAATCCAAAGTCAGGTTTTAATATGCGGCTTCTCCTGTTTACTTAAGAGAAGGGGCTTCTCCAGAGAATACAATCATTTTGTAGATTACTTAATACTAGAATTCTTCGGTTATTGGATTTTGATAGGCTATATATTTTAAGGTCAATCCAAAGTCATGTTTATATATATATATATATATATATATATGCGGCTTCTCCTTTTCACTTCAGAAAAGGGGCTTCTTCAGAGTATACACTTTGATGATTACTTAAATACTAGACTTCTTCAGTTCTTGAATATTTTCATAAGCAATATAAAAGAAATAGCATAACCCCACCTGTGACAAGAGAGTACTAGAAGTCCCTTACCGAGTAAGGCCCTTCTGATAGACTCCAAAAACACGATGCGCGTATGGGAACTAAGAGTATTAACTCACAGGACTTTGTACCTTTGTGTCATCAAGAATGTCAAAGCAAGAACGAAACTAGTGCAAACTTTGATTAGCCTGGGAATACTCTGAATGCTTGTTATAACATCGTTTAATTCAGAATGTTCATACACAAAAAACTACTTTTGCTTCGCTTCGTGCCTTTATAATACCAACTTCATTATTTCCGTAATGTGATTGCCTTCAACAAAATAAAACCTCGTTTAAAACAATCTTTGCTTTAATCGATCAGTATAGTATCAGTCGCAGAGCGGTGCACGGAAATGCAAATCGCTGTGCTTAATGATGCGTCGCTGGTCATTTTTGTAAAAAAAACACCAAAAAAACCTGTATGGCAACGAAAACAAAATTAATCTGCATCCATGTAATATGTTTGAGTTCGTTTCAGTCTAAACTGCTTCATTGAGATTATTTCTATACCGTGATTACCTTCGACAAAACCAAACCTCGTTTAACCCAAAATTTGCTTGAATCGATCAGTACAGTATTAGTCGTGGAGTGGTGCACTGAAATGCACATCACCGTGCGTTATGGTCCGTCGCTAATCGTTTCTAAAAAAACCAAAAATCATCGGCACCGCCGACACAGCTGCATGTTATTTGAACTTGTTGCTTGAGTTCGCGCCTTAACAGCTTCATTATTTCTGTACCGTGACTGCTTTCAACAGAATAAAACCTTGTTTAAAGTGTACTTAGTGCAATCAGAAACAAGAATTAGCCGTGAAGCCGTGCACTGAAATGCACAATATGTGCTATATGGGGCGTCACTGATCGTCGTTTTCTGCCCAAAGCGTACGGCAAGGGCAACTAAGTTGCATGGAACGAGCGTTCTGAAAGGACCAAGCTCACCGTGACGGACCTAATGCGGTCTTTGTTCGTCGTGTTTTATGCGATTTTCACTAGGTGTGTTAGGCAGGGAAAAGAGCAACCGTTGAAGAGGACGGGGTATGGAGGAGGTGGGGACATTGGGAAGGAGAGGGAAGGAAGGGGCTGGGGTATTGTTCCCAGCGTCAATTTTATGCGTATTTTACCAGGAGTGAAGGTAAAAAGTTGCAGGGTGGCGGGATGAGGGGTGGGGAGGGGCTGGGGACGTTGTGAAGAGGGTGGACATTGTTGGGGTAAGAAAGGAGAGAGCGGGAATGGGTGACATTGTGGAGGGGCCTATAAAATAGCCATCAATCACGACGCCAGCGCTCAGGTCCGACCATCTGCAAGGGGGGAGCACATGTATGCATTTGACTTTTGAGGGCCCAGGCAACTCCAGGAGTGCCGAAGGGGTCGACATCGATCACTTCATTTCATCCCGCTATGGCAACACTATTCAGACCTGTAAGCTTGCGTCGTTCTAGTAGTGTCCTAACTGCTTCTTTGTATTGACCAGCAGACTTGGGTAGAGGTGGGCTCAGAAACACCCATTGGTCAAAACCTCAAAGAGTGACCCCGAAAAGGACGATGCTACAAAAACGAGAAACGCAAGCTTCGGAGATCACTTGATTTAAAAAATAAAATAATTTGTGCGTGTGTGTGTGTGTGAGGGGGGGGGGGGGGTTGCAATTTAACTATCGTAAAAAATATACAGCTGGATACGAAATGAAGGGGTTATTTAGCTGGATTTACGAAATTTAGGGGGACGGAATTACTACGGTGCAAATCAGTAGGGAAAAGAAACCCTGAAGCATGTGTAATAAATTATAAATAAAATGATGTCCACCAAAGGAAGCTTCAATGCCTAGCAGTAACACTGTTCATTGCAGTCTTCAATCAAGAGTAGATCAAGATGCTGTCGAGTTCAATCCTTTCCCTAAAAGCGGCGTATGGCTGCCTAAATAGCGGGGTAAAAACGGTCATACACGTAAAAACTCACTCGTGCAAAAAAACACGAGTGCATGCGTGGGAGTTTCAGCCCATGAACGCAGAAGAAGAAGAAGAAGAAGACCCTTTCAATTCCACTCCAGACAGCCCTCATTGAGAGGCGGTTTCGCTGGGGTAGTGAGAGAGAGAGAGCAAAGTGAACAAATCCTCTCTTGTGTCTTCAAAGGTTGCTGCGCTCCGCAGGGGTTTGATCTGAGATCATCCACCCCTATCAATCACTGTCAGACACGGTCCGATCACAACACACCTCCCTCATATGCTTTACCTGCTGCTATTCACTATTCATCTAGCTTTTCCCTCTTACACTGGCGCCCAGGCACGGTCCACTTTTTTGCAGAGTGCGACAGAGAGGACAGAGAGGGGAGAATAAGAGTTAGCGTCTTGCTAAGTTGCAGGACAGTTTCTTCTTGGTTTAAACACAATTCTCTACCCTCCTCCTCTCTCTCTCGACGACGACGACGACAACAACGACAAAAATGACGCCAGGAGAATGAATTTGCAAGAAACATGTACCTATAACGCCAGATAGCGTACTCAAGACCTTTTTTTCACAGAGCCATCAAGTATTTAGCCCAGCAAACATAAACCACTTGTTCAACTTCAAAACTATAACAACTATACTTTCAAATATATATTGTGCAACTTGGGGGTCTAAATCAATCATAGATGTGACGCTGTGTAAGATGGGGCTTGGAAAAGGTAGCCGGCTCTCTAAAGACGAGGTCCCGCCTTTGCACCATTTACAAAAGAATCGACAACATTATTTAAAGGCCTAAAACCCGATAGGCTCTCAACGTTACATCGTGATCGTTTGACTGATTCCACAATATTCTACCAGTGTTTTGTCCAGTAGAAGCACCTCTATTAATCACTGTCAGAAACGGTCCGAGCCCAAAACATCTCCATTCAATGTACATTCAATCAATACACAATATCCTTTTAACACAGGGAAGACAATTATTGCTAATATGCTGAGCCCTCATCCCCCCCTGAGCTGTGTGCGGCGAGGAGGCTTGGGTTCTCCACACTGAGGATTACTGGCACAAGGCGAAACCCTGAACCAGATTCTCTACAATGTATGGTCGGTATGGCGGCGTGGTAGAACTAGAAGTGATAAAGTTCTACGAAGCAGGGGTGTTGCCAGACATTTTCATGTTGGGACATTTGGCCGAAACTGTCAGAAAGCTTTAGGACATCTTGGAAAATGTTCGGCTATTATTTTGGCTCATACAAAGTCACCGCAACATTGTTATTGAAGCACAAGACTCAAGAGGGGAACACCAATACATACAATCATTGTCTTAGGAACACAGATTACAGGGGCGGAGCAGTTAATCCAGAGGGGGGGGGGGGGGTACAACCTGGGGTCCAGGGTCCCGTTGGGGGTCTGGGGGGCAAAGCCCCTCTGAAGCTGAAGAATGTTAGCTATTTTATAAACAATTTGTGACTTATCCTTGATTTTAAACATGATCAATTAAACTGGTGTCAGCAGTCACTCATTATTTCTTTTAACGTTAGTATCAAATAATGGCAATTTATCTTCACTGATATCCGCTCTCGACATCATATAGTATGGTTAGAAGGAAGACGTGTCGCATACTGTGACAACTAAACAATTAACTCTTCCCCCGGCTTTACAGACAGAAAAAGGAAAACAAATACAGACATAATTTTTTTTATTGTGGGGGGGGGGGGGGAGAACCCCCGTAACACCCCCTGGATTATGTTGCTGATTTAATTACATCAGACACCTGAAACTTTTTCAAAACTTTAATTTCTTGAAAGTAAACCTCTTCCAATCTTGTGCACATCTTGACAAACCTTGGGAAACATGACAATAAAAGACCGTGTAGGGTGAGCCATTTTGCTTGAAAACCACGATTTGGAGGACGCTTTTCATTCTCTGGCTCAGCAGATTTTGATTCGCGATGACTATCGTCTGCTATGTCGTCTGCTACACTACTACCACTCACACTGACACTGTCCACATTCGCGGTGTTCCTGTCATTTTGTCCGGAATCACTTACCTTGGCGAAGGGTAGCAAACCTTGGCCAATTTAGTTTTTTTCTTTTTTGGTTGCGACATGATGTTCAAATCCAAATCGAAAGCACTGACTGACTGATAAATTATCGCGCACCGGCGAACGCAAACGCAGAGAGTGTAGTTTCCCTTGTCCAAGGGAAACCACTCTGGCATCTATATTTTTTTGCAATGGTTTCCGTTCAAAACATTGATGTTTCGTTTTTGGTATTCGCGAAGGAAATAAACGCCAGTCAGTTGACTAAGTACATCGGCAGCAGTTTTAGCAATCAAAGCCTGACCAATACAAAAAACTGGACAAACTTTGGCCGATTTAGGCGAATACTCTTCGGACATTTGGCCGATAGGGACATGAAAGTTTCGGCCAAAGTAAAAAACAAAATCGGCGATTGGCCGAAGGGCCGACCCAAACGACACCCCTGCGAAGTTTACGATGATCCTTGTTTTATTGGCTATTGCAAGACATTTGCAGTAAAAACATGTGGTGTTATTTGGTCTCAAAGAAAACGAGCCTGAAGTGAAATATACACATGGATCAAAGCGATCTTTGCAGTTATCATTGACAATAGCAAGGGTCAATCACGAAAGATCGATATCAACACTTTCTGCGTGTGGTATACTTCTGTCTCTCATAAGATACGTATAAGCGCCAAATGTCTGAAATATAATCATATTTGTAATTCACCACTATACGTTCTTTGCGCTTTTGGGTAATAATGGCTAACCATTAAGGATTACAAAAACACAGTGACATTTGTAACGATCACATTCAGCTCCACAAAAGTACTTCGGAATAACCATTTTGGATAACAAAAACACGGTGACTTTTGTAACGATCACTTTTTAAGTGACACAAGAATGCCACCATAACATGCCGCCAAGGTCTTCCTGACCGGTGCTGTATTAGTGCAGCTCACTGGCTTACACCAACTCAACCCTATTCCTCGCATGAACACCTCGGGCCGGAGTGAGCGACCAGATTGCCTACTGACCTCAGTAACACTGAACGGGTCGAGGTCGACCTCTTTCACCCGTAATAAACGATGTTAGCAAATAACTCAGTGGTGAACGGGAGACGCCAGTTTTTGATGGTTACTGAATCATTTGCGAATTCACACACACAGATTGCATGTGAGCAAATTGGATGCCAATCAGTTCAAAAAGAAATAGTGGTATTTTTACTGTGGTCAGAAAAGTGCAAGAGTTGGAAATATCGCTCGTCATGTGAAAGAGTGAATAATCTTGCTTTTAGCGAGGCAAATTTCCCCACGTGACATTATAGGCCAATCACTAGCGACGGGTGTGTCTGAAACACGTGGACAAGGAGCACGTGTGGTGTGTTTGTCTCAATGAAAGCAAGACTGAGTATTCACTCTTTCACACCAAATACAAACCTGACAAAGTTATTTCCGGAATTCGTCCATTAGGCCAAAAAAAAATGTCTGTTTCTGGTAACATGGCTAAAAAAAAATAGGGTAGGTAGGTTGGGATTTTTTTTTTCACCCCAAATGTAGACCAATAAAACTAACTTTAAAAATCGCGCAAAGAGACTGGATTCACTATACATAGAGACAAGACACTCAACACATTTACAAATCTGTGACAAAGACTGAAAGAGTATGACATGTTTATCTTTGTTTACCTGGTCTGATATTTCCATGATGAAACAGAAAAGAAGACTTGAGACATCTTACATCTTGAGTTTAGGGTCGGCGCCGAAATTTAGGGTCGGTCGGGTGACCAGAAACAGACAATTTTTTTTGTTGGCCTTAACGATCCCGTAAATATGCGAATCCCATACTTAACCGGCGAGCCTTGCAACTCATGACGTCTTTTACTGACAACAGAAAAAGTTACACATTGTGTTTTTGAACTGACTTGCATCCAGTTCGTTTACATGCAAACTTTTCAATAATGAATTCGCAAATGATTCAGTGACCACCAAAACTAGCGTCTCCACCATCTTGGCACTGTTTGTCTCCACCATCTTGGCACTGTTTGTCTCCACCATCTTGGCACTGTTTGTCTCCACCATCTTGGCACTGTTTGTCTCCACCATCTTGGCACTGTTTGTCTCCACCATCTTGGCACTGTTTGTCTCCACCATCTTGGCACTGTTTGTCTCCACCATCTTGGCACTGTTTGTCTCCACCATCTTGGCACTGTTTGTCTCCACCATCTTGGCACTGTTTGTCTCCACCATCTTGGCACTGTTTGTCTCCACCATCTTGGCACTGTTTGTCTCCACCATCTTGGCACTGTTTGTCTCCACCGTCTTGGCACTGTTTGTCTCCGCCATCTTGGCACTGTTTGTCTCCACCATCTTGGCACTGTTTGTCTCCGCCATCTTGGCACTGTTTGTCTCCGCCATCTTGGCACTGTTTGTCTCCGCCATCTTGGCACTGTTTGTCTCCACCATCTTGGCACTGTTTGTCTCCACCATCTTGGCACTGTTTGTCTCCACCATCTTGGCACTGTTTGTCTCCACCATCTTGGCACTGTTTGTCTCCACCATCTTGGCACTGTTTGTCTCCACCATCTTGGCACTGTTTGTCTCCACCATCTTGGCACTGTTTGTCTCCACCATCTTGGCACTGTTTGTCTCCACCATCTTGGCACTGTTTGTCTCCACCATCTTGGCACTGTTTGTCTCCACCATCTTGGCACTGTTTGTCTCCACCATCTTGGCACTGTTTGTCTCCACCATCTTGGCACTGTTTGTCTCCACCATCTTGGCACTGTTTGTCTCCACCATCTTGGCACTGTTTGTCTCCACCATCTTGGCACTGTTTGTCTCCACCATCTTGGCACTGTTTGTCTCCACCATCTTGGCACTGTTTGTCTCCACCATCTTGGCACTGTTTGTCTCCACCATCTTGGCACTGTTTGTCTCCACCATCTTGGCACTGTTTGTCTCCACCATCTTGGCACTGTTTGTCTCCACCATCTTGGCACTGTTTGTCTCCACCATCTTGGCACTGTTTGTCTCCACCATCTTGGCACTGTTTGTCTCCACCATCTTGGCACTGTTTGTCTCCACCATCTTGGCACTGTTTGTCTCCACCATCTTGGCACTGTTTGTCTCCACCATCTTGGCACTGTTTGTCTCCACCATCTTGGCACTGTTTGTCTCCACCATCTTGGCACTGTTTGTCTCCACCATCTTGGCACTGTTTGTCTCCACCATCTTGGCACTGTTTGTCTCCACCATCTTGGCACTGTTTGTCTCCACCATCTTGGCACTGTTTGTCTCCACCATCTTGGCACTGTTTGTCTCCACCATCTTGGCACTGTTTGTCTCCACCATCTTGGCACTGTTTGTCTCCACCATCTTGGCACTGTTTGTCTCCACCATCTTGGCACTGTTTGTCTCCACCATCTTGGCACTGTTTGTCTCCACCATCTTGGCACTGTTTGTCTCCACCATCTTGGCACTGTTTGTCTCCACCATCTTGGCACTGTTTGTCTCCACCATCTTGGCACTGTTTGTCTCCGCCATCTTGGCACTGTTTGTCTCCACCATCTTGGCACTGTTTGTCTCCACCATCTTGGCACTGTTTGTCTCCACCATCTTGGCACTGTTTGTCTCCACCATCTTGGCACTGTTTGTCTCCACCATCTTGGCACTGTTTGTCTCCACCATCTTGGCACTGTTTGTCTCCACCATCTTGGCACTGTTTGTCTCCACCATCTTGGCACTGTTTGTCTCCATTTGCCTTTTGCATGCACTGCTAAATTATTGGTGGCGATGTCGATAATACTCATCGCTAACATGGCGAAACAAGTGAGACTTACACATCAGCTTCATGCATGGTTCATTGCTAACTGCTCTGCTGTTCGTTAAATCGACTTACCGTGTCTGTCTGTCTGTCTGTCTCGCTCTCTCACACACACACACACACACACACACACACACACACACACACACACACACACACACACACACACAAACAATCTAAACAATCAACAACAACAACAAAACGTCACTGCCAATTTTTACCCGCTCCTGCCTTTTGGTGTGAAACAACAACTAAAGCCACCTTTCAGTTTGCCTCCACGATCACTAACCAATCTCACTCTGTATTTTTATGCAGCAAACAAACACCCTTTGTTCCCCCCCCCCCCCCCGCCCCCCCCCCCCCCCGCTCCTTCCTCCACCCGTCCAGTTCCTGTCCCAATCAGAGACAGGTCTGGCATTTTTGTCCTGCCGCAGTGTTATCGCGCGATTTATGTGTGTACTGTTGTCACACTCGCAAGATCTACGCTGACAATATAACACGAAACGCAAGAGCACTTGTCTGCTGCTTATGGAAGCAGATCTCTTTCTCTCTCAATCTTTCTCTCTCTCTCTAACTCTCTTTCTATAGTCTCTCTCTCTTTCTCTCTTTCTCTCTCTGCTTCTCTCTCCCAGTCTCCCCTTGTGTCTCTGCTTTTCTGTCTGTCACCCCCCACCCCCACCCCACCATGGTAATCGACTTCCATATGCAGACGGTCTTGTGTAATGAAACAACATAAATTTACGGTAATGGTGACACTAAGTTGGTCGAGCTGCAGTATAATCTGCTTAAAAGACAAAAACGTACACGCTCCTATTTTTTCCCTATCATGTTATTTTTTTCCACCCGTCTTTATTTGCCCCCGGCGTACCTGTAATCATCCATTTTGGATAAATGATTCTTTACGTTCTTCATCTTCACTTTGTCTAAAGCTTGGACAATATAATATGTTTGGTGGCTTGTTGGAAGACCAGATTTTGTGTTGGTCCCAAGGGACCATAATTATCGTCTTTTGTTTTATTTTTATCGACCAAGGCTGTTTTGTTTTAGGTATACATATTGCTCTCAGATAATTTCCTCGGACATTTCGTCAAAGGTGATACATGTGCTGTATATCTCAATTGCAGAAAAGAACCAGAAAGTTTCTCTGTGCTTTGAAAGACTCAACTGCATGTCGTATCACCTGTTATACGCCGTGCGCCAGAAACAGGTGCATTTCCGGAATCGTTGAGACGACAATGAGAATTCTAACCCTATATCCGGAATTTTTGGAATTCTAATTTCACACGAGATCCCTCCCCTGAGAATCGCTCAAGCTTGTTTTCGGAATTCTTGACGCTTCTTGAGGAGTGCGAGCTGAGGTAAGAATTCAAATCATGCATCTTGCAGCAGAATGAGACTGATCAGAAACCATTAAACGTATCCAAGGATTTTGACAATGGCCACACTAGTAGAGGATACACCTTATATATGAATACACGCAATGGACATTTTTAACCGAGTTTTCTGTTTGCTACAAGCGTATACATACATGAAACTTTTTTTGTTGTTTTTGTCTGACGATATTTAACATATTGCGTGTGTGGTAATTTTGTAAGAGAATTACGGACAAGGTCAATTCCAGTCGCGTGGGGAATGTGTAACTTAGGTAACATGCTTTCAAAGAAAGCAAGAGACATCAAGCTCGTCAGGTTAGAAAGTACTACTTCCCCCTGACTCTATACTTTGAGGCAGCAGAAGCGTCTTGCATTCTGCCAAGAGTTGACCATACCAAACAATGAAACATGCACAGGCTATTCTATAGCTCTAAGCTGCCATCGTTCTAAAACTGACACGCATGTTTGAGAGTTGATCTACATACTCTTTTGTCAGCATGATAACATTAGGAAACTGGAAGGCGTCGTAGTCGAACATCTTAACCCTGTACAAAACACACCGGACATTTATGCAGCCACTTGACCGCGACACCTTGCCAAGATAAATGGTCATTTCAGGTTTAAATGCGCAAATGACCGATGGTTGACGTTTGTCCTAATCCCTCTGACACTAAAACTACAAGATAAGAAAGTTAAGTGTTCGAGTTAAACCCCGTACCTACCGCAGAAGAAACCCGAGCTCCTAACCTAAACTTTAGACCCATTGCACACCTGAGAAAGATATGTCAGGTGTCTGGGTCTACACCCTGTGCTACAGTGAAACACGGGTTTATCTTTTACGGTATCACATGCCATCCTGTGTTATCTTAATAAAATCATGTTAAAGCAAACCTGTGTTTTAAGAAACCTCCTGTACATTCTGACCCGATTTTCACACTCCCCCTTCATAGTTTCGTGAAATGTACCCGTTTAAAGACACTCATTCTCTCTCTCTGTGAGTCTCTCTCCTTCTCTCTCTCTCTCTCTCTCTCTCTCTCTCTCTCTCTCTCTCTCTCTGTCTGTGTGAGTCTCTTTCTCTCTTTGTCTGTCTGAGTCTCTCCCTGTGAGTCTCTCTGTGAGTCTCTCTGTGAGTTTCTCTCTCTCTCTTTCTCTCTCTGAGTCTCTGTCTCTCCCTCTCTCCCTCTGTGTCTCTCTCTCTCTCTCTCTTTCTCTCTCTCTCTCTCTCTCTCTCTCTCTCTCTCTCTCTCGTCAGATTTTTGGAGCTGTTAAAATAGACGTAGCGCTGTACTTTAACACCAAAGGAGAAGAAAGCAAAGTGGTGTACTCACATTGGATGTTGAGCCTGGCCTCTCTGGACTGCAGAGAGAACCTGGTCGTGGCGTTGGTGACGACACACTGAAACATGCCCGCGTCGTGAGAACGCAGCACACGTAAAATCCTCAGGTTACTATCCTCCTGGAATCGTCTCGTCGTGTTGACCACTGGCTTTTCGTCCATCGTCCACTGGAAGAACATGTGACGTCGGTCGGAGACGTCGCATCGGATGCGCGTCTCGTTGCCCTCAATGACGTCCTGGTCGTGCGGCATGACGTTGAAGTAGAAGGTATCCAGCTGCCCGCCCACCTCGCTCAGTAACACTGAAATAGCAACAACAAGGTTCAAAAATATGCTGAAGTATTCCTCTTCTGCTGAAGTATAACACAGAAAGAAGCAAGTGTCAGCGTCACAATGACGTAATCATTCATTTATATCCAGCTGCCCGCCCACCTCGCTCTGTAACACTGCAATATGAATACAAATATCAGGATCAAATATCAGAATCACGCTGAAGCATAATGCTGCAATTGGAATGACAACGGTCAGCATCACACTGAAGTAGAACGTACCCAAATACCCGCCAACCTCGATCAGTAACACTGCAATAGCACAAACAAGGGTCAGAATCACGATGAAGTGTAACACTGACATATGAACAGCATGGATCAGTATCATACGTTGAAGTACATGTATAACACTGCGATATAGATATGAACAACACGCATCAGAGTCACGCTGTTCAAAGTGTAACACTGCAACATGAACATCAAAGGTCAGCGTCACACCGAGGTACCGCTTATCCATGGAAACAGTTCTGAGGACCACAAGATAAAGTGAACTGCACAGAAGAGACATGGCCGCACAAAAATTGCAGCAAATCAGCAGCTTCAAATACCTGGATGCAAACGTGTCGAAGGACCGCACCTGCTCAACACAAATTTAGATTAGAATAGTGACGGCAACAACGGCAACGGCAAGTGCAAGGCTGCAAAGAATACGGAAAAGACAAGATTGTCAGCTGTACTGAGTACAAAGCGAAAGTGACGCTCAATGAAACGTGTATGACTGCATGCAGTCAGGTAAAAAGACGAGTAGAAATCAGAGAGAGAGAGAGAGAGAGAGAGAGAGAGAGAGAGAGAGAGAGAGAGAGAGAGAGAGAGAGAGAGAGAGAGAGAGAGAGAGAGAGAAAGAGAGAGAGTGAGTGAGAGAGAGAGGGTGAGAGAGAGTGAAAGAGTGAGAGAAAGAGAGAGAGAGAGGGACACAGAGAGAGAGAAAGAGTGAGATATATATATATAGGGAGAGAGAGAGCGAGAGAGAGAGAGAGCGAGAGAGAGAGCGAGAGAGAGACCGAGAGAGAGAGAGAGAGAGAGAGAGAGAGACCGAGAGACCGAGAGAGAGAGAGAGACCGAGAGAGAGAGAGAGAGAGAGAGAGAGAGAGAGAGAGAGAGAGAGAGAGAGAGAGAGAGAGAGAGAGAGAGAGAGAGAGAGAGAATGTTTGCGTGCGTGTACGGTCGAGCCAGCCTAATTTACTCACGAATCAAACCAGAGTTCATTTTCTAAACACAGCGATTTGCCTGCAGAATGGAGCATGCATTTCTGAAGGACATCTAGTGTAGTTGACATCTTACCTTATAATTAGTGCGTAGCATGACATCGAAACTGTGGCCAAACAAAATAACATGAGCTGTAATAGAACGAAATTATACCTCCCGCTGATTTGCCAGGAGTGTCTTCCGCCGTTTTGTCGATATTTTCGTTGGAAAACTCAAGTTCCGCTTCGAATGGATGGGTAGGTGAGGTGGACCTATTACCTTAATTTGGGAGACTGGCATGCAATCTCACGGACAGTTATCTTCATTTCGATATAATAATAAAAATAAATAATGAGGAACGAAAACCCACTCTGAGATTTTCTTGTATAGATCTGCTGTCTCTGTTTCTGTTAACTTGTACTGTAAGTATCCACAAAACTGCTAGTTTTTGGGCCGATGGAAGTCATCTGTAAGGAAAAACTTCTGTTCTCTTCTATTTAATCATAATCACAGCTCTTCATTACCTTCCCTGGAAACCTGAAAACCTATTTCCAGACTGTCTGCGCTGGGTGTTTTTCGTGTGTTAATTTTTTCTATTTCTTTCTTGCGCAAAGAGTGCGGCTTTGGAAAATCCATAGGGGGCCCAATCAACATACGCACTTCATGTTTTAAACTGGTAGTCTTACATGCATGAGATATTATGAGCACAGAAACGTTGTCTTTTTTGCTTCGTTTTCTGTTTCCCCGCTCATCTTTATTGTTATATGATGATCTTGTACCCGTGTAGGCCCCTGCCAGTTTTGCTGATGCCAGCGAGTGGGGCCTGATGGAGGGAAGTCAGTGAGTGTAGCATCGTGGGGAGAGCGAGAGCGAGAGCGAGAGAGAGAGAGAGAGAGAGAGAGAGAGACAGACAGACAGACAGACAGACAGACAGACAGAGAAAGTGTGTGTGTGTTTCCGGTGTGTGTGTGTGCGCGCGCGCGCGCGCGTGTGCACCTGCGTGTGTCTTGTGTCTGTGTCTGCCAGCGTGTGTCTGTCCCGCGTGTGACAGTCTGTCTGTCTCTGCATGTCTTCGAGTGTGTATGTTTGTGTTTGTGTGTGTGTGTGTGTGTGTGTGTGTGTGTGTGTGTGTGCGTGTGTGTATGTGTCTATCTGTCTATGTCTGCCTGCATGTGTATGTCTTTTTGTGTGTGTCAGTGTTTCACAAAGCGCTTCTCCCAAGCCAAACTCAAACCAAAGATCTTCAAGTCTACACTGAGCTAGCACCGTGGCGGTAGCATACATTTCTTTCCCCAGACGGAAGGCACAGCGAAACAACAGTCTACAAGGACTCGTACGGGCTGTACGTGCACATGGTTAGCGGGCGGAGAAGAGTGAAAGCGCAGACCCGTCAATCGTCACGTCGTTCCCAGTACGCTTCTCACAGCGCCGACCCCGCGTCACGCTAACAGCTTTACACCCCGCAATACTACAAGTTGCCATCAACAACAAGAAAAAGACAAAAACCCTGGCGGAAACAGTCTGGATGCACTTGGAGGAATTTCCCCTTTGCTTGTCCAGTCTGAGTTTGACGAGGGAATAACGAAGCAAGTCCGTCTTCAGTGCGATAACCGCACTCATTTTTATTTTAGACCAATGAACACTAAAGTTGCCACCATCAGCAAGAAAAAGACAAAACTGAACCATGACCGAAACAGTTCTGATGAACCTCAGGGAATTTCCTCTTTGCTTGCCCAGTCTGAGTGTGACGAGGGAATAACGAAGCAAGTCCGTCTTAAAGGGCGATAACCGCACTCACTTGTACACTCGTCCACATTACAAAAGTTCAATAAACAAGAAAGAGACACAAACCATGGGCCGAAAGAGTACTGTTCTGATGCCCCCTGGGGGAATTTCCTCTTTGCCTGTCCTGTCCGAGTTTGACGAGAGAATAACAAAGCAAGTCCGTCTTAAGGGCGATAACCGCACTCACTTTTACACTCGTCCACAATACAAAAGTTCAATCAACAACAAGAAAAACCATGGCCGAAACAGTTGAAAGTTGGGATGCACTTGGAGGAATTTCCCCTTTGCTTGCCCAGTCTGAGTTTGACGTGGAAAGAATGAAGCAAGTACGTCTTCAGTGCGATCTTCTTCTTCTTGGCGTTCGCAGAGGTTACACGATCAGTCCAGCACTTCAGTGCGATAACAGCTCTCCTTTTTACACCCGTATATATTACAAAAGTTCAATCAACAACAAGAAAAAGACAAAACCAAGGCCGAAACAGTTCTGATGCAGCCTGGGGAATTTCCCCTTTGCCTTGCCCAGTCTGAATTTGATGAAGACAGAAGGCAGCAAGTCCGTCTTCAGTTCGATAACGGGACTCATTTTTACACACCACCACACTACAACTTGGCACCAATACAGAAGTTCAACCAACAACAAAAAAAACCACGATGAAAATTGTGAACAAAAGAGCACTACTGATGCACCTTAAAAGGAATATCATATCCCCTTTGCTTGCCCAGTTTGACGATGAACAAGTTTTCGGATGCCTCTCTGCGGTACCATTAGTTGCAAGTTGACATCAACGTGACAACCAAATCCAGACACAACGACACATCAACACTGGCACAGAGTACTAAATGCACCTCAGGAAATGTACCCTTTGCCCAGTCTGAGTTTGACGAAGAAATAAGGAAGCAAGTCCGTCTTCAGCGCAACCTAATTAATTTTAAAAACCCGTACACACTTCAAACTTTCAACCAACAACAAGAAAAAGGCTCACAATTACAGACGACCCTTTTCAGAGGAGCATTGATGCTTGCCCAGTTTTGAGTTTGGGGCGGAAAAAAAGCTTCTGGAGGCCCGTCTTCCGTACGAGAAGCGGAGCATTCGTACTCACTGCAGGTTGCCATCAACAACAAAAACCAAGACAAAAAGACTCACACACAAAATAAACGAATAAAACAGTAATGATGCACTTAAAGGGACAAAAAAGCAAGATAAAAAATAAGCAAGACAAAAAAATAAATAAACGGACAAAACAGTGATGATGCACCTTAGGGAATTTCTCCTTTGAGTGTTTGGGTTTGACAAGGAAATGGGTTCAGGAGCTCGTTTTAAGTGCGACAAACTCCCTCATTTACACTACAAGCTGTCATCAACAACACACACACACACACACACACACACACACACACACACACACACACACACACACACATACACACACACACACACACACACAGAGTGAATACCCTTGCTTTTTGTGAGACAAACAATCCACACGTGCTCCTTGTCCACATGGTTCAGGAACACCCCTTGCTAGTGATTGGTCCGTGGATTGCCTGTCTCACGAAAAACAAGGGAATTAACTCTTTCACAACCCATATAAACCCGACAGAGTTATTTCCGGAATCCGTCTATTAAAGACGGGCTGGCCATCTGCGAATGCCCGATACATGTATGGCAAGCGTTCTTAATGTGGACAGAAAAAAAGCGCTTCACGAACACACACAAGGTCATGCTAAAGAATGTTGACATTGTCGTTGTTACACCCCCCGTATAGGGGTGTGTATAGGTTTCGCTCGATGTGTTTGTTTGTTTGTTTGTGTTCGCATATATAGATCTCAAGAATGAACGGACCGATCGTCACCAAACTTGGTGAACAGGTTCTATACATTCCTGAGACGGTCCTTACAAAAATTGGGACCAGTCAAACACACGGTTAGGGAGTTATTGGTGGATTAAGATTCTACAAGGACTTATAGAGGCACATATTAATGGTCAAAGGGAAATAACCACACTTGTTAGCAGTGCCTGCTCAGTTGGTGGCAGTGAGAATGCTAAGGACGGGGGTGTTTTTCCTACCTCGGAGGAATTTCTTGTTTTTTTAGCTGCTGGACTGAGTGGAACCCCCCTTTTATGACTACCACAAATCTGATGCACCTCAGGGAGTTTCACCTCGGGTCTTTGTCCTCTACGAATCTGAGAAAACCAGGTCTAATAAAACAGTTCACAGACATCCTGCTTGCTGCCGCGCGGGCAGAGAAAATGTTCCCTTTCTATCTTCGCCGCGCTGGCAGCAAAACCCCTCACGCGGAGGTGTTTTCAGACAGGCCAGACACAGGTTGTCACGGAGGTGAAAAGGGAGGGAGTCTTATTCTTAAAATGGGGGTTAATTAACGGAGAATATGAAGAGAAATTCTGAGAAAACAAGGTCTGAAATGGAAGGGAGTCTTAAATGTGAGGGTCTTAAAAAGGGGGTACCACTGTATAACAACACTTACGAGCCGATATCTGATTTAGTTTGTCGTGAGTCAAGGAGTTTTCAGGTATATATTCTTGCATTTACAATCGTTTGATTATTGAAGTACTTAAAGGCGTTATAAATGGATGAGCAAAGTCAGAAGCGAAGGACGATACAATCACAGATCTTACACGCATGATCATAACGTGCCATACAAGGAAACAGACAGGTACTAAAACAGTAATGAAGGTGCGAAAAATAAAACAAGAATACTAAACATAAACCGGTTTAAAATTAAAAAAAAATACAAACAGTAACGCGTGTGTGAAAAAAACCAAGAATTAAAAAAAAAAAAAAAGAACCAACAATCAGTAATGAGAATGCGTCCAAATAAAGAAAATCAAACCAAAAAAGTGCTAAAACGGCAATGAGAACGAGAAAAATAAAATGAATAAAACAGAAAAATAATTAAGCAGGCTGAGAGAGTAAAACAAAATAAATAAATGAAATAAAAACGGTGTCAGTTAAGCTTTATAACCACAGCAGTTTGTCTATAAGAAAAGAACAAATGGAAGTAATATAATATAAAATGAGTATCGAACTTAAGGCAGGGGCCGTCAATAAACTAGCAATATCCAAACGGCTGTTTCCGTGTTTAGCGAGAGTACAGTATTTCATTTGCCAATCAAACATGGTTCTATTCACCGCTTCGCCTCATTCTAACAACTTTATCACGATTAAACATCTAATTACCATGTATATTTTAGCATGATCATTGACATATTCTGCGCATATAATCAACGTTCTTGTGTCACCAGAGCGTACAACGCAACACCAAACTCATTTTTACAACGTTATCATAATTAAACATCTGATCATATTTTAGCATCGTTGACATAATTATTCTGCGCATATAATCAACGCTGCTGTGTTATCAGAGCGTAAAACACAACACCAAACCACAGAAAACGGGACAAACTCTATGGACCCATGGAGAGCCTCCGGCGTACACAGGGGCGGACGAGGGGGGGGGGGCACAGGGGGCACGTGCCCCCCCCCCCCCCCGCCCGAAAAAAAAAAAGAAGAAAAAAAAAAGATTTTTCTATGCTGATTCTATGACCATTTCTAAGTTCAAATGGCACCAGATGGCACCATTTTGCTTCTTTGGGCAAAAAAAAATTTCCGGGGGGGCATGCCCCCGGACCCCCCTAGCAAATTCGGGCGCTTCGCGCCCATCACATTCACTTTCGATTCAAAGTGCCCCCCGACCCCCCTTACAAAGCAACTGATCCGCCCCTGGTACAGCAGCCTTCATCAGGGCCTCCGGAGTTGCTGTCTGAGCGAACGACGACGAAGAAGAAGAAGAAGAAAACGAAGCCATAATTTTTAAAGAGAATTGTCGGAATCCTCCAACTAGCATAGTTGATTGATACGACAGCTTGCACATAAACGCTGGCGACGGATGACTGCGTAGCTTAACACAACATAATAAAACAAATGGTACACTATTCACGGGGACAAAAGCTCTTAATTAGCCATCT